>NC_083323.1:928125-1237500 GCF_963455315.2 Globicephala melas | reverse complement strand
CTTCAGGGCACATGTCAAGATGCCCTTCTCCTGCGTCCCCTCTTCTTGTCCAGGGCCGTCCTCCCAGGTTAAGATCTGGTCTTGTGCCCGCATCTTAGGATCAGAGCTCTTGGCGGGACGCATGGCTGTGGGATGGAGATCAGAGCCCTCTGCAGATGAAGAGGCCTGCAGGGCCCAGGGGCTCCTACCCGCTCCCCAGTCGCGACTCCAGCCGTACGGCCCTGTTCCAGTGCTGCGCCAACCATGGCTGCCAGCCTGGAGCCTGCGGGAGTCCTCTGCCTCCCAGCGTCAGCCCCTCACTGCTCCAGCCTCGGCCGGGGCTTCCTTCCTTAGAGCTGTCTTCCTAGGCTCAACAGCCCACCCAAGTCCAGTCCCTTCACATGAAGGTCTCTCTTACGTAAAGTTGTGTCTCCGTTTGTAACGACACAGCATCACTGCAGTGAGTCTGTTACGGCCCACGTGCCCTGGGCTGTGAGGATCCTGGAGCAGGGACTCTGCTCTCATTGACACTGTCATCCTGGCACCCAACCTCCAGCCTGGCACATAATGGGACGCAATGGCATGGACGGAAAAAAGGGGGCAGGGGGAAGGAGTGGATGGATGAGTGATGGACGATGGATGGATGGACGACGGATGGATGCATGGATGGGTGGGTGGGTGGGTGAGTGAGTGAACAGCCTCCACTGTGTGTCAAGGAGCTTCCTTCAGGTGTGAGTTGCAGCGTTGGCTGCGTTCAGTGTGAATGCATCGGCAGTAGGTGTGAAACAGGGTGTCTTTGGCACTGAAGGGAGGATGGAAATGCTGTGGGCAGAGGTTCCTGGAACCCAGCCCTGTGTTTCCCCAGGAGCAGCAGCTCAGCAGTTGCTGATGCCGTGTCAGGCAGCTGTGTAGAGCATACCTATTGCAGGGGAGAGAACGGACGCTTTTCTCTTCCCCAGACCCCTCCCAGCTGTTGGCGTCTGTGTTCAGACCAGGGGTAGACATGGAGCTGCTGGGCCTCTGAGCTCCATCCTGCCTTCCAGGCCTTGGGTCCCACAGATCCACCCAGATGGGCAACGGAGAGCAGCAGGGTGGGGGTCAAGGGCCCGGCTAATAGTCCTGCTGCAGCCAGCCCAGCCCCTCGACCCCCAGACCCTGCCCAGTTCCCAGGCTCAGAGGGTGAGCTGTGAGAAGCCTGCTCTTCAGTTCCATCCACAGAGACGGTCGCTCTGGACCACACTGGGTAAGCCCTACAGGTCAGGATGGATGGGAAGCTTTGAATCCAATCGGCAGAGGTGACCTGAGCCCAGAGACCCCCGAGCAGGGCCCACAGGCGGCTCTTCTCAGGGGCCCCTGGGCCTGCCTCACGCGTTGGAGGTCGGTGACTTCAGAGCCAACCACTGTGCCTGGGTGGGTGCTGGCCGCAAACGGGACGCTTGTCACACAGGAGCTGAGCCCCAAGGAAGAGCCGGTGGCGGGAGGGGGAGGGGCTGCTCATTAAGTATTTTTGCTTAACGGATATTCACTATTTTTATTTACCTCCTTAACCCACAGCTATGTAAATAAATGCAGTGCCATACTATTCCTACAGAAAAAATGAATTATGCAATAATTTCCTGAGGAATGAATGAGGGATCCTGAGTCGGCCACCCACAGGAGGGCTCTCTGGGCCGGGCCTGAGCTGGGGCTGACGGAACATCTGCATCCCAGCGTCCACCCTCGGGGACCAGGTGGCCAAGTGTAGACAGAGCTGGAAGCATGCGCTGTCTCCATCGCCGCCGGGCCCAGAGCGTTCCATAGACCGGAACACAAGGGCAGTGCGTCCCGTTGACAGCGCATCCCCTGCGCCCCTCCCCCATGCACCTGCTGGCTTCTCAGTGGGGTGCACCTTGCCTGAGCCCTTCCTGGGGGGCAGCAGCAAAGATAGAAGTCCTGACCCTTCAGAGGTTCAAGGCCTCTTAAGGAGCCCCCGACGTCCTGGCATGGACACCCCCTCGCTCTGCCCGCCGTCTTTGCTCTTCAATGGATCCTCACCTGGGTCTGCCTGGCTGCGCCCCCTGCAGGCTGTCCTGAGTCCCAAGACCAGAGACCGTTCTGTACCCGTGTGGCGTCAGCATCCAGCACCGCACTGGGCCCATCACAGGCACTCAGTAAATGCCGCCTCCAGGCTCTGAGTTGAACGGGTAGTGCGTGGCACCTACAGCAGGATCGGGGCACGTTGGCCACCTGTCATGTGGAGAGAGACCCCAGTTTCTCAAGGTCCCATCAACCCCAAACCAGGGAGGAAGTAGGCCCCATGACGACAGTGCATCCCAGGGGAGGGGCAGCAGCAAGGCCTGGAGCTTCTGTGCACCAGCGTCTGCTTTGGGGGAGGGCCAACCAGACACAAGAGATGGGCCAGCCCAGATCTTGGGGAGTAGAGGCCTGTTGTGAGGGTGTGCAGATGAAAACCCACACATGGCAGCTAGGAAGGGGCCAGTGAGGGTTCTCACCTGCTCTGCCAGTTGCTGCCTGGGTCCCCTTTGCCTGGCCTCAGGTGTCTTACCTGTAAAAGGCAAACAATGATAGAACTTACTCCACAGAAGTGCTGTGAGGATTAAATAAAGTACTCCTTGCAACCTCGTAGCATAGAACAACCCATGTACATCACCAGTGCAGGGCATGTCACAAGAGTTTAATAAATACAAGTGACTCCTACCCAATTCCTCACTGTATTAGTCAGCTCAGGCCAGAACACCACAAACTGAATGGCTTATATAACAGGAATGTATTTTCTCACAGTTCTGGAGGTTAGATGTCCAAGATCAAGGGGTCAGCAGGGTGTGTGTCTGAGGCGGGCTCTCCCTTTGGGTGGCAGACGGCTCCTTCTTGCTCTGTCGTCCCGTGCACGGACCCTCTGGTGTCTTCTTACGAAGACGCTAATCCTACTGGATCAGGTCCCCACCCTTAGGGCCTCATTCAACCTTAATTACTTTCTTAGAGGCTCCATCTCCAAATACAGTCACACTGAGGGTTAGGGCTTCAAAGTGTGAATTTGGAAGGACACGAATATTCAGCCTGTAACACTCATACAGGGTAACACTCTAAAGCTTTGTGATAAAGGCCTGCTGATTAGAAAGGCAGGAAGGTGCCCCAAGAGTTCAAAGAGAGAGAGGGTGGTGGATGGGCAGTGGTCAGTGATGGCCTAGCAGAAAGGGACCTAGGAGGAGAGTTAAAGGGAGTAGCAAGGGGTCACGTTAGCCTGAGCAAAGCTATAGAAATGGCGCTGTGTCCAGCGATGGTGCATCTGAAGGCAGAAGGGCCAGCCAGCCGCATGTGAAGTTCTTTCACTGGCTTGACGTACTGTGAGCACAGACAGTGACTCCAGATGCCAGTGGCCCAGAAAAGAGAACCCAGTTCCGTCCACTTGGAGCTTCTCTTTGGCTGGAGAGATTTCTAACCATAGCTGCTTTGGTGACATAAAGCTAGTCCCCTGTGACATTGACAGTTGAGTCACATACTGGACGAAGGGACGAAAGTTCCCCTTGCAATGCTGAGAAGCAACCCGTATTGGGGTCTGTTATAATTTTGTGGATAATAGATCATATCACACGTGAGAAGAATTCATAATATGGAGATGAAGAAAAACAATTTATTAATGTTAATAAATCCTCCAATAAAACTTCCAGGAGGACCTATAGTGATAAATTGAATAATTATGAGTGTAATTATGACTAACTAGAAGTATAATTTCATGCTAATGCAATAATAATGACACAAAAGTGTAGATCATGAATTTTAACTGCTTAGTTATTTCACATTTCCACAAGTATGGACTGAAAAAAAAAAAACTCTCTGAAATCTGATCAAATTATGGTTGACTGAGAAAGTGTTCTTGGTTTAAACAGGCATCTTATTGATTATCTTTACTGGACTGCAAAAAAGTCTTATGCTAATTAGGAACTTGAAGACACTGAATTTAGGAAATAGAGACTCAGTAATGCAACACTTCTCTGAGTCAGAAAAATCTGATTAATCAACTGTTTTATCACTCTTGAGAAGGACGAAACACCACATGGAAGAAGAGGGGTGGCCAGAATTTGTATTAAGTCTGCATTTCATGATGATAAGTGTTTCCAGGAGGGATACTCAACAAAGTATTTTAGGGTATTAGAGGCAGCCCCAAGCTAACTGCCTCTGAAAGGAAGGATGCCCAGGCAACATGGGATGGAGCATGTAGACAGTTACCCTCAGCCTGGACTCTGGACCCAGGCAACACAGCTTAAGGCCCTGTAGGGTTTTCCTACAGCTTTTCATTCATACGATTACTGGGGGCTCTAAGAATTGTCTGTGTGCCATGAGAAAGGCTACCAGCACCAGCGCTGAGATCAAGTCCTGTAGTCACACGGAAATGTGGGGCATCTGAGTTGACCACAAGAGCCCCAGCTGGGACACACAACCCCCTCCTGTGCTCGGCTGGCTCTCTTGGTGTGATTTGTGCAAATATCTTCCAGTGGATGCTGGGCAATGGGACTGTGCTTTGTGGACGGCCTTTCCCCTCATGGAGACCCGGGGAGGACAGATGTCCTCCCAATACAAAAAGCCTGAAGTGGACACTGGGATTAAAGATTCCATTCGTCTATTTTAAGAAATGGCCAGTTTTCCAAGTGGTTATGTCCCCACCTGTAGTGCATGAGCCCTCCAGTTTCCCCACCTCCTCGCCGTGGGCAGGATCCATCTTTAATTTTTGCCATTCCGATAGATGCATGGTCATGTCTCATCACTGTTTTATTTGCATATCCCTAATGACCAACGCTGTTGAGCGTTTTCTCGTGCACTTGTTTGCTCTCCAAATACTTCTTGGCTGGATGGACTGTTTGAACGCTTTGTCCATTTTTTACTGGGTTCTTTTCTTATTGAGCTTTGAGAGTTCTTTATGAATTCTGGGCCCAAGTCCTTAATGAAACTTATGCTTCATAAAGACTTCTTTCTCCCTGTCTGTGACGTGTCCTTTTACTCTAGTAATAGCCTTTTGAAGACCAGAAGTTTTTAATTTTGAAGAAGTCTAACGTATCAATTTTTTATTATATAGATTTTCTTTTTGGTGGCATTATCTATGAATTATTTGCCTAAACCAAGGTCTCAAGGATCTTTTCTATGTAGACTTCCTAAAGTTTTAGAGTTTAGATTTTATATTTAGAACTATGACCCACTTTGAATTAATTCTTGCATATGGTGAGAAGTATGATTAAAGTTTGGAGGGTTTTTGCATGTTTATATCTGAATGTTCCAGCACAGCGTGGTGAAAAGACCATCCTTTCTTTACTGAATTGCTTTTGCAACTCTGTCCAAATCAGCTGCTCATGCACATACAGATCTATCTCTGGACTTTCTATTCGGTTCCATTCACCTATTTATCTATTTCTAAACCACTTCATTCTGTCTTGATTTCTGTGGCTTTTTAGACATAAAATCAGGTAGCGTGAATCCTCCAACTTTGTTCTTTTGTTCTAAGTTGTTTGGTTAGTCTTAGTCTCTTTGAAATTTCATGTGAATTTTTGAATCAGTTTGTTAATTTCTACACAAATACTGGGTGAAAGTTTGAGTGGGAGTGTGTTGAATCTACAGATCTATCTGGGGAGAATTACATCCCAGCAGTCCTGAGTCTTTGGACCCATGAAGTCTCCATTCATTCAGTTCTTTTGTGATTTCTCCAAGTGATGCTTTACTGTTGTCTGTGTATAGGTCTTCTACATCTGTTGTCAAAGCTGTCTGTAGGTATTGCATACTCTGATACTATTGTAAAGAACACTGTTTTCTTGTATTTTATTTTCTGATTGTTAGTTACAAGTATATCCGTTATCTTGCAATAATGCTAAACTCGTATTATTTCTAGTAGCTTTTATGTAGATTCCACTGGGTTTTCCAAATAGACTATCATGCTCTCTCTGAATAGAGACAGTTTCACTTCTTTCAAATCTAGGTACTATGTACTTCCGGATGGATTTTTGCTCTATTGTATGTACTGGTTAGAACTTCCAGTACAATGATGAATGGAAATGGTGAGAGCAGACATCCTTGTCTCCTTCTTAGGGGGAGCCATTCAGTCTTTCACCACTGAGTACGATGTTAATTTGCCATAGGTGCCCTTTGTTAGGTTGAGGAAGTCCCTTCTCTTCCCAGCTTGTTGAGAATTTTTATCACGGAGCCATATCTGACTTTATCAAGAGCTCTGTTTGTTTGGTTTTGGCATCTGTTGAGAAGATTGCATGATTTTACTCTTTTGGATTTCTAATATGGTCAGTTACCTTAATGGGTTTTCAGATGTTAAAAGAAACTTGTGTTCCTGAGATAAATCCTACTTGGTAATGGTTTATTTTCTTTTTCATGCTTTGTTGAAATCAATCTGCTAAAATTTTTAGCATTTTTTATACTTATAATTTTTATAATTTTATACTGAGAATTTTTATAATTTTATACTGAGAATGTTTATACTTACATTCCTAAGAATTATTGGACTGTGGTTTTCTTTCTTGTGATGGCTCTGTATTTTTTGTTTTTGTTCTGTATCATAGTACTGCTGACCTTATAAAATGAGATGAGAGGTATCCCCTTCTCTCCAACAGTGAGGAAGAGTGTCTGTAGAATAGGCACTATTGCTTCCTTAAATGTTGGATAAAATTTACCTGTGAAGTCATCTGAACCTGGAGTTTTCTTTATGGAAGATTTATCAGTTTTTTAAATCTCTCCAAAAAAATCAAATTTTGGTTTGGTTGATTTTCTCTATTGTTTGCCTCTTTCATCTTTCATTGGTTTCTGCTCTTAGTTTATGATTTATTTTCTTCTACTTAATTTTGGTTTAATTTGGTCTTATTTTAGTCTCCTAGAGATCTTTGATTAAGATCTTTCTTTTTTTCTAATATAAGCATCCACTGCTATAAATTTCCCCCTAAGAAATACATTAACAGCATCACACAAATTTTGATCTATTGTATTTTAATTTTCTGTCAATTCAAAATATTTTCTATATTTCCCTTTTCATTTTTTGAATTATTGGCTATTTAGGAATATGTTAGTTTCCAAATATTAGGGTATTTTTCAAAGTTTTTTTTCTTTTATTGATTTCTAATTTAATTCCATTATATTCAGAGACAACTTCTGTGTGACTTAAATCCTTTTCAATACACTGTGACTTTTTTAGGACTCATAATGGTCTGTCTTGGTAAATGTTTCATGTAACCTTGAAAAGAATGTGAATTTTGTTGTTGTTAGGTGGAGTATTTTATAAATGTCAATTATTTCAAGTATGTTGATAGAATTTTGGCCTTATATATAATTATTTTCTATCTACTTATTCTGTCAATAATGGAGAGAGTAGTTTTTAAATCTCAAAATATAATTACAGCTTTTTAACTTATTTTTTATCATATCAGTTTTTGCTTTATATATTTTCGAGCTTATTATTAGGTGCGTAGGAATTTAAGGTTGTTATGTGACCTTGGTGAACTTACCATTTTATCATTATGAAGTGACAGTCTTTATCCCTGGTAATGTTTGCGGCTCTAAAAAGTACCTTGTCTGACATTTATTCAGTCGTTCACATAAGAGGGTTAACGTGGGATATACTTGTTTACTATTTTCATTTGAGCCTATAGGTCTTCTATATTTAAAGTAAATTTCTTATAAATAGCATATATCTGAGTCTTTTTAAACTAACCTGACTCTCTCTGAGTTGTAATTGGGGCATTTAAACCATTTATATTTAACGTGAATATTGCTATTCTTTATGTCTACCATCTTGCAAATTGTTGTCTATTTGTCTTACGTTGTTTTTTGTTCCCTTTTTACTCTTTTTCTGACTTCTTTAGAAGGAGAAACATTTGATATAATATCAAATTCAGAGAATGGCCATTTCATTTTTTGACCAAACGGTGTTTTCAACAAAAGGTGACCATAGCACCCTCTATGACCTAACAGTAAGCATGAGAGTCTGGGCTCACCAGTTTCAACTACGGCTGGGGAACGATTAAACTGCTGCTGATTTATGAGGGAATACTGGGGGAAACAAATATATATAACAAGTACTACTGTACTTATTCATCATATTCAATTATCTCACGGGTTAATCTTCACCCTGTCACAAATATGCACTGAAGTTAATTCACAGAAACAAGGAGCCAATAATCTGGGTGTCCACATATTTCAAAATACTTCTCTATTTTCCTATTCTTAAAATACTTTCCTCTTCTCTATACTATTTTTGCAATTGTTACTTTGTACGTTTTACTCCAGTATCCAGACTCATTCAATGTATGTTGCCGTAAAAACAAGGAAATAAGGGAAAATCGTAGTTCTCGTACTGCTTGTTAACGTAAAGACTTACTGTGCGGTGTGTACTGTTGAGGCCTGGTCACACGTCAGATTAGGTGTTGTCTTGCAAATGTATTATTTCTATCGAGAAAGTCTGTCAAGAGGGGAATGGGAATGAATTTAAGTAGATCGTGATAGCTACTTGGGGGCTTGTCTACACACTGCATTTTATGATATGCGTAAATGCCTGTCTGATCCGCCATTAATGGTGTAGGGAAACCAGAGCACTGATGAGCTTCAGAGCTGGGTGGTGGGCACAGGGAGTCCAGGAAGTTATTCTCTCCTTTTGTGCACATGTTTGAAGAATGAAAGAGGGGATAAGGGGAAAGAAGGAAGGGAGGGAGGGAGAGAGGGAGAAAGGGAGGGAGGAAAGGAGGGAGGGAGGGAGGAAGGGAGGGAGAGAGGGAGGGAAGGAGGGAGAGAGGGAGGGAAGGAGAGAGGGAGGGAGGGAGGAAGGGAGGGAGGGAGGAGGGAGGGAGGGAGGGAGAGAGGGAGGGAGGAGGGAGGGAGGGAAGGAGGGAGGGAGAGAAGGAGGAGGGAGACAAGGAGGGAGGGAGGGAGGAAGAGGGTGGGAGGGAGGGAGGGAGGAAGAGGGAGGGATGAAGAACTTGAGCCCAGGGAAACATCACGGTTCCTACCAGGACTTCAGCCTCTGGTTGCACCACCGCCCTCCACACCCAGCCCTACTTTGGGTCACACAGAGAACAGGAAAACATACAAGTACTTGCCCATGTTTCTAATGACCAGAACAGACTAAATCTGTTTAAATGTATTAAAATGTGAACATCCTGTTTTTCTCTGCATCCCCTGCGCCAAGCACCCACCAGGAACAGTTACCAATCCATCGATATTTCTGTAGTGACCAATTAGGGGACAGGCAATGCTAGACCAGGAAGAGGCCTGGGGTCATCGGATCCAGGGCTCCAACTCCAGGGTGGATGTCACTGCTTTCAAAGACCACGGTCCCCCAGGGAAGAGGTGTGTATCTCCCCAGCATGGCGGCCCTGGGAAGGAGTCAGGAATCAGTGGTCTGCAACCTCAGCCAGGAGATGAGTTTTCTGAGACCCAGAGAGATAAAGGGACCTCGTCAAGGTCAGATGCTGAGTTAGGTGAAGAATCAGAACCAATACAACTGAAAGGAAACCACTTTTCTTCAGTTCGTCTTCCAGGGCACAGAGCACGCGCTGTTCTCCAGGGGGCGCAGATGAGGGTGCAGGCAGCTGTCCTTGAAGTGTGGTGTAGTACACACGCACATCACTGATGGGGGAGTACACACAACTTTGGGACAGTCTGGCAAGGCCTCCAGCTGCCCTGGGTCAGCATCTGGCTCCCACCCAAGGCAGTGAGTGTGAACTGTCACCAAAGAGACGATAAGGCTGTCACAGGGGCATTTTTTGTCATAAGAGCAGGAAGTGGAAATGGCCTGTGATGGCTAATTTTATGTGTCAACTTGACTGTGCCACGGGGTACCCTAGCTGAGGCCTGGAGGGCCAGCAGTTGCTCAGGGGGAGGGGGCAGGTTTGGGGGCTTTGATATTCTGGGCAGAAGGGACAGTTGTTCACACCCCCATGTCCTAAAGCACTGTACACAGACGGACTCATTTAAATCAGACCCTACATTTGGTCCTTGGGCTGCATCTGTCATATATGATCTTATGATTTGAACAAGTAAGGAGCCTCACCCAGCTTTGCTTTTTCTCCAGGAACATGCTGATCAATGAAGGTTGAATTAAATCCGGACTTCTCTTCTGGACCTAATGGAAACAATATTTTCTCCTTTGAAAACACAGATAGCCCTTGGACGGACTTGGCGTTTTCCAGTGGCCTCTCCAGATATGCCCTTAACCCTCTCCTGGCTGGAGGGGGTCCTCTGTGCCATGTGCCCATCTCACCCTCATCCTTGATGTCCAGCAGGGCTCGGTCCGGCGAGGAAGGGGCAGGAAGTGAGGGAAGAGGAGGAAAGGCCCGGGGCCCCCCATGGTCCTGGGTTGATTGCTCTGCTCCTCTGAAGACCCCGCTCTGGGCTGGCACAGAGCCCAGCGAAGACCCTCAGTTCTCAGCGGTCGCTCCTTGGAGCTTCAGTGTCCCTCATCAGATGCCCAAGCTCTGCCGACTCCCCAGGAGGCAGGGCTTTGCTAAATTCTGCACAGTCACCAGTTTCCTGCCGGCCCCTGACCACGCCCTGCTGGCCCCTGACCACGCCCTGCTGGCCCCTGACCACACCCTCTGCCCAAAGCCTCCCAGGTTGGCTCTTGGATCACCTGGTCATTCTTGGGGTGGGGGGAGGGGCGTTCTTTTTCTTTTGTTCTGATCTCAATGGTCCCTACAGTCAGCTCCCTTCAACAGGCCCCCCCTCCACACTCTCACTGGAAACCTCTTCGTCTGCACCTTCTGGGTGGATTCACAGACGAGTCCCATTAATAAAACCCGTTAATGGAATTCTCGACCGCATCAGAGAAGAGCCACAGGGACATCTCAGTTGATGCTGCAGAAGCAGTTGACAGAAGTCCACACCAACTCCTGTTTAAAAGTCATGGAAGATAAGGACTGGGGAAGAAGTTCCTCAGTCTGACAGAGGCTGTGCTCTCAAAGTGCTCAGAGAGACTGCTTGCCAGTGCAAAACTTCAGAGTTGCTCTCACAGCCTCGAGCCAGGTCACCTGTGCTCCCTGCTGTTATTCACCTCCTTCTGGGACCCTTAATCGAACAAGAAAACGCAGGGGTTAAAGGCAGCTGGTCTTTTCCGCCACGTGTCCAAGTGCTTCTCCTGCAGTGTCCAGGGTAGTGATCTAATGATCTCTGATACAACGATAGTTATAGGATCCCCCACCTCGGAGATGAGAATCTGGGACTTCGGCCCAGTGTCTGGTGGCTAAACATGGAGACGGGACCTGAACCGGGGTCCAGAGCCCAGACACGCTCTCACTGTGCTGCCCTGTCAGCCACAGGACGCAGAAATAAATGAACATTGGAAAGAAAATCTAGAAACAATAAATGCTGGAGGGGGTGTGGAGAAAAGGGAACCCTCTTGCACTGCTGGTGGGAATGTAAATTGATACAGCCACTATGGAGAACAGTATGGAGTTTCCTTAAAAAACTACAAACAGAACTACCATATGACCCAGCAATCCCACTACTGGGCATATACCCTGAGAAAACCGTAATTCAATAAGAGTCATGTACCAAAATGTTCACTGCAGCTCTATTTACAATAGCCCAGAGACGGAAACAACCTAAGTGTCCATCATCGGATGAATGGATAAAGAAGATGTGGCACATATATACAATGGAATATTACTCAGCCATAAAAAGAAACAAAATTGAGTTATTTGTAGTGAGGTGGATGGACCTAGAATCTGTCCTACAGAGTGAAGTAAGTCAGAAAGAGAAAAACAAATACCGTATGCTAACACATATATATGGAATCTAAGAAAAAAACGGTCATGAAGAACCTAGGGGTACAATGGGAATAAAGACACAGACCCACTAGAGAATGGACTTGAGGATATGGGGAGGGGGAAAGGTGAGCTGGGACAAAGTGAGAGAGAGACATGGACATATATACACTACCAAACGTAAGATAGGTAGCTAGTGGGAAGCAGCCGCATAACACAGGGAGATCAGCTCGGTGCTTTGTGACCACCTGGCGGTGGGATAGGGAGGATGGGAGGGAGGGAGATGCAAGAGGGAAGAGATATGGGAACATATGAATATGTATAACTGATTCACTTTGTTATAAAGCAGAAATTAACACACCATTGTAAAGCAATCATACTCCAATAAAGATGTTAAAGAAAAAAAGAAAAAGAAAAGAGCCTTGTTTGGAAACAGTATGTTTAGTCACCTAGAAATGTAATAGGAAAATTGGAAAATGACCAGAAATAATAAGACAGCTTGGCACTTTGTATCAACACGTGTAATTAATAGCTCTCTAATGGAGAAAAACACATTAGGAAAAGTAGTCACTTTTTACATTGGCAACAGTCTCAAAAGTGTTCAGTATGTATCAACAGACAGAATAAGAAGTGGCAAGAGTTCTGTAAAGAAGGGCATCACATTACAGACGTTGCCAAAGGGGTGGAATGGGGTACGTATGGACTGTCTGTATCCCCCCAAAATTCATACCTTGAAGCCCCTCGTCTGATGAGGTAGAATTAGGCAGTTTACATGAGGCCATTGGGGTGGGGCACCCGATGGGATGAGACACTTATAAGAGGAGGAAGAGATCCCAGATCCACTCTCTCTCCACCTTGTGGGGACATGGAGGGTGGGTGGCCGCCTGGAAGCCAGGAAGATGGTGCCCTCCAGACACTGGCTCTGCTGACACCCTGATCATATGCCTCCAAACAGTGAAATAAACATCTGTTCTTTAAACCACCCAGTGTGTGGGATTCTGTTATAGCCCCCCAGGCTGCGGGGTGGGATGGATGTGAGCTCAGCCCCACTTCCGGGAAGAACGCCATTGTCTTCAGACTTTCCCACCAGAGTCCTGGAAGGCTGGACCTTGGTTTGTGACTCCTGAGGGCCCAGGACCCAGAACAAAGCGGGAGCCCAGTGAGGATACATCAGGGGAAGGCGGGAAGGAACTGGACGAGCTCTCGGGAGGAATCATCCTGGAGCTTAATGCGCTGATTTGAAATATCACCAGGAAGGAATAAAGAAGCATAGCAGTAAAGGAGAATGTTATCCTAGAATATTAGAAAAAAACAAAGACCTCCCAAGCATATGGAAGAGTTTCAGACAATGAGAGGCTGTCACAGACTTTGTAGCAGAGCCACAGGCCAAGGGGCTGCGAGCCTGGACCCTTAGGCTTCAGGTCATCACATCGGAGCAAATGGTAATTTGTGTGGGAGAAAAACAGTCAAGTAAAGTCCTATCGGTGGATCTGAACAGAACTTGCAGGACCTTGTGTTTTGTTTTCTTTTTTTTTTTTTTTTTTGCGGCACGCGGGCCTCTCACTGTTGTGGCCCCTCCCGTCGCGGAGCACAGGCTCCGGACGCGCAGGCTCAGCGGCCATGGCTCACGGGCCCAGCTGCTCCGCGGCATGTGGGATCCTCCCGGACCGGGGCACGAACCCGCGTCCCCTGCACCGGCAGGCGGGCTCTCAGCCACTGCGCCACCTGGGAAGCCCTGTTTTCTTTTTTCTGATGTGTGAAGACATGCACAGACATCAGGATGGCCACCGACCCTCGAGTTGGGCCCCCCCACCGAAGAGCCTCCCGTCCTTCCCCCAAGTGTCCAGGCTGCTTCCCCTCACCCAGCCCCCACCCCCTCCAGAAGGTGTCCTTCCCTGGCTGGGGGGTGGGGCTGGCTACACTGGTGGATTTCAATGTTTCTGGCTGTTCCTTTTTCTGAGTCCTCCCAGGTAAGTCAATGAGCAATTTGGAGAAGCTGCATGGGGAGCTGTTAGCCAGACACTGTATAAAGTGGGAGCCCCAGCTGAGCTTTACTCTCTGCCAACATCCCGCCCGCTTCCAGAGGCACCAGGCATGCTGCTCTGTCTGCACACCCCAAACACATCCCCACAGCTGACGGCTTTGAATGGGAAGCCGTACCATCGTTCTGCAGCAGGGAGTGACGCGTCTTCGAGATTTCCAACTAGCTTTGAGCAAAGCGCTGTCTCTTTTTGGTTAGCCATCCTTCTGTCACACACTGCTCAGATGTTTCCCCTTCCCAGCGTGGTCAGCATCGTGGTTTCAAGACAAGCACGACTACGGGAACTAAGACAACAAGGAAATTGCCCATTTCTGGCCTAATAAAAGCATTTATTTATAGCACGAGTACAGTCGTTAGTTGACCCCAAAGTCCTCTCCCGTTACGGATGACCCGTTTCCATCTTTTGGCGCGGCTAGAAGAGACTTCACCTGACTCATTTTAATTATTTTCCAGAAATGATCCATTTTCCATGAAATTGTGTATAGAGTTTATTTCATTCCTAGAAGTCATTATTTTGTCATGAAAAAATCCCAAGTGCCCTGGCGCACAGGGGGATAAAATTAGCCTCAACTCTCATCACAGAGCAAAGGGTGATTTTGCCTCCGTGCCTGAGTACCAGGCTTTGAGCAGCTGTCTTAGTCTGCATCGAGTGGGGTCTGCTTTAAGGGATGGGAGGCAGCCAAGCGCCCTCTGAAAGGCTGAAGGTTGCAGAGGGCCCGACAGGCTGTTTACTACGCAGCAGTGACACCTGGGAAAGCATCCCCAGGCCTAGAGCCGCAGGCTGGCGATACTGACAGGTTCTAGGAGGGATTCTCCCAAGCAGTGCTGACACGCATGCTCAGCTCTCTAGTGTGCGTGAAAAGATTTTTTTCATACCTTCAGGGAAGAGTTATTGAGGGGCCGTGGATATGAGACAAGACAGCAAGGTTCTGTTCTCTCGCTCAGTGCCAACATCTTAGGACTATTTTGAATGTCACTTAAAAATCTGTAATGTTCTGGGCTTCCCTGGTGGTTCAGTGGTTGACAGTCGGCCTGCCGATGCAGGGGACACGGGTTCGTGCCCCGGTCTGGGAAGATCCCACATGCCGCGGAGCGGCTGGGCCCATGAGCCATGGCCTCTGAGCCTGCGCGTCCGGAGCCTGTGCTCCGCAACGGGAGAGGCCATACCAGTGAGAGGACCGCGTACCGCAAAAAAAAAAAAAAAAATCTGTAATGTTCTTAAATAGATTCCACAGTTAATCAGGCATAATTCCACATCCCTCTGTAATGCGATTTAAGTATCTATAATTCCCAAGCAGCCTCCTGGATCTCGTGTTGTGTGTCATGCTGCGGAAGACTGGAAGCAAAGCCCACATCTTAACAAGGGCACTTCTTCCGAGTCACCTCTTGGGATGCGAAAAGGAATCATTGTGAAAACACTTTTTCACCTCTATTAACCACTCACTTTATAAAGACGCTGTCAGGCTTAATCAGGAGCTGAGGACGTGGGATGCTAAGTCATATGCCTAGGAAATCTCTCTGAATTCCCAGATGCTGCTTGAGGGAAAAACAACATTGGGTCCAGGAAAAAGCAAAGCGCAAGGTGACATTTACAAGAATTGATGACAGAGCCCTGAAACACGGAGCCTAATTACCTACCGCTAGTTATACCTGCCAGCTGCTGGGTCTCCAAGTCCAGGCCTCCCCACATGAGCCCCTCGGCTGTCAGCCCTGGCTGGGTCTTTGCAGGAGGCAGAGGAACTGCTCAGGTGTCCACATGGTCTGGCCAGCAGCACACTGGCCTCGGGAGGCTTCCTGACGTGGATGCTGGGGCCTCCCTTCACGCATTCACTCATTCATTCATTCATTCAATCTGCCCAGGGCTGCAACGTGTCCCAGACGCCCATCTGTGCTCTGAGGTTTCAGCGCACACCTAACAGAACCACCATCCTGCCTTCGCAGAACCTGCAGACAAGAAGCAAAGTTTGAAACATGTAGACTGTGCCAGAAGGCGATCGGGGCACTGAAGGGGGGCCAGCAGAGAGCGGAGGGCAGTTTACACCTGGAGGGGGAAGGCAACAAGGAAGTGAGAACAGGCAGGAAGCCTTAGTTCCCCGAGTGGGGGGCAAAGGGCTGTCGGGAGGACAGACGGGCAGCCAGCAGGGAGGGAGCCCCAGAGCAGACCCCTCGGGGACCCTCTGTTCTCATGGGCAGGCACTCCCTAGGGGCAGGAAGTGAAGCGGGGGCACAGGCCACACCGGGAATAGGTGGCAGAGGTACAGGTGGACGTGAGGATGTCTGGGGGCCAGGTAACACCAGGGGATGTGAGCCGAGTGGAGGGGGGATTTCAAGAGAAGGACTTGTGGCCCAGGTATATTCAGGGTCAGCCTTCCTGGATTCCTGACTGTGGGTGATGACAAAACGGAATCAGAAGACCTACAGCTTTGCAGGGAAAGGGCAGGCGCGCTCAAGGTGTGGGCAGGGTCACGCCTGGAGCTCACTGGACCTGAAAGATATAGGAATGGCCAGAAAATGCCATCTGTAAAGAGGAAAAGGCTGGGGGGGGGCAACTTGAATTAGAAAAGAATAGAGCTCAGGTGTGGACACGGTAAGCTTGAGGCGCCTCCTGGACATCCGTGTGCGTGGATGTGGGTCTGGACTAGGGAGAGGTGCCGGACAGAGATCTCACAGCCCCACGGAGCCTGCGTCCCCGTCTGTGAAGTGGAGAACACAGCGCTCCTTCGTGGAGCGGCCTCGATCCCCGGTGTCACGAGGGAAAGGCAAGAATCCCAGGGAGACAGAAGAGGACAGGCGAGGCACAGGACACCTGCGAGCATCCCTCGACGTTCTCGTGGTCCATTACAGAGCCGCTTGGCGACTTTACCAGGAAGGGAGACGTAAGTCAAGCTGCCAGGCTTCGGTACATCAGGTCGGATGAATTCAGCAAGACAGCCTACGTTCGAATCCACCTTGGCTTCTTTTAGGAATTAACTCATAATGCAATTATAAACTAATTTGGATTAAATAGCAGGAAAATAAAGTTATCTCTATTATTTTAAAGACTGAATCCTACGCTCCTTAATCCCCACTATTTACTAGGCAATGTGGATACCTAACCTCAGTGGACACAAAATAACCCTACAGAAATCACTCCTTTGATCTGCACCTCCGCTGTCTGGGGCCCTTGTCCTGCACCTTCCCATCCTGAGTTCCATCAGGGCTCTCCCTCGGGGGCGGCAGTAGAGGCCACGTGATGGGCTCTGCTAGAGGCCCCTAGCAGGTGGCATGATGGCCACAGCATCCCGTGTTTACTGACATGGCAGGCAGCATTACCTAGTCCACGCCCACATACTGCCATCGGCTCACGTAAATATGGAGGCTGAGAGGTCCCAGCACTGTGGTCTGCAAGCGGAAGGCCCAGGAAAGCTGGGGGTGTCATTCAGTCCAAGTGCAAAGGCCTGAAACCCAAGGGAGGCCCTGGGATCTCCTGAGACACATGCCACTTTCAAACAGCACAACACCGAGGGTTAGCACGACAGACAACAAAAAGGCGTGAGAAGGAACGGCCTGATTCCACCAAGGGTGCCGAACCCAACAGGACCAATGGCAAATCCTGGTATCAAACGGAGAACAAATGGCCGAAGGACTCACCGCGGACAGTGGAGTTCAGACCCGGGGCTGACGGACACGGCACAGACAGCAAGGATGTGGGTCCAGGAACTGGGTGAAGGTTGGGGTCCCAGGGATGGGTGGTGGGCAGAGCTGGAAGGGCCGCCATAAAAACTGTGGAAGAAAACAGTGACCACCCACATGGGAACAAACAGAGGCCACTTGTGCGGAGATCTCCGTAGCGAAGGCGCCGGCCCCGTCTAGGTGATTGGAGAGACAGGACAGGTGAGAGGGACAGCTTCCTCATGGCGTAAATGTCAGCCTGGGCGAGCCCTGATGGGGCAGCTCATCAGAGGCAGGGCGTCCTGTGACTGCTTAGAGAGCGGATTTGCTTTCTCTCGTGGGTCCTGAGTTCGAAGCAGGAACAAAACTTAGGGCAGCAGCTGGGGCCGGTCTGGGCTGACGGCTACAGAGGTTCTGGGGGGCTGCTGCCTGTGGGCTGGAGCCCCCTGTCGTGTGGCCTGGCACCTCTGTCCGTTTATCCCCTGGTCCAGCCTTTACCATCCTCTTCCTGTTTCCCCTCCTGGAACAATATGAGACGTTGCTGTAATTTCAAGCAGAAATGTTCCCACCCTCATTAGCTCTATTTATTATACATCGTTTCGTAAACTGTTATGCATCTTCATAAGCAGATATACTTTCTATCTTATGAGATACGGTCCTCCACGTCATTTTTATAGGGGCCAGTACTCCGTGTTCTGAATATGGGTTTCTGAATGAGTCTAACATAATCCTTAGGTTGTTTGTAATTTCCATTACTGTAAACAACGCTGCGATGAACATCCTTAGAGCTGCATCTTTGCACAGCCCATGAATAGATCCATCAATATTTCCTCAGGGTAAAATGTCTTGAGCATCATATAAGGAAAACTGCTAATGGCACGAGACTTTTAAGGCTTCACTGTACATCTTCAGATCTGCTCCCTGAAAACAGTGTAAATTTAAACAACGCTATGGGAGTCTGCACTGTTCTGAAAGGCATGCCATTGCTGAGTTGAAAAGAAAACAGGAGGAAAATGGTGGGTGTGACCGTTGATGGCTCACCGGGACTGGTGCATCTGAGGCCTCCCAGCTGGGACGAGCCCATACCCGCCTTCCTCAGGCTCTCGGTCCAGCCGTTGGCACTTCATCCTCTGCTCCAGTCTCACAGCGGCCCCAGCAAGCCAAGCTCAGCCTCCGGGCTCTCTGCTCGGAGCTCCCCGTGCCAGTTCTCGCCCCCGGGCCCACCCCCCCACCCCAACCTCGCTCCATCCGTCTGTTCCGAGGGGAGGACTGCATGTCGGGTGTTTATTTTTTCCTCGACCCCCAGCGCAATCAAATCATTTTTAGATTTGCTTATTTAAATGTCGGTTGTCTGACCTGCTTCCCATCCTCCCCCCACCCCCACCCCAGGAAATACACGCTCCAGTGAGGCAGGTGCAACCCACCAGCCTCACACCTACTGCAGTGCCGGGCGAGGGACACCTGGACGGGCTCATTTAGCGAAGGAATGAATGAATCAGTGAGTGAGGGAGTTAATGACTGAACGAAGGGGCCCTGTGCCCATTTTTTGTTAGAGCGTGAAAATATTTCCCTTTTATTTTGAATTGTAGAAGCGCTTTGCCAGTCTCCGTGTTAACCCTTTCCTAACTGTGGCGAGGCCATTTCTTCCTTGTTATTCACAGTCCGATTCTTTTAGGGTCTTTATACTTTACTTATTTGCAAGCCAGGGTCAAGTTTACTCTCTTCAGTAAAAACAGTCAGAAATATTGGCTGTTTTCTGCCTTTGATCCCATGCTGGACACAAAGTTACCACCACAGAGGTTGTACCAATAGTCATGTATCTTTTCTGATTTCTTTGTTTACAGCAAAATGGTTAATCCTATTGGGATTTGCTCAGGAATCAGAGAAGGGGTGACTGCTCCTTCCTGAGTTTAACTGGATCCAATTCACTCTGCCCGGTTGTCTCTGCAGCACTTCCAGGCACCCGCCGGGGCAAAGCAGGTCCAACATGAGACCCCCCTGGGCACACCCACTTCTCCCTAACCAGGCAGACCCTCTGTGTCCACTTCTGCCCATGGCCAGTCCCCAGGGCTCTGTTTCTCTGGGACCCTGTGTGTCTGCAGGTGGCACCCCACCCCCATCAGAGCACAAGTGTCAGCGGGTCTTCCAGCTGCTGGTAATCCTGGACCCAAAGCCACAGACCCCCAGCAGCCCCTGTGCGGTGCTTTCCTCTTAAACTACAAAGCACACCGACAACTGAAAACACAGCGGCCAGCCTGCCCTCAAAGAACCTGTCCGCCCTTCACGAAGACCCCATGACCTTCAGAAAGGAGTTTCCCCTGACCCCTGTGGGGGTTCCCTGACTGCGTGGGGAGGGGCTTCCCTGAGCATTGGGCAGGGGGCGGAGGGGGTGTCCTCCCACTTGGATGCTCTGGTACGTCAGGCAAAACACTCAGTGAAAGAGGTCTGACACCTTCTGTTTTCCAGAGTCTGGTTTTTTTCTCCTTTCCTGGTGAGTCTTCATCCCTTTCGAGGATGGTCTAGGAAGTCGGCTGTGTTGAACTAAATACCTTGTAATTACTCTTTATCATTTTAAACAAGCTTCATTTAAAAAAAAAGAAAAAGTAATAAAATAAAACAAGCTGCGTGGTAGTTTCCATGGAAAACATATACTCCTTTTCTAAGGAAGCTTCCGGAAGGCCCCAACGTGTAACAGGTTGCCGGAAACCCCCAGTGGAGACGTCGTTTGCCTGTGGCTGTGGGTGGGTAAGGGGTGCTCCAGGGTCACAGGAGCCCAGGCAGCCCTGGGGCCACGGAATGACAGAGGGGGCAGGGGTGTCTGACCAGACGAAGAGGATGCAGGCGGAACATCAGATATGGACGAGTCCCATCAGGTTCCTGGCCCCGAACTTGCCTGCCTGACACTGCCCCGAGTCCCGTCTCTGAGCCACTGCGTGAGGGCTCCAGGACGTGCTGACTGCAGCCGCCTGAGGAAGGACAAAGGGAGGCCTCGCCCACCTGCGTGATCCTCTCCGGGGAACTAAAACTCAGGGATAACGCTGAGTGTTTCTGAGTAGGCAGACTCGGCGACACCGTTCACATATCTGTCTTATAAATGAATGAACGGATTGTTCGTATTTGAACTGTTGAGTGTGCATCTTAAAATAAAATTATGGGGACATTCTAAGTCAGAAATGTTCCCCAAAAACACGCATCACCCAGCTGCTGTCAGGGGGTTACGTAAATATTCCAGAGCAGCCTCGTCGATCACAGTGAAGCTGAACTAATGATAACTTGTCGTTAAGAAGCACAGACAGGACGAATCCAGAGTCACAACTGGCTGCCCGGGGCAGCGAGGGCACCTCCTCCTCGAGCTCCCAGATCAGCCGGCCGGGGCCATCAGGCCACCGCTCCAGAGTCGCTGCCCTGAGGAAAGCCCAGTGGTGCTCTCATTCGTGTGTGTGGTCCCGAAATGTGAGGTCTCCAGCATCTCATTCTGCGCTTCCATAAGCAGGGAACTTCTAGACTTATGTGAAGATGACGTCCTTCCCAGACCAGCTGTGAGCAGGACCGCCCGTGGGAACCATGGATTTGGAGGTCGGGCCACCGCTGTCACCCTCAGGGCGCCAGGACACAGAGTGTCCCTCCTTCCCTCTTGTGCGTGCCGATGCCCGGGAGAGAAGCTTCCCCTTGCGTCCTGAGTTTCCGTGAAGTGGAGTTTCACGCAGAATCGTGACTTCGGAGCCTCTTCCTGTATCCGCTCCCTGCGTTGCGGGAGGAAGCTTTATTGCCACTCGTTCTCCTGTGATGCGTCCGTCACTCGTAGGAGGGGGCTCTTCTCACTCCGTGGACACTGGCCATGGCTCTGGACCATGGAAGGTGAACAGACCAAGTCCTAGCGCCCCGGCAGGAGAAAATGGCCTGTGCCCAGCAGGGTGGGCTGCTCTCCTCCAGAGCTGCGTGTGCTGTAAGGGCTGCTCCTCCGACGGCTGCGCCAGCCAGAGTCTCAGCTGACACCCCGGGGCCAGGAGTCCCGTAAGCGAGGAGTCCCTGCTGAGGGCTGTCTTGTTTGCGGCACAGCCGAGAAACGCCCAGGAGGTTGTGTGTGAAAGCAAACTGTGAAGCTGCCGTGGGGCCAGTGACTCCCGCAGAGAGTGTGAATCACTCTTTCCATCACCATCTCTGTGCTTCCCCCCACCCCAGGGAGACGTGTGTTTCTCATGCCTTCAACAGGGACATGGGATCAGGGACCAGCCAGGGGACCTTGCAATTGGCCTGTTACTGCGCTTCAATACAGGTGAGTATAGGCATTACTTCAGGCCCATCAACTACTGAAAATAGATCATGGACTCCAGTCACTAGCTTTGCAAGAAAAGCAGTGGGCTCGAGTTGGAAACTGTTAGGCTAGACGAAATCTAAACTCCTGTTTCTGGTCTAAAATTCTGTCTTGACAGAGGAAAGTGCCTCTGTTCATCATTACTACTCTTACCTTTCTTAGTTCCTTCTAGATTTTTCTGTGGTCCCAATTGAATATGTTTTAGTATTTGTATTATTTATGGAGGACACAAGGAATTTCAGCCTTAGAATACTTACTTTAAATGTAATAAATACTGGATCACAGGAAAACTCTTTAATTGTCCTCCGATTATAGTCGCAGCTCTAGTGAGGCCAATGTAGATGTCTGTGTTGTCACAGTATTGGTGGGTAACAAGCCACCCCCAAACCTGGCGGTCCCTGTGAGATGCGTTCATTCTCACGCTGATCAACCTACAGGGCGACTGCAGACTGACTAGCCCGGGCTGGGCTTGTCTGGGGCTCAAGCCTGTTCCGTGAGAGGCAATGCTGGGCCCAGGCAGGAGGGGCAGAGCAGCTGGGCACCAGATCAGGGTACCCCAGGGGCTCCAGGGCAAGGCCACGTGAGCACACTGGCTCCGTTCCCGCCCTCTGACACTCAGCTGGCCACAGCACTCAAGTGACCAAGCCCAGATTTTCTGAGACGGGAAAACGCATTCCAGGCAAAGCGATGGGAAGAGGGATTAAATACTGGCTGAAAAATAATTGCATCTCTTGTGTGTATAATGCACCCACGCATCAGAATCAGGTTCAAAAACACCTGTAAAAAAACCTCATGTAAGGAAGCAGCCACGGGCTGAAATCAACATCAAACGCCGGACACACAAACTCTGACTTGACATCTCGTGGGGAAGACACCAGATTGGGGCAACTTGCAGAAATCCACAGGACACACCCAGCTAATCCTACCGGTGCCCCCAGGTCTGAGGCTCCCCCTACGCCAAAAGACAACCTCTGTGAAAACTGGAAGTCTTCATACAGTTGTGAAGCTACGATTATTGTCAGCACTAATCAGACAGACCCATTTTCCGATGTACATAATCATTTTGAGATTATTATTAATAAGCACTTAAGTTCTATCGGTGGCTTTTTATTTGTCGATTACATTGCAAATTACAGGACAGCTGAAATCTAAGTAGAATTACTGTTCACATTGTAGGGAAAAAAATGAGCTCAAAGTCAACGATCCTATAGGAAAACATTCTGGCAAAAGTCACATATGAATCCCTCATAATTTTTAGGAAACGCCAGGGCCAAACCTCAAGCTTTCAGACCCTGGTTACTGAGTTGTTGGAAACCTCCCTGCAGTTCAAAGTGGCTGGATCAGTAATTAACCGAGGGATTCATCCTCCTCCGTGCTGACAGCTCAGTTTTAGTGGCACTAATGGGACCATCTCAGAAATCAGCTGGTCTGCTCTCTAATTGCTGTCAGAAACCAAAGTCTGAGCTCAATTATTCTAAAACAAAAACAGACATTTGGGGTGTGAATCCTTCAATATTTAATTGGACTATATCTGGCAACACTACCGAGCAGGTCAGCTCAATTAGTATCAGGAACACCTCTCCCAGCCAGCTTGCTTTGGAGCTGTGAGCCCCGCACCTCCACATTCACATACTAGCATCTTCATACACCCACACTTACATTTTCCCATTCGAGTCACTCATTTTTTTCCCTGAATACTTTTATTTTGAAGGGAAGCTGATACCACTGTGAAGTTACAGGTTGGATGACCTAGTTATATTTTTTATAATACTTTTAAAAATAAAATTATCGGGCTTCCCTGGTGGCGCAGTGGTTGAGAGTCCGCCTGCTGATGCAGGGGACATGGGTTCGTGCCCCGGTCCGGGAAGATCCCACATGCCGCGGAGCAGCTGGGCCCATGAGCCGTGGCTGCTGAGCCTGTGCGTCTGGAGCCTGTGCTCCGCAGCTGGAGAGGCCACAACAGTGAGAGGCCCGCGTACCACAAAAAAAATAAATAAATAAAATAAAATAAAATATCAAAATTTAAAAATGATCATCCCTGTGCAACTAAAACCATCCCGCATGCCTCCAAGAGCCTCGCACTTTGGCTGATTCAAGACCCACTTCAAGGAACAGACCTCATGCCTTCGACAGACCTCCCATGTCTGTCTCACGGGTGACAGACTTCTCAGCTTAAGTTAAGTCGTCGGCAGCGTCACACCAAGGTAGCAAAGTTTTGGTCTCAAATAATTGCCTTTTGAGTTGGTGTGGGGACCCCACACTGGGCTTCAACCCAGAAGTGCTTCCAGCAGGAGAAGATGGGCCCTGGTCTGCATCCCGCCACCCAGCACCTGCCCCCACCTGCCCACTCCTGGAGAGGCCGTGACGTTTCTACCCGGTGCTGGTGACAGAGGACGACTGGGTAGCTTTGCCCTGGGGCTTGTTGTCTGTTGTTGTGATTACCTGTTTGTTTGTTTCTCTCTTTGTTTGTAGTTTAGAAACTTAAAGCCAACTGCTGTCCCCCTGTCTTCCGACCCCCTTCATTTTGATTCAGGATTTGTGTATTCATATCTTGTATAATAGAGATGTCTGGAAACCATGTCAAACTCGGGGAAAACACAAATAAACAAGCAAACACACAAACACATACGTGGTAAAAGTACAAACAAGCTACACAAAAACGAATAAGTGACCACGTTTGTAAAGTGTGACCTGGGCTGATCGCTATATGCTTCACACACTGTGTCATTCTTCTGTTTTCCCACTAGTGATTCCTCCACCTTAGCAATTTATCTGGCGCATAAAAGGTGAAGTTTCCTAGTTTCCACTAGGGGGGATGTTCAATTTTGTTTGATTCTCTGGGCTTGGGTTTCTACCTCCAAAATCTCACCCATCTTTTTCCTTTTTTCTTTCACACTGCCACCCTTCTGAGTTCCACTCAGGGGACGATGTATGGGTATTTGTCTGAAGAAGGAGTGGGCTCAGGGCCTGTACCAGGCCTGAGGACTGGTACAGGGATGGTGCGATCCCACCAGCCTGGCCACCCACATCCCTGATGGTCAAATACAGAAGCCAGTACTGCACTGAGATAAGAACAGCTACCAATGTCGATGACCTAACATGTGCAGGAAGGGAGCACATCATCCGTCAGCCCAGACCCACTGCCCCAGTGGGTGAGCGCTGTCAAGGCCGTTTGCAACTCCCCAAAACTTTCAAATATTTTAAGAGAGGTGGTGTTCTGTCAGAGGGTCAGGCTAGTCCAGAGGTTCTTGTCCCTGACACGCAGGCTCTCCCCAGCATGCCCAAGGAAAGTGGCCTGGGATGATCCAAGGTCATGCCAAGGACAAAGCGTTGCAAGGCAACTCCAACCAGGAGACACAAATGGTCAGTCGCTCTTGAGATAATTGCAGACTCCAACATGAGGGGATGGAGGGGCTCCATGAGGACCCGCTAACTTGATGTCATGAGCAGACAACCTAGAGGGAAGACTCAGCATTGACCTGGTCCAACCCCAGCGCAGAGTGACAGCATTTCCGATGTGGCCAGTGTGATGGAGCCCTGGATGGTGCAGACAGCACGTGAGCAAGTTAAAAGGAGGGGCCAGTGATGGTGGTTCCTGGAAACAGTCAGATTTCAGTCCATTCATTTAATAAAATTATACTGACACCTACTATGTGCCAGGAAAATAAAACCGTATTAAAAATGAGAGGCGTGGGCTTCCCTGGTGGCGCAGTGGTTGAGAGTCCGCCTGCCGATGCAGGGGACACAGGTTCATACCCCGGTCCAGGAAGATCCCACGCAGAGCAACTGGGCCCGTGAGCCATGGCCGCTGAGCCTGCGCATCCGGAGCCTGTGCTCCGCGACGAGAGAGGCCACAACAGTGAGAGGCCCACGTACCGCAAAAAAAAAAAAAAAAAAAAAAAAGAGAGGCATGCTCTCTGCTGGCATGCCTGCTATTTTATGGGTAGATGGAGAGCAGCAGTGGAGAGAGGATTGTGGGATGAATGGGCAGGGCAGGGCGCCCTGGAAGCGTTCGTCTACAACTTTACGTTCTTTTTAAAGTTCCGAGCAGCTCCCTGCACCAGACATCCTGCACTTCTTTATTTATGGTCTGAAATTGGTGCTGGGCTGGACCCTGCCCTGGTGCAGGCCCCTGGAGTTCGCTGCATCCCTGGGCTGATTTCTGTGGCCCTGCCTCACCAAGAACATTTTAAGTGACTTCTAAATTGCTTCATTTATTAAATATTCGCATGAGAACAGAAAATAGGTTGATTCATTTTAGTGAAAGGGCTTTTTCTTTTTTTCTTAAAAACTTTGTGGAAAAACACCCCATAGTAATGGTGGGCCTCAGGCTGGTCCAATGGGAGAAGAGAGAGGCATTTTTTCAAGCCATAAATGAGACCATCTCCCAACACACTCTGTGAGAAACTAGGAACAAGGAGGCAAAGTTGTTCGTTGAGAAGCCAGGCTCAGGGCTGCAGGGGAGCCGGGGGACCAGCTAACTTGCTCTGCCCCCCACTTCCTTCTTTCGGGGTCTCCGAGCCCTCACAAGGTCACACGCTGAGCTGCAACCATCCATCACCGTTCCCAAGGCCGGCACGAGGGCTGCATCTGCCGCTGGCTGGCCGGAGACCCAGTTCCTCTTGACCGGATGGGGGAGGCTTCTATGAGGCACACGGGGTGCCTGGGGTCCCAAGCGTCCTCCCTGGGCAGCACATGTAGCCATAGCGCCCAGTGCCCAAGCCCTGAACAGGAGATTTATTACCCACGTGCCCGAAGCCTTCATTAGGAGTTGGAAAAACAAAAACATTATACTGGAAAATAATAGCAAAATACTTATTGGCCTCTGCCCCTGGTTGCTGGCATGGGGCTCCAAAATCCCTTGGAATCTCCTGGGTGATTAGAGCATCCTTTGTCCTAATGAGGCCACTCTGGGTGGGCTTCCGGATGGGGGCTGGTCGCCAGAAAGAGCCGCGGCCAGAAACTTGGAACTCTCAGCCACACCCCCACCCCCAAGGATGGGCTGGAGACTGAGTTAATACTGACCACGCCCATGTGATGAAACCACTATAGAATCCCAATGGTCCGGGGGTTAGGGGAACTGCTGGGCTAGTGAACACAACCACGTGTCGGGCGGGTGACGCACCCCAACTCCAGGAGGACAGAAGCCCCTGCACTCAGGACCCTCCCAGACCTCGCCCTGTGCATCTTCACGTGGCTGTTCACCTGTGTCCCTTATCGTATCCTTTTCCTACAATAAACCAATATATGTCAGTAAGGGTTCCCTGAGTTCCGTGAGCCCCCCCCCCCATCAACTCATCGAACCTAAGGAGCGGGTCTCAGAAGCCTCTGAGTTAGAGCCACATTGGACAGAGGTTGTGGGTAACCTGGGGCTTGGCATCTGAAGTTGGGGGGAGCAGTCTTGTGGAACTAAGCCCTTAGGCTGTGGGATCTGACACTAACTCCAGGAAGATGGTGTTAGAACGGAGCCAGTTGTAGGAAACCCAGCTGGTGTCACAGAACTGCTTGGTGGGGGAAAAGCCCGCACACATCCCGTGTCAGAAGTGTGTGGGTGTGTCAGGCGCGAGAAGACTGAGTTCTCCTAAAATGTCGTTTTCCATCAGCCACCAAGCAGCAAATATTTTTATAGCCGCGCTTCCTAAGTTTCATTTCAAATTCAAAAGCGTGCACATGGAGCCCCACTGATATCATCCAGGTTTGAAAAGGGGAAGAGCCACACACGGTCAGCAGCCCTCCCCAGGGGGACCTGGTATGTTTCCAAACCAAGATGCTCCTTTGCCAGAAACCCTAGAGCCACTAATTACGAGAAGGCTTAATTTGCAGACATGATGTTGCTGAAATGTTCAGACGTCAAAAATGTCAACTAACTTGAAATGTTTTTTCTCCAAAATATAATTCCCACACCATAAAATTCACGCTTTAAAAAAGTATATAGTTCAGTGCTTTTTAGTCATGATTACTGCAGCTTCATAGTAAGTTTAGAAATTGAGAAGTTTTAGTCTTCCAACTTTGTTCATCTTTGTCAAGATTGACTGGACTATTCTGATTACTTGAATTTTTATAGGAATTTTAGAATCAGTTGTCTATTTCTTCAAAGAAACCAGATGAGATTTGACAAGAATTGTGTTGAATCTGTCAATCAGTTGGGGAGATTTCGGAGATTAGCTTCACTGATTTTCTCCATTGTTTTTCTATTCTCTTTTTCATGTATTTTCTAATATTATTTCCTTCTCTCTCCTTGTTTTGGCTATAACCTAATCCTAAAGTGGAAGGTTAGATTATTGATTTGAGATCTTTCTTCTTGTAATATAGGCATTTACTGCTATAAATTTCCTCTAAATGCTGCCTTACCTGCCAATGCTTAGCAGACTTCTTTGAAGAAATGGACAAGCTGCACCCCATAATATTTGCACCCCATAAAAACTCAATATTTGAGTTTTTGCTTTGATTCATCTTAAAATATTTTCTGATTTTATTTGCAATTACTTCATTGAACCATTGAATACTTAGAGATACGTTGTTTAATTTCCAGGTATTTGTGAATTTTGCAAATTTCCTTATGTTTTTGATTTCTAACTTTATTCCCTTGTGGCTTGAGAACGTACTTTGTAAGATTCCAAACTTATCAAAATACTGAGGCTTGTTTTATGGTCCAACAGGTGGTCTGTGCCGGAGAATGTTCCACGTGCACAGAGAATCTCTGACATATATTCTCCTGCTGTTGAGTGCAGTGTGCTACAGTGCCTACTAGATCTGGTTGGTTTACAAGTTGTTCAAGTCTTTTATTTCCTTGTTCATCTTCAGCCTGGTTGTTCTCTCCATTACTGAAAATGAGATATTAAAGTCTCCAATAATTATTGTTGAATTGTCCATTTTTTCAGCTTTTGTTCATGTATTTGAGTCCCTGATTTTAGATGCATATACACTTATAATTTCTATATCTTCTGGTTGGATTCACTCCTAGAAAATATACTTCTTTGTGTTGAGAAACAAATTTTCCTATATATTCCCATAATATAATGTAGCAACTCTGGAAAGTAGATTCTTCCCCCCACCCTCCCCAGGGTTTGATGTTGCTGTTTGTTTTGGTTGTCACTGCTGTCATTGTTGTTTATTTAGTGATTTTCTTAACTAATTCTCTGAATTCAGTATTCTTTGTCATGTTTGGACACTAAGGTTTCTGCTTGGTTAGCTTAGCAATCAGCTAATAATTGGACAGAGATTTCTAAAACAACTGGAATCCATAAGTCTCCCAATCTTTGCCACGGGGTTCTATGAGCATGTTAGGACACACCTTCAACACTCAACCAGGCATCTGACAACTCTGCCTTAACCTTCACTTCCTGCTTGTGCAGAGCCTTAAGGTCAGTCAGAGGTAAGAACTCAGGGCCTCCTCAGGTCTTCCTAACTGTCTTCTCTGCCCTGTACATGCAAGTATTTTCTAGATTCCCAGGAATAACCCTGGTGGACAACTCATTCCCCACATTTTTAAAAATCTTTTTAGTTTGTCTAATGTTTGTCTCAACTGTTATCCACCACCTCAGGTAGCTGCAAAGTTAACAATTTCCTCTACTGTTTTTGACAAACGCTTTCCATGAAAAAGGCACTTTGCATTGTGCAAGCTCTGAGTTAGGTTAAATAAAGACCGCCTTGCACGTGAGGTCTTCCAGGGAGCCACCAGACAAGTCCAATCATGACAGCCATCTGCAGATAAGACTTGGAAGGAGCTCCAACCCTGCCCCTTGAGGTGAGTTTTAGGCTGCTGGGTTTCACTATAATTGGAGGCTGCTGGTTTTTAAGGCTACTGTGGAACTGCAGAAAGGATATGAGAATAGGACAAAATAAAATGCTACAAGCTTACTGTTCTGACCAAGATTCAGTTGTTATTATTGAATAAATGTTCTTCAGATTGCTGAAAAGGTTTGGTTCATTTCAGGTTCTGAAAAAGTTGATTCTGACAACTTCTGCAGCTTTCTCATTGCTCAAAGGAAGAGAGAACTTGGGGAGGTTCATAATCCACTATCTTCAGTGACCTCATTCAGCTTGATTTTTATTGTCCCTGTCCTGTCAAGGGTGAGAGTCCATCTCAGAGGGAGACCCACAGCAAGTCTGCGTGAACGAACTAAGTCTGAAGCTTGGGTGAGCCCTGGGGCTTGTCTCCCGCACAGCTTACGTGGCTCACCATGGGGGTCTCCCCCGTGAGCCATAGCTGCACAGACCTTCCCTCTCCTCACCACACATTGCATGAAATAACTTGTGCCAGCCCGAAGGACTGGCGTCCAGGAGAGGGCTCTCACCAGAGCCTAGAGTGCCTTGCTGGCGTCCTCATCTTGGACTTGCACCCTCCAGAATACCATGAGACATAAACTTTGTTGTTTAAAAACCACACAGTCGGGCTTCCCTGGTGGCGCAGTGGTTGAGAGTCCGCCTGCCGATGCAGGGGACACGGGTTCGTGTCCCGGTTCGGGAGGATCCCACATGCTGCGGAGCGGCTGGGCCCGTGAGCCACGGCCGCTGGACCTGCGTATCCGGAGCCTGTGCTCCGCAATGGGAGAGGCCACAACAGTGAGAGGCCCGCATACAGCAAAAAAAAAAAAAAAAAAAAAAAAAAAAAAAATCCACCCAGTCCGTTTTGTTACAGCAGCCAGAGCGGATTGATGCGGGAAGGAATAAACTCAGCCTGCCCTATAGATTTTGGATTTGCCATTCCTATGATCACCTACAATTCCTTGAAATAAACCTCTGTTACACATAAATATCTTACTGGTTCTGCCGCCCTGGAGAACCCTTATACATAGGGCATAATGAATTCTGTCATGGCTTCATCTCTCGGTAAAAGTCATCGTGAAACACAAAGGGCAAGCCGGAAGTTAAGGGGGATCGTTCTCATTTAGGGTTTGCCTGTTCTTCGTCCTCTATTTCTCTGTAGTTGCCACGCTGGTTTTAGCTGTTGTAGTCCTCAAACAAGAGGTGAGTCGTCAAGTCCATTACTGCGGCAGCACCTGGGAAGGGCCACGTACTCCATGATGGCATAAGGACTTCTTGCCAGCAGCCACCTGACCCTCCCACCATGTGACCTTGGCCAGAGGACATGCATCACAACCAGCTAATGATGAGTCAGCCCGTGCCCTCATTAAGACAGGAGCTCCAATCTCAGCTTCTTAATAACTCAGTCTGACCAAATAATTAGAATCACATCCTGCCAAGAGTTGCTGGTCTTAGAGAGTTAGGGGGGCTCCATGCAGAAATTAGAGATGAAATTTCACCTGATTTAAATTTTATTTAACAGATACTCATCGGGCCAGGAGCCATTGGGCAAAACAGTCTCTCAGCAGTAAAGAAGCATGTACGTCTATAGAAAAATTTAGCGATAATTATATAAATTATATATAATTATATAAATTATATATAAATATAAATTATATAATTATATAAATTATAAAAATAAAAATAATTACATCTGAAAACTCCTTGGTTTAAAAATTATCATAGGGTCATGCCTGCTTCTAGAAAATTCTGCCCATGTGTGTGAGCACTTCAGGGCTAGAAATACCAAAATCTGTGGCATTATGGAACTGCAAGTTAAACAACAATGACCAGTACACACCTATTAGAATGGCCAAAATCCAGAACATTGACAACTCCAAGTGTTTGCGAGGATGCGGAACAACAGAAACTCGCATTCATTGCTGATGGGAATGCAGGATGGTCCAGCCACTGTGGAAGACGGTGTGGTGATTTCCTGCAAAACTGGACACACTCTTACCATACTACCTAGCATTCACTCACCTTGGTATTTACCCAAAGGAGTTAAAAACGTATGTCCACACAAAAACCTGCACGTAGAGGTTTAAAGAAGCTTTATTTGTAATTGCCAAAACTTGGGAGCAACCAAAATGTTCTTTAGTAAGCAAATGGGTAAATGACACTGGCACATACGGAAAATAGAATATTATTCAGCAATAAAAGGAAATGAGCTATCAAGCCATGAAGAGACACGGGAGGAAGCTGAAATGTGTCTCACTACGGGAAAGATGCCAGCCTGAAAGGGCTACAGACTCCGTGACACCAACTCTGTGACATTCTGGAAAAGTACAGCTATGGAGACAGGACGAAGACCAGTGGTTGCCCGGGGCTGTGGCGGGGAGAGAGGGATGAACGGGCGGAGCACAGAGGATGTTTAGGGCAGTGAAGCCATCGTCTATGATACTGTAATAGTGACACATGTCGTTACACACCTGTCCAAATCCACAGAATGTGCAGTGAACCCGGATGTAAACCGTGGAGGCTGGGTGACGATGGGTGTCAGTGTAGGCTCATCGATCGCAGCCAATGGACCACCTGGAGGGAGGTGTTGATACAGGGGAGGAAAGGGCAGAGGGTACATGCGACACCTGTACCTTCTGCTCAGTTTTGCTGTGAACCTAAAACTACTCTAAAATATAAAGCCTGCTTTTTAAAGTGAAGGAGGGACGCAGAAGGGGCCGTCAGAGTGCTGTACGTGAGAAGAACCCAGCCTGCCCAGCTGGCTCTCAAGGTGAGGAGAAGGGTCCCTGAGCCCGGAGATGCTGGAGGAGGCTGGGGGATGGATCTGGATTCGCGTCCGGGTTGTCAGGGTTGGGAAAGTCGTCTTGGTTTCAGCCCAGTGAGACCTGGGCGGAGCTCCAGCCACAGAACCCTGAGATAACAAACGTGTGTTGTTTGAAGTCCCGAGGATTGAGGCAGCACCTGACACCAGCGTTACTTCACACACACCGCTGCCGCGACGTTGCTTTTCTGCAGGTTAATTTTTTTTCACTTAACAATGTACCTTAGAGATTATTCCCCATCTCATTCTTTATCATGGTTGCATAGTATTACCATTATTTATTTACCCAATTCCTATAGATGGGCATTTTGGCATTTTGCAGTGTTTTTTTTTTTTAACTTCAAACAATGCTGAGCTAACGGGCATGTGGGCCCCCACTTCCCCCTCTGCCATTTTCTGTCTGGGAGGAGAGCCGGCTTTCGACTGCCTCTCCCTGTGCTGGGGCAGGTGGATCTCACCCTGTGAGCTTTGACGCCGCATGCAATTCCAGAACTCTCCATCAGGAACTCACACACGTCTCAGCATCACCTTGCTGGGGACTCTAACTGCTAATCACCTCATTTAAATGTCTACTGCTTCCCTCTCCCTCCAATGCCCAGGGGGTGTCAGGCAGGTGCAGTTAAATCAGGACCGTCTCTGCTGAGGCACCTCCCGGAGGCTGGGATCCTGCCCGCCCCCTCCCCTCCGTAAGCGGGAACCCCCCCACCCCACCCCGTGAGCTCCTCCGAGATCCCACAGACACAGGGGACCAGGCGTCCAGGAACGGCGTCTGCAGAAGCAGCAATTCAATCACAATCGAGGAAGAAAAACACACATTTTCTCTCTGTCTCTGCCGATTTGGAAAGTGGAGACAGTTGATTTCAAGGGGTCCTTTGGGAAATAAGAGGAAACAGGATTTGGAATAACTGTGGGAAGGAAGGTGAGGGAGTAATCACAACCGGAGACAACAGTCATCCTCAGAAGGGAAGAGGGGTACCGTGGGGCGGCCGCAGGCAGCTCAGGGGCCCTCGGGAGTGGAGAGGGGCCTCCCCCGAGGGGCCTCTGATGTTTCCCAGCCCCGAAGGCCAAGAGCACGCCGTCCTTCCCTCCGCCCGTCAGACAGCCCAGGCTCGGTGGGTGATGGAGGCATAACCCCAGAAGGGTGTTGGTGATTCCCGCCAGCCTGTGGCGCTCCCCAGGGTCAGGGAGGCGAAACACAGGATGCTGGGCCAGTCTGCAGAGTCACTGGGAGGGACAGAGAACCTGGGTTTCTGACCAGTACCCGGGTGATTTGGACGTGATGGACCAGAGACCCGGACTGGTCCACCTGGCTCCAGCGTGGGCTGTTCTGGCTGAGAAGGGACTTCCTTCCATCTCACTGGGCAGACGTGGAAGGAGCAGGGGGTTCAGACAAACATTTGGAGAAACGTGTGGTTCCCCCCGCAGGCCACCAGGAACCGGCCGCCAGCCCTCTGTAACCCCTAAAAATGACAGATGGGATAAAGCAGTGGCCAGGAGGACATGGCATCTGCAGTCCAGCCACACCCTCAGGCCTCTGACTGCAGACCCCGGCAGAGTGACGGGGACGTCGACTTTCATCCCCCCGGTCTCCTCCCACGGGGCTTGGCCGGCCTCCGGGGGTGCCACGGCGCACAGGGGGCCGCTGCGCTCACTCTGCTTCTCCTAACACAGGGGCTGGTGGGCGTGTGGGGAACGCGTTCTCAGGTGCTCAGTGCGGAACTCTGACGCCTTAGAGGCTGGTGGGCCCGTGATCCAGTGTGTTACCTCAACAAACCCCTTTTTAAAAGATCAACCTTGTCAGGAAACGAATCCAGATAGACACTGAGAGCCATCGGGGAAATCTGCCATCACTGCAACCTGAAAGCCGCCCCCATAGGGTGACCACAGGGCACGTCAGCTCACGGGAGCCCAGCACTGGCTACACCAGGTGCCCGAGACCCCTTCCACGGAAGCCAGCGGCAGAATCGGATTCTAGGCTGGTCTGAGCTTCAGAGAGCCTCCAGTCCCTTCAAACAGAACTTCCAGACATTTGGGACGGAAGCCCGTCAGCGTTTACCTCCTTATGAGACAGCGTTCAGGAGCATAACAGCTGTAGAGTGATTTAGCCCAAGATGCAGACGTGCCTCTCCCGGAGACCACTGTCCGAATCGTCAGCCTGGCCAGGGGCCCCGTCTGCCCCAGGGCTCCCCGAGACCGCCTGCGTTTGCACCTTCCAACGATCACTTCATTATCACCGAGGTAAAACACGTGCTTAAAATGGCAATGGGTCTATGTCAGACGACACAGGAGCCAAGTCAGAGCTCCAAAGGCCAAAGCTGGGGCATTTGGAAGAGAACGAATAATGCAGTATTGGATTATAACCCTAAATGCAAATAAATACCCGTGAGCCCATACAGTGTGACTAGATGACTAAGTAAATAAAGGGGGAGAAGAGGCAGGTTCCCGTGCGGCACAATTCCAAATACTTTACGTAGATACTCCAACCCCGAGGACAAGGTACACTTAGCGCTTCAAGAGTAGAGTGTGGACAAGCAACAACGGAAGAGAATCTTCCGAACAGAAACACCTCAGCCAGGTGTGCAAGGCCCACACCAGCGGTGATCAGTCAGGCTGACAGGATGTGAGGAGAAGGGACCTCACCTCCATGGTCCTGCTACCAGGAACCCATTGCCCAGTCCAGTCATGAGAAAAACACAGACAAATCCCCTCTGACGGACCTTCTACAAAACACCCGCATCACCCTCCCCAAAACCACCCACGTCATCAAAACAAGGAAAGTCTAAGCAGCTCGCACAGCCCAAGGACACACATCTGGTGTCACGTGGGATCCCGGATGGGCCCGGAGACAAAAAAAGGACATCAGATACTACCTAATAAATGGAAATAAATATAAATAAACTGTGACTTCAGTTAACATAACAGAATTGTCTGTTCGGTGTAACAAACGTCCCCACTAATGTGTCGACAGCAGAGACTGACTATGAGGCCCGTGGGAACTTTCTGGACCATCTTTGCAACTTCTCTGTAAATCTAAAATTTACAGAAATTGGGATTTTGTAATTATAAATTTACAAAAATTAATTTTAGTTATAAAATTAAAAGTTTATTTAAAAAAAATTTTAAGTCATAAGACCCTAAAATTTTCTGGGGCCCAGCTCCCTGCAGCTCATGAGGGAGCATTCAATCCTGACTTTTCTGCCACCAAGAACGTCCAGCGCTGGAGCAGGTGACCCAGGACGTCCAACGAGAGAGCAGGAAGCAGGGTGTGAGCACAGCTGCCCTCCACCCACTGGCCTAATTGTCCGGACGCACGGAGGGGACGGAAGCTCTGGGTGACCTTGCCTGTTGGTTACACTTCCCACCCAGGGTGGTGACACTCGTGCAAATTATTTGGCTTCAGGTCTGATTAGCTCCCCTGGTCAAACCTGCTGACGGCCCACTGCCCACGGCCCACCGGTGACCTCCTGCCAAAGAGAGTCAGGCACGCTGCTCCCCACACGTCTCAGGAAGGGGTGTCGGGGGCTGGATACCCGGGAGGCAGGTCTGAGGTGAGCCTTGAAGGACAAGCAGAGGTTTTGCCAGCCGGGTGAGTGAGCTGGCCCCTGCCCAGGAAGGGCTGTCCACCCCGACTCGGGCTGGCTACGTAGGCTGCTGCCCAGATAAAAAGGTTTTCAGGAAGCCCTAAAAGGAACAGCGAAGGTCTGAGCAACTCCACCATCTGGGCGAGCTCTTCCCTGGGCTCCCCGAAGGCATCTGAACCGGAGCGGGGGGCTGGCTTCTCTCTGGGCAGGATTGGAGTTCCTTCCAGCTCCGGGATCCAGTGGTATTGACTCGACCCCTCTATCTCTGGCCTTGTACTTAGATTCTGCTGTGGGCGGAGGTCTGTTTCTCTTCCCATTTCAGGTCTATTTATCCTAAAATCCTGCTTCAATGTGAACAGGCTGATATCCTGTCAGTTACCTACCACGTTCCCGGGGCCAGGGGGCTCATGGTACCCTCTCCGTGCTGCTGTCCACCCAGGGCAAGGCTGTGAGGCTGGCCCCTGACCCCCCGATCTCTGGGGCAGTGGCAAGAATCAGGATGCGTTCCCACCGCCCTAGACACCCTCGGGCTCCTCCCCTCGCCTTCAGCCTCTCCTTCTGAAGCAAGTCACCAGAGTCCAGCCCGCACTGGAGGGGGTCCCGGGGGTGGGAATGCTGCTCCCCCTCCTGGAAGGGGGATGGGCCACACACATCACTGGAAGTTCTCCCATCCAGAGCTTCTTCCTCCCAGGTCCCCCACCTCTGCCCTGTCCCAGGTTCTTAGCTGGGGGGGATGCAGCCTGGGTGGTTTTAATTCTCGTGTGATTTCAGTGCACCTGAGGCTCAGCCTGACTGTGTAAGTCCCCCCACCCCCGCCTGGGGTGGCTCCGGGCCCTGTGTCAGGGTCGTGCTGGTGAAAGCACACAGCCCAGGGAGTTTCCTCCGCAGCCTCGGAAGCATGGACCAGGGTTAGAACAACCCCAAATCCTGGTCTGGAACGCACACCTCCTCCTATTTCTTGAATCAGGAAGACAACAGCTGCTTCTTTCTGATTTAAAGCGTTTGCAGAAGCCACTAGAACGTGTGCTGTCAGCACGGGGGGCTGGCGTCTCCCCACCTCGCCCTCGCCCCGCCCTGTTCCGCTTGGGATCATCACGTGGGTGCAGCTCTAGACTCTGTCCTCACCCCACCTGTGTCCTCTGCCCGGAGCCAAAGACATCCAAGCATCCACCTGCAAAATAGAGCATACACTTCTTTTCATAACTTTCTGTACTTTTCCTTTTTCTTTTTAAAAGGATTGCTTTTAAAATTAGACTGAATGCTTAATATGGGTAAATGTGGTTAAAAAGAGAAACATCCTAAGTACAGATTTTCACCTGCACCGTCCCAGAGTCAGGGATTCCTCCTGTTGCCCCCAAGGGCACAGCCACCGGGGCCCAGGCACCCGGACGCCAGGGGCCAGGGTCAGGAGCGGGGTCCCCAGACCCCGGCAAGCTTGACAAGTCCTGCGCACCAGAGGTACCCGGAGTCTGGCGGGCACCCGGCCTCTCCAGGCAACGCTGCACTGTGTCTTCACTCCAGGGCTCACCGCACACGGGTGCATCTCCCACCATCGGGCCCAAGTCTCAACGTGTCGAAATTTCTCGCACTGAGCCTTCCTGGTCCCTCTACCACTGATGCTGGCTGCACAGTGACGGCCCTCGAGGTCTGGTCTCTCTGCCCGGAAGGAACCCGGGGAAGGTGCTGCCCTCCAGGCCCCTGTCACCCCAGTGCCACTCACCCCACAACCCAGGGGACACGCAGAGTCCCTGAGCACCAGGCCTGCGCTGGCCCTTCCTCCTCCGGCTGCTGCCGCGTCGGGCGTGAGCCTCACGGGGGCGGCGGGGGCATCGCTGTTTCTCCTTCACGTAACTCATGAATCGTTGATCACAACGTGCTCGTCTTCAGCGGAGGCCCGTAGGTGCGACCTTCAACCTCATAATTGCAGGATGCTTCTCTCTGCCTTGCTTTCGATCAGCCCCAATGCCGGAGGCGGGCGGGGGTCTGCTGGGCGCTTGAGCCTGAAATCCACCCCCCGACCCCGGGACAGGGGCCAGCCAGGGAGAAGGCTGTGTAAGAATCCTGTCCTGGTTACTCAGTGGTTTTGCGCCCACAAATGTCTTATTTCAAAATCCCAAGGTGTGAGGTCCCTGAACACCTGTGTGCCCGGTTCCTCTGGGGACAGAACAGGCTCGTAAGAGAACAGTCCATTCAGGGTAGCAGTTTCCCACGTGCTGCTCTCGGCCATGAAGGAGTTTTCCCCAGAGAAGAGAACGTGGAGGTCAGTTCGTCTGGCAAACATGCGGTTGAACCACGTTTGGTGGCTTGAACAAGCGAGGATCAGAAGAGGAGGGTGTCCTTCAACCGCCTTCGAGGACATCTGGCTCGGGGCGCATCCGCCATGAGTCCCTGGGAACCCACCAGAGACCTGCGAACCCAGCTCCGCCCCGAGGCTCATGGGCCAGCCCAGGTGAAAGGGCTGGAGATGCTCTGGGTGCCCCTGAGGTTGCACCACACGTGTCGCCACTCTCTGCCCCAATTACACAGCAAACGTTCATCGTGCCCTCTGGGGGCCAGCTCCACGGGGGCCAAATGCCAGCCTGGGTTTGGGGGACGCAGCTTCCCTGGACCTGAGTGTCCAGTGGGCACTGAGGGTCACGTCCTGGATTCATCCTGCAGCTCCTGGGAAGCATCCAGGTGGGAGAGCTCCCTGCACGGGCCCTGCACCACGTCTACCTTCCCCCGTCTGCGGCCCTCCCCGTCCAGACCACAGGACTCAGGGCTGCGCACATGGACGGGCCCTCCTGTCCTCCTGTCCACCTTCTCTTCCTCCCTGAGTGATCAGTAAGTCCCATCAGTCTGGCCCGTCCCTCTGACGCTGCCCCTCCCAGGCTTCTCCAGAGGATTTCAATCAGGTGTCCCAGTGTCTCTGGCCATCTCTTCCTGGAGGTCCAGTCAACGCTACGTATCCCTAATACACAAACATTAGACCAGGGTTCTGCACAGATAGATGACTTATTACAAGGAAGCGGCTCGTTGATCGTGGGGATGGAAAGCCCCACCATCGCGGCCTGCAAGCTGGGTGCTCAGGACACCAAGGGTGTAGGTTCCAGCCCAAGGGCAGAGGGAGCCCCTGCCCGGCTCGAGGCCAGCCAGGCAGAGAGAGCAAAGCTCCCTCCTCCCCCTGTTTGCTCCACTCAGGCTTCGCAGACCGGACGCGGGCCCCACGCTGACGAGGCGCCCGCTTTGCTCTGCCCTCTGGTGCAGATGCTAATCTCTTCCCGAAACACCCTCAGACACACCCACAAGCATGTCCAACCAAACCTCTGGGCGCCTCGTGGCCCCCCGCAAGATGACACATAAATTCACCATCACACACCACGTTCAAATAGATTCTCACTCTTCTACATTCCAGCCCCGACGCCCCCTCCCCGCCGCCGTCCCCATCAGAAGATGGCTTACCATTCACTGGGCGCTATAACCACAAATCCCAGGAGTCCTTTCTTGTCCCCACGTGGCATCCATCCCAGCAAGCCTCGCTCTCTGTACCTTCGGAACATCCAGGGATGGGTCTACTCCCTGCGTCCCCCTATCCACTCGATCCACGTGGCCACTGCTTCCCGCGACCACGCCACCACCTTGCAGGGGGGCCCCGGTGCCCTGCTGACCTGGGACATCTCAGCAGGGGGACCACGCCCAGCCCAGGCTGCCCTGCTCCTTCCCACCGTCTCGCACCTTCCCGGAGCTCCGCCATCGGCCCCCATTCCCCACCCCCACCACGGGGCAGCTTTAGGGAGCAGGAGGGGCCCTGGGGGGGCAGAGGGTGATGGACGGTGTTGTTCCCTTGAGGGCCTCATGCCGATGGACAGACACGCACGGTCCCACCTGTGTGGGTGGGGCTGCAAGGCAGGTGCTCAGAAGGTCAGAGGCACCAGGACAGGTGGGCCCACTACCGGTGGGCGTGTGGTGCAGATCCCTGAAGATGCAACGCAGGAGCCCAGCCAGGCGGCCTGAGGGGCGCTGGGGACACTCCAAGCGGAAGGATGGGAGATGACAGGCCCGCAGGGACCACACGGAGCTGCTGGTCTGCGGGACCAAGACGGGGACGGGGAAGCCCCCACAGGTGACGGGAGGCTCGGGCCTTTGATGCAGGAACCACACAGTTGGGCAGCTCACGCAGGATAACCTGGTGGCCGCCACTCAGCCCGCCGGACAGGCTCCTTCCTGCATCTCTGCTCTCTGTGTCCTCAGTCACCTCCCCGGCCGGCATCACATGGAGGTAGAAACACATAGCAGTATCGAGGCAAAACCTGCTCCTACTTGAGCTGCAACCGGAGGGTAGAAGGACTGACCACCGCGTCCTGGCTGGACCTGCCTGGGATGGCCACCCCGCTGGCAGAGCAGAGAGGGTGAGCAATGCCACTGTCCTCCCGGCACGGGCCCCGTGGACCCCACAGAGGACACCACACACAGAGGACTCTGCTGGTCTTTCAGCACCTTCACCTGCGGGACCCGCCTCCATGGGGGACCCAGGATCCCTCAGACACACTCTCTCAGGGGTGCTTGCAAGGAATTTTAATGCTTCATCAACTGTCCCTGTTATTTCTAGGAACTCTGCAGGTATTTAGTGACTTGATTATTGATAAAAGGAACATTAACCCCCCCAGCCCTGGCCTCACATGTGCCAGGGCATCTAAGGCACTAACAGGAACATGGGCAAACGCCCTGCCCCCGGGAGCCCCTGCAGGGGAGGAGGGGACACGCTGGGAGTGATGACACCCTGGATGGCCTGGCGGGGTCTGTGTGGAGGGGTTTTGGGACAGACCAGGCATGGCCCTGTCTCCTTTCAGGGCACTGGGCCCTCGGCTGCCCCAGCCCGGCTTCTCCCTCCCTCCAGATGCCGGCTTCTGCCCAGAGCTGCAGCTTATTAAAATTTCAGGCCGACTGGTCTACCTAGAGCTGTCTCTTCCATTTTTAATGTCTTCAGCTTATCAAACCTGCATAAGCGGACGCACCCATGGTCCGCGGTCCCTGTCTTCCAGCAATCTGTAATTTTTCCTGTTAATTTCACAGCAATGGAGAGCGGACGAGAGTTGGTCAAACTACATGAACTTTCAAATTACACGGCCCTTTATGTCAGAGCGGAGGGCTGGACCCGGGAGGCATGTTGCCGAGACTGCCTCCCCCGTCGGTTTCCTGTGGGGGGTTAAAGACAGAATGAGATCCGCAAACAGAGGGCTTTAATCCAGGCCTGTGTGGAGATGGGGCCGCAGCCTCCCGCCGCCGTCCAGGCTGGGAAGCCATTCGAGGAGGAGTCCTAGCTCCCTGGGTGTGGCGTCCAGTTGCTCAAGCGCAAAGACCGGCCAAAGACCTGCCCGGGGACTTCCCGGAGCGACTTGAAGCCCTGGTGGGGTGCTGTCCCGCTACAGCCCGGAGGGCAGTGAGCGCCAGCTGAGCCCCTGTGTCCAGAGAGCCTCAGACCCGGAACAGAACCAAATAAACAAGCCACCATCGCCCGAGCCTCCTGGGCTCCTTCCTGGGAAGGAGACTCATGAACCCAAAGCAAGACGCAGGACCATCAGCTGCCCCCTGTACAGTGTGAGCTGCCCCAGGTTCCCCGAGACTGGGGGATGGTCTGGCCCTGGGGAGGCTGGGGACGGGCGAGTCTCTGGGGAGAGTGTGAGGGGGTAAGACCGGGGGTCCCATCGGGGCGCTCGGTCAGGGATCTCTAGAGAAACAAGCCAAAAACGGATGCTTTAAATGACTTGCTTGGCTTCCTTTTCACTTAAACAAATAATGGCCCCCAAAGAAGAAATGGAAACTACAGATAAGAAAGAATAAGCCCTCTAGTGACATCTGACCTGCAGGAGGTGCCGCCCCTGCCAGGCGCGGTCCCCTCAGGCGACCTCAACTCCGCCCCACAAGGTGGCCGAGCCCCTCCCCCCCGGGCCACCCTCCGACCCGGACTCCGGAGAGGCCGCGTCCCCCACCTCCTGGTCCCCCGTGCGCCCACGCTCCTCTGAGTTACCGCTGCGCGTTTCTTCCTTAACATCTGGGCTCCCGACCGTCTGGAGTTTCCAGGGATCCTTCCCAGCGCGGAGCTCACTCCGATCCCCTGCGGGGTCCCGGGGAGGGGTCAGTGAGACTCGGGCCTACAGTCGGGGTTCGTTCCATAAACGCAGATGGAACATTCTGGTGAGAACAGGGCAGGAAAACCACCCCGAGGGTCAGGAGGGCAGGAGAGGAGATGGGACCCAAGTGCCCCCCTTCACATAAATGCTTAAAGTTACAGGTCACACAACAAACTGTGAAATACGATACACGCCATCATCCTGCTTTGACAGGCAACACAATTCGAAACCATTTCTAAACGACAAAAAGTCTCTCAAATACCGGAGACAGCTAAGCGTCATCATCACCTGTCCGGGTGTCCTCTGCGTGGACCATGACATTTAGTTGAGTCGTGAAACAGGCACAATTCACACTTTTTTTTTTTTTCTTAACTGTATTTCAGCAAATCACTAGATTTTTATCAAGATACGTCTACTTTGTGTTTGGCTAAAAATAATGAGTTAAAGATTTAAATAATAAAATGTAACTGTATTGAACATATACGCGTTGTGGATACATTTTCATAAAAATGCAAATGAAAGCTTAAGAGATAAAAATATTTTCTATGTTTTCTTAAAAAAGTTATTTGATCCCAAAGTATTAAGGATTATTTATTAAAATTAAAAGGCGAAATGGAAATTATAAATAACGAATGCCACGGGAAAACACTAGAACAATAAAGGAATCGTATTTGTCCCAAAGAAAATCTCAGGTGATTGAAAAAAATATAAAACACGCTGCCATAAAGTTTGAAATTTTATGAATAATTTTTGTTGAGTGTTTATTAGACTCCAGTCACTGTTTGTTTAATTGTCACACCAACCTAAGCATTTAAATTAAAATGACCTCAAAAAGAATAAATCTGGTTTCACTTTTTTTTTAAGTGAATTAACTAGTATTAAATTTTAATCAAAATAAGCCTACTGGTCAGTCGAATACTCGATATCCATCTAGCTGTCAAAACGTCGTCACTCTCAAAGGGTGGTCCCGAGGGGCTTGGGGGAGGGAAATGGAGGTGTGGGTCCAGGGCACCAAATCCAGCTGTGGGACGAACGAGCTGGGCGGCTGTGCAGTGGGGTTCCAGTTCACAGTCGAGTGTCATGTGCGCGAAACTTGCCAAGAGGGCGGATCTCAGGTGTTCCCACCACACACACAAAACACGGGGGAAGATGGTTCCGGGTGGGGGGGTGGCATGTTAATGGGCTTCATTGCGTGGCAATTTCACAGCCTGTATACACAGCGTGTCCCCAGGTTGTAACCCCTACATGCACTCAGTTCTTAATTGTCCGTTTTCCCTCTGTAAAGCTGGGAAACGTCCCTCTGCGAGAGCGTTTTGTCCGCACCTACGAGGGTGCAAATTTTAGAACAAGATGAACTGCTTCACGATCACGAAGCACGGCAGGTGCCCGAGTCCCTTCAGACCGGGCGTGGACGGCACAGGAGCTCAGACGCTGGAAGGAGGCCTCCTCCAGGGAACCCACCCGTACTCTCCAACTGGGCAGCAGCTCGGCACCGACCTCCAGGCACGAGGCATCCATGGGGCGGGAGAACGGAGCATCTTCCCCGAGGCCCGAGCCACGTGGTCAGAGGCTGGAGTCTGGGGCCGCAGGAGCTGAAGCAGGACCAGGCCAGGTTCTCCCCAAGAAGGTGACCCTGAGCTGCGACCACGGGGAGGGTTAGTCTGTGGGCCAGAGCTTCCCAGACGTGGACGGCAGGGCTGCTTCCAGGCAGGTGGGCCAGGTGGGTCCCCGACAATGCGACCTGGCCCTCCAGGGCAGAGAGCCCTGCTCTGAGCTCACATCTCCCTGGGAGCGCCCATCAGAGAAACGCTTGTGGAGAGCAGGAAACTACCCAAACACACCAGGGACACCTTGCTTCAGAGGGCGGCCGCCGCGGCTCTCACACTCGCACTGGGGTTTGTGCGCAGGGCCGCCAGGGGTCTTGGGCCGTCAGCACAACGTGCACTGGAGCATAACCTTCGCCTTCCCCTGCCCCTCCTCCTCCTGGGATCCTCCCCCAGTGACCTGCTGGGACCCCGGCCACCCCGTCCTGCCCCACACGCCACCTCGGCTTGTCCCCTCCGTTCCTTCCCTGCCCTGTGAGCAGCTGAGAGATGGTGACGGAGGCCCTGCCCCAGCCGGGGCAGTCGAATTTCCAGAAGGGATTTCTGCAGCATCTCCAGAGGCAACAAGAGACCGAAAGACAGCAGCTGGGGGAGAGCATGGAGCCGCTGACCCGTGGAGAACGGGAAGCCACAGGAAACCCCGTGACCGGCATGTGCCCCCTGGTCCCTTCCTGCAGGTGGAAACTTCCGGAACATTTCTGATACCAGGCAGTAAGGGAGTGGACGTTTCCTCCGAGACCAGTTAGCCGTGGGGTGGGAGTTGCCCGCAGGGTTTGCTGTGGCCGCCGCAGGGCAGACCCAGGAGCCGGATCCTTGGAGGCCAGGTGGTGCCGCCAGGAAGTGAGGTCGCCCGGCGGCTACCGATTGACTCCACCGCATCCTCTCCCCTGCAGCACAGCTGTGTGACCAGCTCACGTGGCATCGGCAAATCCCACACGGGCCGAGGCGTCTCCTGGACCCCTACACAGGCACCGCAGTTTTAACTCTCCCCGTGCAAGGCACAGGGCGCTGGGGATGAGAGCAAACAGCACCTTCACATGAAACCCCTTCAATCTCCAGACACTGCCGTGAGCACAGTTTGCAAAGTCTGCTGACTCAGCAGGAGGTGCACCACCACCCAGGTCCTGGCCAGAACCCTGCCAGCTCCCTCCGGCCCCTCCGACGGCCACCCGCGTCCTGAACCCTGCCGCCACCGGGAGGGTGGAATGTGGGCAGCCGGGCGCAGGTGAGGCCCACGAGTCAGGAGGGGTCACGTGAAGGACAGAACGACAGCAACACAGGACTCCCTGCCTCCTTCCATCCCACACCTGTGTCAGAGGACAGGTCAGCATCCCGTGTACAGGCTGGGGCGGGGGTCTTCCCTGCGGCAGGACAAGGACAGTGCTTAGGGGCCCAGCAGCACTGCTTGCAACCAGGCCTGCAGGGCCAGCGACGCAGATGGGCGGCGGGGACGGGAGGGGACAGAGGGCAGTCCAGGGGCTGGAGCCCCGGAACATCCCTTACGGCTGGCGCTGAGCAGGGCTTCTCGGGGCAGCGGCTGGAGGGCTGGGAGCCCCCTCACCACCCGACAGAACCGGGGGGAGCCCTCCTTGACCTCAGATCAGGTCTCTGTCTTCCTTCTTGGCAGACGCCCTGCCTCCTCTGGGCTCCTGCTTTGTCACCTGTGAGCGAGGACAGCGCCTTCTCTGGTTTGTCCAGAGAGTAAAGCCAGGCTGCTTGAAGAACCCGCCCAGCCTTACTTTAAGAATCGTAAGCTGAGAGCACTTGGCCCCAACAGAGAAACAGGCCAGGGACCGGCTCGCAGGAGACCTCACTGCAACGAGGGATTCCTTCTCACTGAGAGGTCTGTTTCAGGGAGGAAATGCGGGGAATTAAGACTGGCTTTCTGCACATCGGGTATCGCCTCTCTGCTGCGGCTCTAGAGGTGGCCTGGACGGGCTTTGCCTGGCCGGGCAGCAGGGCGGCTGCCTCATCACCCGCGTGCGGCGACTGGACGTGAAGGGCGATGCAGCGGGGTCCTCCATCCCACGCCGAGGGGCCTCCGAGAGGCACAGTGTCCCTGGGAGAGAAGCAGATTTTCCTGCCAGCAACTAGGAAGGAATCAGCTGGACGGAGCCAGCAAGTAATGCCACCAGGTTTGGGAGAAATGAAAGTCTGCGTTCCAACGAGGAAGGATGTCACGGTTGCACGGGGAGAAAGAGAGGAGAAGCTGCTGGGAGTGAACCGGGCTGGGGGGTCCGCCAGCAGGGCTGTGGGCGTGCGCTGTGCAGTCAGGAGCACAGCCACCAGGAGGTGACCAGAGAGGTCGGAGGAGTGAGGGAGGCCCTCTGGGGACCGGCCAGTCACCCTGCTCCATGGGTGGGCCCCTGGGATTTGCGCTGTGCCTAGGAATGGGGTAGCGGGGAGAGGGAGGAAGGGACAGGGTCTCTGTCTGCCAGGCTCCTCGGAGAACAGGGGCCCCGGTGCTCCAGGTCTCTTGGCTTTAGCTGGCCCGGGCGGGTCAGGGGGACAAAGGGGCAGGCCTGGGCCTCCACGTGAGGCCAGGAGGGACCTGAAGCCCGCTCGCAGCCTCCTGGCTGACCGGCCCCATGGGGTCAGTTCGCAGCCCAGAGGGGCCCCAGCTTCCCTTCGGGAAGCTCCCAGTTCCCTGGGCCCTCGGTTCCCATGGAGCCCCCAGGTCAGGCGCCTCCAGCCACTCCCAGCCCGGGAATCAGACAATCAGGGCTGTGGCAGCCCCAGAGCAGCTGCGAGAGCCGCTGCCGGAGCTCGGGGAGAGCTGGCCAACAGTGCCCCCCGGTGGCCGCCGTCACCTCTGCGGCCACAAGCCGCCTTCCCGGGTCCGGCCTCAGGCTGGACGCTGGGCAGGGGACGCCCTCCTTCCCTGGTCAGGCCTGCGTGTGCCGCGGAGGCTGGCTGTCTAGCTGAGTGTCTGTGTGCTCGTCGTGAGCCCCTCAGTCCTGGCCACAGCTGCTCCGGGGCTGTCTCTCTCTGTGTCTCCGCCAAGGGGGGAGGCCTCGAGGTCCTGGAGGCACCCCCGAAGGGCATCTAGCCTGGCCTCATGGATGGGTCTAGGGAGGGCTTCCTAGAGGAGGTGACACCACCCTGCTAATATTGCAGAAAGACTATGGCATTGGCCAAGCAGAGATGTGAGCTCGGGCACATGGGCGCCTAAATAGAGGGGAATCAGGGGCGAGGCGGGAGTGAAAAGGGGCAGCACATGCGGAAGGACCGGCCCCGGAGCGGAGGGGGTAGCGGAGGCCGTGACGAGTCATCATCTTGCAGGTCACGAGTGTATCCACCACGTTGCCCACCTTGAACTCACACAAGGTTGTAGGTCAATTGTGCCTCGATCCAGCTGAAAAGAAGCCTCTGTGGAACATTAACGAAGAGCAGGTGAAACACAGATAAAGCCTGGAGTTGGGGTCGCGGTGAGGTGCCCACGGCCGTTTCTCCCCGTTGCCAAGTGCACGGTGGGGTCGTAAGGTTTCAGTGTCGGAGGAAACTGGGGGGGGGGGGGCGGTGTGTGCAGGTACTTTCTGTGCCCTTTTTGTAAATTTTCTCTAAATCTAAAATTATCCTAAAGTAAAAGTTATTTTTTTAAATCCCCCTGCCCTCTGACCCCCTCCCCCCAAAACAATCTCTAGGAACCACTGGGGGGTTCACTGGAGGCTTGCCTCGGCCAGGCCTCTCCTGGGCACGGTCCACTCAGCCACCCGGGCAAGCTTGGAGCTCTCTGGACAGGAGGTGGCCTAGTCACTGTGTTGGGGGCCCTCAGCCTGGGAGGGCGGCCCCTGGAACACTTCGAGCGTCTCCTGGCACCTTTCCTGCGCTGGCTGTGTCTCCGCTTTGTGGGAGGAGGACGATTTTGCTGATATCACAGGAGAGCTGAATCATCCCCTTGGGTCACGCGGGCAGCAGGTTCCAGCCGAGGTCTCCCAGCCTCAGCACCGAGGTGGCTGCCCCACAAACGCCAGCAGCTGTGTGGGGAAGTTGGGGACACTGCTCTCTGCTCCAGACGGAAGGCCTGGCCCCGGGGTGCCCTTGGCTGTGAGGGGTGTCTGGCCCGAAGGTGGGGTCCCAACGCTAACAGGGCTGGCCTCTCCGGTCCACGGCCTGTGAACTCCACCTGTTTGTGGCCTCTCAGGGGGTCCAGGGCGCGGGCAGGGCTGCGGGGATGGGAGAGGCCGGTACCTCCAGCAGAGCCGGCTATGGGTGAGGCGGGCGGACTTCTCCCTCCTCGGCCTGGCCCGTGCGTCACTGCCTGGGCCGCCACCTCCTACTCTGCCTTCAACCTCCTCCGTCTCCTCTTCCTCCCGTCTTCCCCCCACCCCGCCCTCCCCTGCCCCACAAGCCCCCCCGACCCCCCCGCGCCCCCCCGCCCTCCCCCGCCCCCTCCTCTGCTCACCTCTGGTTCCGTTCCAGCCCCTCCCACGCACAGCCACAGCCCAAGGCCCCATGAAGGCAACGACGTTCTTCCTTTCCTTGTCACTCCCGAGTGCACACCTTCCATCTGCCACGTGCTGCCCCTGTTCCCTTTCCTCTGTCCCCACGTTTCTCCTCCTCTGTCCAGTTCCGCCAAAGCCCGTCTCTCCAGGTCAGAATGGGCTCCGTTAGACTCCAACTCCTCCAAACACTGTCCGCAGCCCTGAAACCTAGCTCGGAGCCCAGGGGCCGCGCCCCTCGACCCCTGGGGCTGCTGAGAGGAGGGGGTTCGTGGTGTGATTCGCCGAAAGCACTCAATCACCCCAGCGTCGCCATCTCCCCGGCTTCGGCTGGGCGCACGGTATTTAATAGATGTTTAACAGCAACAGTAACGGGCCAGCCCGGCACGGCTGAAGGTTTTTGTTCAGGGGCCTGGCCGTGCTCTGGGTCAGTAATGAAATGCATCTTGACAGAGCTACCGAGATGCAGGGCGGTCGGGGCCCATTTGGAGGCCCTCGTTGCCTTATTCAGGGAAGTGGCCAAGGAAGAGGCATGACAGGGACCAGTAAGGACCCGTCTGTTCCTCCTGGAAAGCTCTGACCACAGGGCGCCGCGTGGACCGGTCCCCCACTCAGCCAGGCCCAGGGTCCTCATCCACCACGTGGGGTGCACAAGAGCAGGTGCTCACGGGGTGGCTGTGACGCCTGTGTCGTGCAAATGCTGCGACAAGGCGAGAGGCGCTCAGCCAGGCCCCTGGTCACCAGGGCTCAGCAGTGGCCCCCTTGGAGGGGACACCGGGAGGCCCGTGACGGTGCTGTGCCCTTCTTGTCCAGTTTCTCCTCTGTCCCCTTCTGATGAGCTGGGGGGTGAGGGGGGCCGGTCCTGTGAGCCCTCAAGACCCAGAGAGAGCTCAGCCCTGGGGGGGGGGGTCCCAGGGAGGTGGGCTGAGGAGGGGTCTGGATGCAGCTGTGAGAGGCCACCGAGGCAGCAGACGGCACTGGGACACCAAGGACTCGCGGCACCAGGTCACTATCACACCCAGAACTGTGTCCTGACCTCCCTGCCCACCTGAGCGGCTGGCGCCCGACTGCCTGTCCACCACCTCCCCCTCCGCGGTCCCATAATCACACATCTAAGGGAACGCAGGACAGAAATCAAAGAGGAGCGGAGTCCAGGGAAAGGGGCCGCACGTGGGGGCAGCAAAAACTGAAACAGTGACACGCTTCACACCAAACAGGGGTCCCAGGGACCGTGGGGTCCAGCCTGAAAAAGACTTTCCAGGGAAAAAGATTTTCAAAGTAAAATTCGGTATAACGACGCGGATACCATATTGGTGCTACAAGGCGCAAACCTCAAGGCGGGAACCATAAAACCACGAACACAGGGAAATCTCGTGAAAAAAGGGTGAGAACTGTGAGGGAAGGTGGGAAATCCGGCACGTGAGCCGTTCGAATACCAAAGGAGAAAACAGAAGAGAAGCTGTGGTTGAATAAATAATAAGAGACCATTTCTGTGAAAGGAGTCGGCTGACCTGGAGAGCTCAGGACCCAGGCGTATCTAGGGGACCTGGCTTGAGGCTGTCCCTGTAGAATCCCCAGATAACAGGGATGGGAAAAGCAGGTGCACTTTGGGGTGGAGAGAACACAATTCAGACAAGCCCTAAGAGCACACGCTGTGATCACGCTTCCCACGGGCCACACCAGAGCATCTCCCGACACCGGGAGGGAAGGACCAGGACCCCAAACCCGCACGGAGAACATCTCATCGGCACAAAAAAAGGCAGTTTGCAGACATACAGGTCACACAGCAGGTACCACCTGCTCGCTTCATCTGAAGAAAACTCAGCGAGACAAAAGTCAGCCGCAGATGAATGGATCTGAAACATTAAGAAACAGCAGCTTCTCTGCAGGGAAGCAGGAAGCAACTCATTTCTATGTATCCTTCCAGAAGCAAACTCACATCACATGCAAATGGGAAACCACATGCCCGGCCTTTACAAAGGGAATAAAACGGCATCATATTATATACATTGTGCTGTACTTCGCTTTCTTCACTGAAGATATTTCTATAGCAGGATATAAAAAACCTCTAGCTGTGCTTAACAGCTGCATAGAGTTCAATGTCATGAATGCAGTGTGATTTATTTCATCAGTCTCCTATTGGTGGACACTTGGGTTGTTTCTCGTAATTAACTTGCACTAACCGCTCTGAGATGAACATCCTTGTTCCTGTATCATTTCTTATATGAGTGTATCTGCAGGCTAAAAATATAGAAATGCAATTGCTAACTAAAATGGAAATTCTAATAATGGTCTAGAAATGAAAAGATTTTACACGATCTCAGCACAATCAGGAAGGTTGAGGAGGAACACAGTGAAAAGGAAAACTGAAAGGATTTGTTGAGTGGGAGAAAAGCCTTGGAGGGAAACACAAATCTGAACCACGTCACCTCACTGGGCTGCGGGGAAGGACTTAGCCCAGAGGTAAATGTTGGCATCATGGTTTCCAATTTTAGAAAAACAAAATCCCCGAAAAGAGAATGTAATTTGCAACAAAGCTTTCAAGTGAAAAATGTAACCGTTGGGGGAAAAGATGTAGTAAACAATAATTTGACCAAACCTACCCCGAAAAGTAGGTAAATGTGTGGAACATGTTACGTACGCGGCAGACAATAAACCCAAACGCGTAAGTCATCACTCAATGTGGATGGACCACCTGCCCCGTTAGAGACTACGATCTTCAGTTTTGATCAACAGCAAAACTAAGCTATGTGGACACGAGAGGAACAGAAGCAAAGTAGTAAGAAAGTGCTGGAAACAAAGAAAGGAAACAGGGCGGCAAGACCGCAGAAAAGGACACACGGGCAACAAGAAAATATAGCCCCCAAAACAGTGGTAAATCGGGAATCGCAGGAAGATCCTTACTATGCAATAAGCATTTAAGGTTAAATTACTAAGTGGCATAAAGGGGGCCAGACCCTCGTAATAACAGGCAAATTTTATGAAGAAGTTAGGATTTTCTCTGTGCATCCAAAGGGTGGCCATGGTCACTACGGTTGCCCATAAGGGGTCCACCAGGAACTCTGCCGTGAAGCTGGGGCCCTGGGTGGGCTGGGTGTGAATCTCCATCTTCCTCCCTGTAACGGTGTCCCCACTGCATGGGGCTCCTGTAAGGACGACTGGAGATGCTCCGGAAAGCCCTTAGCGAATGATAAATGTGAGTGATTCTTACAGCAAGAGCTGCTAGAAATCCACGGGGACTTGATAAAAACTGGCACTACAGCGAGCTGTCCCCACACCTGTTTTATTACTGTGCAGATTGAGTAGAGGATGAAAACGACAGTAAATAGAGACTTGGAGAAATCTCATTGAACAACCACTAAACGTGATCAAGTGGATTTACGACGTGCTAACAACCTTCACACCAGCACGGCACACCAGCATCCTTCATAGAAAGAGCTGCTTGCCGAAACTCTACAAAAATCAGTGAAGTGCTTGGCCTCAAATAAAACCTTTTGGCACAATTAAAATGAAAGTCAGAACTCGGCTGGTCATGTAATCTGATTAGGAAACAGTAAAATTGGAAACAATAATGCAGAGTTGACCGACTATATCTTAAGGGCTTGAACAGTATGAAATTTACTTAAGACCATCCTTGGATCAAAAAGTTAAGAAAGAAATGATAAAGTACCTCCGAAGCTTTGAAAAGTAGAACATTTCGTGCCAACACCAGCTGGACGTGGGAAAGGCTTTATTAAAAGGAAATGCAGGACTTCCCTGGTGGCGCAGTGGTTGAGAGTCCACCTGCCAATGCAGAGGACACAGGTTCGTGCCCTGGTCCGGAAAGATCCCACATGCCGCGGAGCGGCTGGGCCCGTGAGCCATGGCCGCTGAGCCTGCGTGTCCGGAGCCTGTGCTCTGCAACAGGAGAGGCCACAACAGTGAGAGGCCCGCGTACCGCAAAAAAAAAAAAAAAAAAAAAAGGAAATGCATTACCTTATAAAGAGTTTTGTTATTTTAGAGGAACAATAAAAATTAAGGCATTTGGTACTCCACTAAACACATTAGGAAAATAAAAAAATGAACTCAGAGAAATTAGGAGGAATAAATTTAATAAACATGAAAGCTAAAAATAATGATACAGTAAAAAAAGTAGGTAGAAAGCATGGCTTATTCCAAATATGATTTTAAAGTTAAACCTTTAGAAGGTAATTATGAGGAAGAAAAATAGAGACAGACAGGGAGAGAGAGAAAGAATGAAAGGGGGGAGGGGGGATGGAAGACCAAAAGTGAAGCGTCATCACATATAAAAGAAAACTTGAGAGAATTATAATTATGAGGTAATAATGCATCTAACTCAATGGAAACATATTTACAAATCTAGAAAACTAGATAATTTCTTAGAAATGTAAAAAATTCACTAAATGTATCCAGGAAGAAGTGGAAAAAGTTGAATAGGCTAATTACCATTAAAAAAAAACTGGAAAACTGAAGAAAGATCTACCAGTGAAAGAAAATCAGCAAGACTAGATGCATTCAGGCCGAATTTCAACCCATCTAATAAGGTAGAAAAAGATTAATCTATGTCACTTAAAATATTCCAGAACATAGAAAGTATTTTAAAAGAATAAATGTCCTTTGAATTTTATGTCATTTGTATAGCTCTAAAAACAAAACTGAACAAAGACACAGCAAAATTATTGAAACTACGAATATCATTTATGAACATAGATACAAAATTCTATTTAAAATCAGTATCAATCCATGTATCAATAATAACAATAACACGTTATGACCAAACAGGGTTCAAGGGGGCTTGCCCTTCCCACTCTCCAGGTCCACTTGACATAATCGGAGTGGACTGGGTACCGGTCTACAGAGAGTCCGGATTGTCAAAGTACCTTCGGAATCTATTTTGACAGCGTTAGCATGACCCCAAACAGTACAAAACAAGGTTTGTCTTGTAAAGACAGACTGTCTTGAGCCTCCCTACGGATAGAGGTTGGGGGGAAGAAGCGTTTGCGAGATCTATAACCGTGCACCAAATAAACGCACAGGTGGACATGCAGTGCTGCCCCTGGAGAAGCTGCTGAGGCTTGCTGTAAGAGTACACAGCGCGTGCCAGAGATGGTGCTGCTCTGGTCCAGTAAACGCGACGGTGGGAGAGCTCTGCATCTGAGGTTGCTGCTGAGTGAGGTGTGTGGTTCAACCACGAGCTACAGCTTCAACCAAGGATGAAGAGTGAGCGAATGGGGACTTGATGGTGGCCCTAATCTCTGCAGTCCTCCTGGGAACGGGCGTACTGATGCAGTAGTCGTGGTACTGGGAGTAGTATCTTGGCCAGGGGAGGCGGCAGTTACAGGCCTCCTATCGGTCCTTCCTATCATAATACCTTTGTTCTTCGAGAAAGAAGAACCAGTGTAACTGGGTTCATGGAACCAAGGCTTATTCCTCTACCAGTCATTCACTGGGACGGATCAAGAAGCTTGGCCCGTGGGCCCGATGAGCCCCTGTAAGACTGAACTGCGTCCAACTCCATTTCATCCATGGACCACCTGAGCCCCCACTGCAGCTGGAAGACCACAGGGGCATTTCAAGTCCATTCATGTCCATTTAAATTCAGACTCTCCCTCTAGTGGTCCTTGAAGAGAACGGGTATTTTTCTCCTTGTTGCAGAAAGAGCCTGACAAGTGCCTACAGGACCTTTGGAAGAACTCTTGGGAAATTCTCCCCATGTATGCTTGCAGTGGGCATTTAGAATCCTTGCCCAAGGGGAAGGCCTCTCTCGGCAGTTGGTACTGGACCTGGGAAGTTACTAAGATGTGTCTTCTTAGGGAAGGATTGTGACTTTCATTGTGGGACCAACACTTCCGCCTACTTGTGAGATCTCAACTTTCATCTGTTATATAAGCTGAGCAACACACAAGCAGGCAGCTATCTCTCACTCCCAGGAAGACCGTGGTTTGTTAGTGGTGGTTTCCTAGCAATGACCCTGATTGCCGTTCTGGCTTTGCTACTGAAGTTGGGGGCCACGTGCACCTTGCTACTGAAGAGTACCGATCCAAGAAAATGGGTTGGATCTTGGAAAAACAGTAAACTTCATGGAATTTTAATGTATTCCCATCCTCCTCTCCCCAGCTGCTAGGTAGTGTTGAAAACCAAGAGCCTCACAACAGTGGAAGCTGCGGACGCCAGCAACCCGGCAGCCACTAGGGGCAAAATGGGCCTAAAACTCCAAAGAACCCATCCCCCAAGAACTGTCACCGTTCGATTCCTCTGCCAGTTTCCTGAAGAGCTGCACTCCGGAGACGTGTATGTAGGTGATCTGACTCAGAGCTCAATCCGCTCAAACAAACCTGCGTCCAGCCCGTTTATTGAAAACCATCGGCAGCAATTAGCAATTACTTAGCACTGCAGCTCCCCTGCCGGGAGACCGGCGGAAACTTAAAAGGGAAAGTTAGCGAAATGAGACGCCTGTAGGGAGATTTGAGAAGCTCCAGCCTGCTGCCCGGAATCTAGAAGACCACGCACGTGTGCAGGACCCACCGATGCCCTGACCTCTGCCTCTGGCTCACCTGGACGCTTTACACACAGGGGGAGGGGGCTGAGGCAGCGCCGTCACCTGCCTGCCTGGCTGGGGGAGGGGAGCCCCACCACACACAGGACCCTCAACAACCACTGAGAGACACTAAGGAAGTCTCTTCATGTTAAAGGACATCAGGAAGTCTCTGTCCCATCCTTACTGATCTCCAAACTAACTTCACTGTCCACACACAATAAAGACCGCAGACCTCATAGAACTAGCCGGGAGAAGTCCTTAAACGAACACATTGTAAACTCTGTGTTGGGGGAGGGGGAAGGAAGAAGCCCGATTTCCAGACTTGCTACATTGTATCCTTTAGAATAGTCAGTTGTCAACCACAAAGTAGGAAGCACACAAGGAAACAGAGGGAAAGTAGCTGATAGAAGCTGCCTCTGAGGAAGCCCAGGCATTGGACTTACTAGACAAAGACTTTGATCACCTATTATTAATATTCTCAGAGAACTAAGGGGAAACTTGTCTAAGAAAATTAAATCAAAACATGAGAATTACATCTCACCAAGTAGAGAATATCAATGTGGAGAGAGAAACTAGTGAAAAGAATCAAATAGAAATTCTGGAGTTGAAATATAATAACTGAAGCAAAAACATCACATCTCCTGAATCCAACATAAACATCATAATATATTATTCAATAATTCTCCAAAGATTGTATCTGCTTCATATAGCTGATTCTACACTAAGGTTATCACAAACCACCCTTAGTTACGGGACTAAAATTTTCTACTTAATACGTTATGGTCTTGAAAGATTAAAAAGTAGAAAATCATTGTCAAAAATGGTAAAAACTCAGATTTTTTAAAGTAATATTTTGATAGCATATGATACTTAATGTGGTTTGTTGTCTGATATTTTGAGAAACCTGATGTTTAAAATAGTCATATTCATAACCGTTGCTGAAACTGCTATCTTCTGATGGTAAACATGCTTATCCAAGCGTAAATATATTGAGCGCGCGCGCACACACACACACACACACACACACACACCAGGTGGAACGCATTCTGTCCATTTCTGGCACAGCCTAAGATTTCCTGCACAATGAGCTACGTTTTAGCGAACATTCCAGGGACTTGGCTTGTAAGAATCCAGTGACCTTCTCTGTGTCCACCAGGCAATATTCAGGCTGTCCCAGAGAGGACGGATCCGTTTCTCCCTGACGGTGCTGTGAACACGCACACTCCCTGGGCTGGTCTGCACAGCTCCTTCTACCTCAGTCCCCGCAGCTTCCGCTGGAGCCTGACCCCGAACGTGAAGCTTCAGGGCTCTGCATAGGAGGGGGCCAGAGTGAGGGGCATTTAGTTGTGGCCACTGAGGGCTAATGGACCTTCACTGGCTTGGAGAAAAGGGCCATGGGCATTGGTGGGTAGACGCGCTGCAGACACATAGGTGGTCTGGGGGCGGGAACAGGGAAGCATCCCTGCTGGACCACATGCCATCTCTGCCAGGCGCCACCAGAACGCAAACTCGCTGGAGGAATTACTTCCGCCTTCACACTGAGGCAGAGCCTTGGGTCAGACGTTTCCAGAGCCTTGTCCGACAGTGGAGGGTCGGTCCCCAAGAGACCCTCGGGGGAAATCAGATTTCCAGGCTGTTCTGGACAGGAAAGCCTGGAGCCCAGACAGCAGCTGCAGGAAAATGTGCCTCCCCTGGAGAGAAAGGAGGTGCGGTCAGGTGATGCGGGGCCCTGCGTGCAGAGGGGCAGCCACGTCGCCCCTCACCTGAAGCCCCCGCAGGGCTGGAGGTGCCCAATGTGGAGGTGCTTCTCCTCAAGCTCCTTCCCGCCACTCACTCTTCTGAGCCTGAGTGGTGCAGGGCTTCTGGCCAGAGGTCTCGCGCACGGCTGTGGCCCCGTGGGGTGGGGCGAGTTCACGTCTGTCTCTGTTCAGGCTGCTTGCTTTCCCACTGCTGGCAGCCCATGCGGGCTGAGCGATGGTGTCCCTCACCCACCAGGACCTCCGCACTCACTCCCCGTGGGGAATAAAACCCATTCCTTCAGACTGTCCGTTAAGCCTGGAGGTGCTCTATCTCTGGAGGTGCTCTGTCTCTGGAGGTGCTCTATCTCTGGAGGTGCTCTGTCTCTGGAGGTGCTCTATCTCTGGAAGTGCTCTGTCTCTGGAGGTGCTCTATCTCTGGAGGTGCTCTGTCTCTGGAGGTGCTCTATCTCTGGAGGTGCTCTATCTCTGGAGGTGCTCTATCTCTGGAGGTGCTTTATCTCTGCCGGATTCTGCGTTTCCTTTCTTTCTGTGTGTTCTTCTCATGATCAGTGAGCTCTGCCTTTCAGCACACACCATCTAGAGTGGATTGCAGGGAGGGGCTCATTACAGAGGGTGCCGCCTCAGAGCAGGGGCCCCGGCACGGGGGCTGTGCAGCCGCCCCCAGGCCCCCAGCAGTCACCCCTCTCCCACCTCTGTCTCTGTTCTCAGCTGATTGACACCAGTGCCCCAGGTGGCTCCCAGACAATGCACAGCCTGGCTGCGCTTCACCCTGGTAATTCCGTGACAAACCCTATTTCCTCACTGCCAGCGTGCTTGCTGGGCATTCGGGGTGGATCCGTTCCAAGAAGCTGCGCTCCCCACGGCAAAGCCTGAGTTATCGTCAGCTTTCCATCTGCTTTGGGAAACCACGGGACCACCCACTGCATTGGCGTCTCACTTAAGATGGAGGCCCATCTCCTGGAAGGCTGGTCTGTGGGTCCTGAGCCGTGGGGATGTGTTTATTCAGAGGTGGCAGTTCGGGCTGTGCTTCCTCTCCCTGGCGCTCCTCACGGCGTGCAGTGATGATGGAAAGTCTTGGGGGACCTGGAGGAATTAGTGCCTGTGCGCGTGTGTCCCTCTGATCCACAGGGATCAACCTGCCCGAGCTGCCTGCCCAGAAGGTGTCTCTTCTTCAAACGCAGCTGTTCTCGGGTCCTACCCAAAAACAGGAAACACACCCAGTAAACCGGCATAGAAGAGACGTGACTTAGTTTTAGCAGTTTTGTTTCCGGAAAGGTATAACAGTGATGATAAAAATGGTGTATTTAGCAGTTTATTTCCAGAAATGTACAGTAGAGATGGTTTGGAATCTCCACACCTGGTGGGTGACACAGGAGGCACCGGAAATCATCAGCGGGGTCTGGGTCTTGTGGGCCCCTCTCCAGAGCTCAGCACATCTGGCACATGGTAGGCACTTGGGGGTCTTCCTTTGAATGAATGAATGAATAATTATTGAATGAATGAATGCTGCAAGTGTGCTTCCACCAAGGGCACAAAAAGCTGCAGATGGGCAGGGAGGAGCAGCCCCTCCAGCTGAGGCCACGGGGACACACCTGAGGGACAGGTGTTGCGACTTAGAGACCAAGGGGAGGGTCCTGCCCCCACAGGGGTGAACAGACAGGAGGCTGGACTGGTGCGTCAGGACCAGATCTCAGGGCCCTGGACCACAGCTTCCGGGGCTGGATTCCCCACAACGTTCACAGTGGGGCCCTCGATGGGGCCTCAGGGCAGGGGTGCTGACGACGGCAGTTCTGGTACGGAGTCGTCACTGGAGAATAACTCCTAGTGCGTGTGCAATAACATAAATTCAAGAAGCTCAGGTGGTTTGGGGGCTCACGTTAAGGAGACTCTCCTGACCCTGAGCTTTTCAGATTCTTGTGAAAGACTTTTAAAAATCCCGGTCATGAAGTTGTGAAGCCTAAGGGCGGTTTCTCCCCCTCCCCTCCCCCTCCCCCCTTTTCTCTCCCCCTCCTCCCCCTTCACCCCCATGGTCTGAGCACAACACTAGTGACAGAATTAACATGGATGAATATGGAGTTTTCACCCCTTGGCTGTGTAACTGGGAGGGGCGGATGGCGGGTGTTCCTGCCCGGCGGTGTATAATGCAGAAGCGGGGGACCTGGATCGCAGGGAATTTTCCCTTCCCAGCTGCCTGACTCCGGGAAAGGTGAGCATCTTCCAAGCTCAGTTCTTCCTTATCTCCAGGGCCAGCCTGCCCTTGGGAAGTAGATACAGAAAGGCTACAACCCCTCTCCTCCTCGTATCCGGGAGGACCCCCCGCCTCGGCTGCCCCCAGAAGCACCACAGCCACATTCGGGGGTGTCCCCAAAGACGACAATTTTTCTGTATACCTCAACTCAGGTGGGTCGCTGGATTCACTGGGGGCCCGACGCCATGGCCCGGACCATCCCCGTGTGGTCTGTGAGGGTCTCCCCTGGACGACATCTCTCAGCCCTTGGACGGGGGCCGCGGGGGCCACAGGGGCATCATCTGGTCGCCTGGACCATCATCTTCTCAGGCCGGGCAACAGGGTGAGGTCTGGGCGTCACTCCCACCCCCGGGATGCCGCACCCCTGTCTAGACCAGGGGCCCAGGACGTCTTAGTTCAGTGGAGGCTCGGTGACATCCATCCACCTGGGGTTCCAGTGAGACAGCTGGAGACATTCGACATGCACCGTGGACGCATGCGGGGACGAGACGTGACAAGTGTGGGGTGTGGCCACCTCCGGGCCCCCTACTGCACGGCAGCGTTGCCCTGCACGCCCCTCTCTCCCCCCTCCCTCCCTCACCGCCGCTGCTGGGGGTGTGGGCCCGGGAGGTGACTGCTCTACCTGGGCATCCATAGCTGTGGAGGGAAGATGAACTTGAAGGTCATGGACTCAGGCACACAATCCAGGAAGAAAATGATGTGTTCTGGAAACTTCTAGAAGCCCTCCTGGGTCAGAGCCAATGCTCCTGCCAAATATACGGATGGCCATTCTCCAAGAGAACAGGGTGTCCCCCACACTCGGACAACGCGGCGAGCAGAGCGCGCCTCTCCCAGGCCCCCTTCCTCCCGCCCACAGACCACGCAGGGTCCTCACGGTGTCCGTCAGCCAGTATACTCAGAGACAAGACACCCGTCTTGGGCCTTGCCGACGTCTCCATGGGACACGAGCTGCTTACCTGAGTTAACTAATTAATGGTGGTCATAAATCCCCAGCCAATCGCATAATGAGATTTAATATTTGATGTCAGATTATTAGAATATAATGAATTTGACACTTTAATCTTGATGAATAATCAGTCCTATTGAGGTGGTGGGGACCAGAATTTAGCGCAAAGAGAAAATTAATTGCTGAGTTAATAGCACGCATCCTAAAGCGAGATGGCCTTGTAGCACCGTCTCAACTCGCAGCTCGGGTTCCTGACCTCCCACGGGGAAGACCGATCAGCTTGTCTTACCTGGGTTATCAAAGTGTCTTTCTTCGGAAGAAGACCGGAAAGCTGAGGATATAACTTCTAGGAAGACTCAAATGGAACAGAGCAAAGGTCATTTGCAGGGACAGAATTGTGTCCCCGAGATTCACATGTTGAGCCCCAGGGTGACTGTATTTGCAGATGGGCCCAGAGCGGGTGAGGAGATTAACGCAGTTGTGAAGGTGGGTCCTGACCCCACAGGAGGACTAGTGTACTTGTAAGAGGAGGAGACACCAGGGATCTCTCTGTGGGAAAGCTGCAGGTGAAAATAAGGGACCCCCGCCACGTGCGACGGGAGGCAGGACGAGTCCTTGCAGTGAAAAAAGAACGAGAAAGAGGCTCCCGGGAGAAAGGCCTCCCCTGTCATTGTGGGACCTCGAGGGAGCTTACGGTTCACTCAGGTGTGAACAGAGTGACTGCAAAACCGCTGGAGCCTCGCTGTGATGTTGGAACACAGAAGTCAGAATGACTCGAAATGTAATTCCCTTTCTAATTAGAAAATTAACGTCCCGGCCAAATGTGCCGAGGTCTGTCGTGTCCGTGGCGGTCCCGCAGGACCCGTGAAGCATCCCCGATGGGAGTGGGGGAAAGGCGGCCAGAGCGGGACCTGGTGGAAGGCCACTCCCCAGAGGCTGGGGGGTGTCTGCAGTCCTGCTGCCGGGGATGGGGCCAGGCCTGGGGACCCCTCCTGAGACAAGCTGGGAGACAGAGCCTGGGACTCACACTGGTCCCGTCCGGCACCAGCAGGCTCAGACTGGTTTCCTGTCCCCAGACCTCAGACTCTGGCTTGTACCAAGGACCCAGGTGCCCGCATGGCCTTCCCGCTGCTCGGGCAGGCGCTATGCTGTCTCACTGCTCCCGGGCACCTCTGGTTTTGGCTTCAGGGCATCTGCCGTGGAAGTTGGCACCTGCGGCCCTCCTGCCTTGTCACCCTGTCCTCCAGGGGGCCTCCTGCTGAGGCCGCGGGGACCCCAGCACAGCCCGCACTGTCCTTGTGCCCACGTCCCAGGGAGCCTGAGAGAGTGTGGGCGGGGCAAGGGGGGAATGTGTGCATTCGGGCAGAAAATGGTTCTGTTCTCACTGGACAATTTTTAAATCCCATTGCGTGTGTATGGATCATATAAAGTCCACGTCAAATTCACCTTAGTGGCTGGGTCTGCCGGCATCTGACACGTGATACGTGTGGTTGGTTGAATCATGTCCCCTAAACCGTGACTGGGACGATTTGGAGACAGAGTCTGTGCAGGTGCCATCAAGTTCAGGGGAGGTCACACTCGATGAGGGTGGGTCCCAGGCCTATATGACTGGTGTCCTCACAAGAAGAGGGAGCTTTGGACGCAGACACCAGAGAGGAGACCGTGTGACAACAGAGGCAGAGGTGGAAGTGATGCAGCCACAAGCCCAGGAACGCCAACGATCGCTGGGCCCCCCAGGAGTGGGAGAGGCAGGAAGGACCCTCCCCTGGAGCCTCCAGAGGGAGCGCAGACCTGCCCACACCTGATTTAGGACTTCTGGCTGCAGACGTAGGGGGAGAAGAGGTTTCTACTGTTCCACACACCCAGTTCGCAGCGCCTGTTACAGCCGCCCAGGAAACGGATACGGCAGTCATCAGTGACTGTTCAATGAATGAGGACCTCCACGCTCAGAACTATTTAAGATGTTTATTTTTAAAATTTGAACCTCACAGGCTTATGCTCAGGTGAATCCCGCCAGCCTGCAGACAAGAAACATCTCACCCCGAGTGAGAGTGGCACCAGTGCCCAGACTTGAGAGCCAGGTGTCTAAGGGCCACGGAAGAGGCCACTCTTCTCACCAAGGCTGAGGGCTGGATGGGTCATTCGGGCTGTGATACACCATCAGCCCCAGGGTCAGGTCACAGAATGGGCCTCCGCGGCTGCCCCGGACCCCAGGGACGCACCCGCGTCGCAGAAGACTTATACATACCCAGTTCACGGCATTTTACCAAAGGGCTTCCGTTTTTAATTTTTATAGTGTGTAGTCTTCCCATTTTCCTTTATTATTTCTTTTATTATTTCTAAACGTATAATGCTCTTTCTCCTCCATGTTTTGATAAATGTTTAATTCAATCTTTACAGTGTTTCTTCCAGGTTTTCAGGTTTGATTTGTTAAATCCACAGCCCATCGATGCACCTGGAATTCACTGCAGGACCCGGTCGGGCTGTGAGCTGTCAGCCCAGCAAGAAGGGAGGAGGTCTCACCCTCCAGGCGGCTGCTGCATGCAGCTTTGTCTTTCTCCTGTGGGTGTGTGCACATGCGTGCACACAGACACACATGAATACACATGCACATACGTGTGTGCCAATACAGACATGCATGTACACACATCTGCACTCAGGCACGTGACAATAGCCATTGCTACATGTGGCGATCGGCACATCTTCAATCACAAAACCCAGGTTGCTTTTTTTTTTCTGTGTGTTCCAATTTTCTGTCTGTGTTCACTTTCTGGTTAGTGACTTCAAATTGGCTTTTCACCTGAAAACTACACAAAAGTACACTTTGGATAAATGGTTCTTAAATGGGGCTTTTCGCCCCCTAGGGGACATTGCAATGCCTTCAGTGATCATCAAAAATTGGGGAGGGGGTGGGCTTCCCTGGTGGCGCAGTGGTTGAGAGTCCGCCAATGCTGGGGACACGGGTTCGTGCCCCGGTCCAGGAAGATCCCACATGCCACGGAGCTGCTGGGCCCGTGAGCCATGGCCGCTGAGCCTGCGCGTCCAGAGCCTGTGCTCCGCAACGGGAGAGGCCACAACAGTGAGAGGCCCGCGTACCGCAAAAAAAATAAATAAATAAATAGGCGAAGCAGGAAAGACACACAGGCCATTTTTCACACAGCGTGGAGATGAGTCAACAATCAACGCTAGAATGAAAGGTTGTGGGTGTGATTTCAGGAATGGGAGGTGAAGGGGCCATTATAAGCATCTGTTTCAGAAGGACCCGCATCTCCACGTTCACGTGGTGTAAACTGAGGGCAACGAGGCTGAGACAGTCAAGTGCCCACAAAGCAGCCCTATTTCTCCTCCATCCCTGAGCTGGCCCTGCAGGAAGTGGGCCCAGGGTGGATGACGGGCACCCCTCCTGGGGCTGGGCCAGGTCTCCCGGGAGGGCCCTTTCCCCGCGCAGGTGGCTAGAAGGTCTTGGCTGGCATTGGAGGCAGGAGGGGAGAGCCAGGTCCCCACATGGCTGGTCTAGAAGAGCTGTCCGCTGGGGTCCCCCATCTGGACGATGAGGAAATGCACTCCTGTCTGTGCCCGTGGAGAGTATGGGCCACCTGAGGGAGGGCCGGCCCAGGGGTGGGCGTCCCCACACGTCCCCTCCACCTGTGCAGACCACAGCATCTGAGAATTTCAAACCAGACCCAGCATCCGGGAGCCCCATCGCGGCTGTGTTCAGACGCAGGCAGGCGTCCCACCTTGCTGCCGGCCGGGTGTGGCACAGTCTGATTTCTAACCAACAGCTGCGTCCCAAGGTTCAGGCGTGGCCAGTTCCCTCGTCATCTCAGGGCACCTGCAGCCCTGCACGTCTCCCCAGGCCAGTCTCTTTGTCCCACAGCTGCTCTGAGTGTGAGCCGGGCCTCTGCTGGCCACTCTCCCAAAAATGACGCTTCCTTTTTACTTATTGTATTTTTAGTAACCTTTTTAAAAACTTAGGACAGTTTCAGATTTGCAGAGAAGTTGCCAAGGTGCTTCAGAGCGTCCTCCAGCTCAGGCCCGCCCCCGTCGCAGGCCCCTCACCTGACTCAATCACACGCGGTACAATTAATGAGCGACATGGGTGCCTCTTCACGGACTCTGCTTGGATTTCCCTCGTTTTTACCCAATGTCCCTTTTCGGCCCCAGACCCCACCCAGGACACACGACACCAGCCGTCACGTCTTGCCTGTGTTTCTCGGGTTTTCCTTGTCTTTGAGGACCTGACAGCTTTGAGGAGAGCAGGTGGGGGTCTGCTGGGATTCGTCTGACGTTTTTCCCACGATTAGACCGAGGTTATTGGTTATTGGAGGAGTAATAACCAATCCCCAAGGGCCCCCCTTTCCCACATCCTAGGAAGGGCGCATGCCGTTAAGGTGACATCACCAGGTGAGGTGTGCTTGGCAGGTGGTCAGAACACGTCTAGCCCCTGCAACACCTGTGGCTGAGGTGTCAGGGTCCCGTGGGCTCAGGGAGGAGCCGGGGCACAGGGTCCAGGCAGACGGCCAGGGCTGGTCACCAGGGAGCTCGTCAGGTTCCAAGTTACGCCAGCGACCACCCATCACCTCTGCAGTGGCCTGGCCCTTCTGGGCTGTGTCTGAGACAGTGGAGGGCGGAGCTGTGGCAGCACGACGGCCACTCCTGTGTCTGGTGGGAGTCTTTCCAATGTCACCGTCACCTGTGCTCGAACCTCAAGGAACACCCTAGATGGGTGAGGTCTTGGAAGTGTCTCCACCACCCAGGGGCAGGGTTCTGTTTGGGGGAAAGCTCTGCTCGGTCCCCTGAGTTGTCTGCAGGACAAGGAAAGCCAAATAAAATCCGTAAGAGCTGCCGCGGTCACATGAGGCTGCTGGGCCGTCCACGCAGGCGGGTCAGAGCAGAGGCTGTGCGGAGGGGCCGGGACCAGGCCACTGTGCTGCAGCTTGTGGCCTGGAGCAGAGTCCTGTGGCTGATTCCTGAGGATGGACTCAGGGCTGCAAGCCATGGGGGTGGGGCTATCGTTTGGTTACGAGCCTTTCCCCAAATCTCTTATCACCACGTGACGTGAAACATAAATCAGTCAGTAAGTAATCGACACAGTCTGATGACACTTGTCTCGGTCAGTGGGCCAAGGGGATGCAGTTCTGGAGCTGAGGCCACACTGAGCGTCTGAGCCGCTGGCTCTCCCTGAACCGGAGCACTGGTTTCACTCCTTTCCAATCAAAATTCCACGCGATCGGGAAGGACTTAACAAAGCGATGTTGACGGTCCATGAGGAAAATAAACAGGCTGAGCCCCGTGGACGGCCACGAGCTCACGGGCACGGCCGGGTGCCGTTGTCACTGCGGCCGCGAGGCTCTGCAGCATCCCAGGATGGAACACGCTACCAAAGCTTTCAGAGACCTCACGGAGCTCGGGGTGAAGGCTGCACCTTTGGGGTGTGTGCAAGGTCCAGGGGCCAGCTGACCACCCCGGCCTGGACCGCCCTGCTCCCCTCACAGCCCCAGTGCCAGCCCCACGGATCCTCCCAGCCCCCCTGGCAGGACCTGGTCCAAACCACGGCTTTCTCCTCGCAGCCACCTGCTCCCGGAGGGTGTCGAGTAAAAGCAAACCCGGACGAGATGAGGAGCGTTTACGCAAAGAGGCTGCAGTGGCAGGGAGGAGGCTCCAAGCAGGATCTGCGAGCACCCCCAAATCAAACAGCAGGGCAGGGGCACGGCCGGCAGCACGTGCGGTCGCAGACCCTTGGGATAAACCCATGAGGAGCGGGTTCTGCATTCAAGTCCTGCTCTAATGCCCGTAGGAGGAAGAGCCTGGCTGCAGGGACCGCCTCCTGCTGCAAGACCAAGGCCACCTGAGGCCGACAGCGACCAGTGGAGGGAAGGTGGGGCCTGGCCTGGCTCACGGGCTCGGGGGCCGTGACCCAGAGCTGGGACTCCTGGGTAGGACGACAGCCCGGCTGTGCGCACTTGACGGGTTCACATACTTGGCTTCAATGAAGGGAGAACATTTGGGAGAAAATGGGACGTATCAAAGTAAAGAGAATTAGGAGATATGGCCTCATCGATAAAGTCTGTGTGTCGAGGCGAGTGCCCGTAGAGCCGCTGGCGGGGGGCCTTGCGGTGACAGTGGCCTTGAGGGGCCACGGCTCAGCCTGGCCTCACAGGTATGAGATCTCTCGGGGTCACACTCGGGCGGTTCCAAAGGATGAAACATGACTGCCAAGAAGCACAGCTACTGCCGGGCAGCCCGAGACGTAAAGCTATTTTCCCTCATTGAGGGAATGAAAGTTATCCGTTCTAATCAGAGTTGCCAACTTTGAAGTTGCCCTTCACATCTCACTGGTCACCTAACAGCCATCCGCGCCCGGGCCTCCGTCGGGCTCCGTCCTAATTACTCTGCACAGCCTCCACTATAAACAGCCAGAGACCCACGCAGGGTGGGTGGACCCGCCTTCAGTCGGGTCAAGTATTTCAAATTTTGAAATTCATCAGCACCGCCAAGGAAGCAAAGCGTGGGCTCCGGATCTGCCGTTGTGTACGAAGGGTGCATCGCTCCTGGCCCTGTTTAGAAGCGGGGCCATGGGTCTGGCTCTGCTGGGAAGGGACAGACCGGTGGCTGGGAAGCTTTGCGCCTGTTCATCCGGCACCACAGCCCACAGGGTCCAGGAATAGCATCCGAGACTCAGGGCCTCTCGGCTGGGCCCCTCCGCGCACTTTTGGGCATTTTGATGCCTAGTAATTAACGGATTTACGGGGAGTCCCTCACTTCTGATCAGGTTTGGCGTTCCCTCTGGGCCGGGCTGCAGGCATCCCTCCTGCCGTACAAGCATCCCTGCTGCCTCCCCTATGCCCACCCGCCTCCGGGGGCGCCCCCTAGAGAGCATCCCGCTCCCCCAGCCCCTTCCTGACAGCTCTGTGCAGTTCAGACTTGTCAAAAAACATGCGCTTCCCAAGCCTTCCTCAGCCGGTCAAGTACATCCCTGATCTGAGTCCCACTGGGCCGTGAATGTCTCCCCACCTCTCCCATTCCCTGAGGACATTTTTATTGAACTTCTGAAATAATAGGTGGAATTTGAATCCGTTCAAGGGGGACACAGTTTATGTTTTTCCTCTAATTATCTGGAGGAAAGTGAAGCATGGCTACAGCGCAGATGGGGATCCCGGCCCGGGGGCCCTCGCCCACCCAGTTACCCCGGCACACAGCTCTAAGAGAGGGAATCGTAACACCTGATCCTGATGCCGTTTCAAAGAGGGAGAATCAGTGCCCGACGTAGGAAAGGCCCTCGAGGAGGGTGACCCGGGCTGTCGCTTGGGGTGATCATATTCCTAACAGAGGTGGGGACGCAGGCCCTGCAGACCAGCCGCCCACCGCTGTGCGCGAGTGCACCCGACCGGGCTGGCGAACACGCTTCATGACTCACTTAGGTAACAGGACCTTGGGGCAGGGACTCGAGTCACCCAGGCTCAAATAAAACACGGATGTCGGGGGGACCTCACACTCCTTTCCCGGCCATCAGCAGAGCTGTGAGGCCCCCAGACCGGATCGAGGTGGGACGCAGAGCGGCTGTTCCCGGTCACCTTTCTCAGGCCAGTGTTGCCATGGAAACTCTGCAGGCTCCATGGAGAATTCCCCAGCTGTTTAATTTTAAGCTGGGAATCACCAGTAAATACCCAAGTAAAGTCACCTTCTGTTTAGAAAGAGCTTTGCTCCCACTTGCAAATTAGGGAAATATTCTTTGAAGACTGCCCACTCCAGGGGTCAAAGCCAGGACAGGGGCCTGCGGACCTGTGACCTCAGCCAGAGTCAGGCCCCCGGGGACTGCTCGTGGGAGAAGCTGCTTGGTCCACACTGGGTGCCTGGAGTGGGGGGGTGGCGAGGCACTTTGTCAGGAGCCCCCACTTTGGCAGCCACGTGGGAATGAGGGCGAACATTGAGGACGTGAAGGTGGAAGGGGGTTTCCTTGTCCAGATGCCCATGTGTGAACATTAGCTACTGCTCCTAGAGGGCATTCAACTGTACATCCAGTAAGGACACCGTTTGTTCAGGTGTTTATTCCTCAAATATTTATTGAGGACCAGCTGCAACATGCCAGGAACGGCACAGGCTCGGGGAAGCCCAGGCCACTTTCTGGGGTCTTGGTGGAGCCTGGAAGGCTTAGGGAGGGTGGAGAGTGGGTCGCAGGAGCGATGTGTGGGGGTCAGGATGCAGGTCGTGAGGGACGACCTGTGTGGATCAATTCCCAGATGTCTTGGGGAGCCTGGTGGGAGCTGGGACTTCAGCCATGATGGGAGTGGCCACCTGTCCAGGCTGCCAGCGTAACCTCGGGTGACACTTGTTGTCCAGGACAATCTCGGGTGACACTTGTTTTCTTGATCCCAGAAGTGGTCTAGTTTGGATGATAAAGTTTGTGGGTATTTATCTGAAGAAAATGAGAAAACTAACTCAAGAAGATACATGCACCCCAGTGTTCATAGCAGTGCTATTCACAATAGCCAAGACGTGGAAGCAACCTAAGTGTCCATCAGTGGATGAGCGGGTAAGGAAGATGTGGTCCATATATACAATGGAATACTACTCAGCCATGAAAAAGAATGAAATCCCGCCATTTGGGATAACATAGATAGACCCTGAAAGTATTAAGCTAGGTGAAATAAGTCAAACAGAGACAAATACTGTATGGTTTCACTTATATGTGGAATCTAAAAAAGATTAAAAATTAAAATAAAAAGCTCAGAGATACAGAGAACAGATTGGTCAAGCCCACGGGCAAGGGTGCAGGGGGTGGGAGAAATGACTGAAAAAGATCAAATGGTAAAATTTTTTTAATTTTTAAAAAATATATGGGGCTTCCCTGGTGGCGCAGTGGTTAAGAATCTGCCTGCCAATGCAGGACACACGGGTTCGAGTCCTGGTCCGGGAAGATCCCACATGCTGCAGAGCAACTAAGCCCACGCCCCACAACTACTGAGCCTGCGTTCTAGAGCCCACGAGCCACAACTACTGAGCCCACGCACCACAACTACTGAAGCCCGTGCACCTAGAGCTCGTGCTCCGCAACAAGAGAAACCACCGCAGTGAGAAGCCCGCGCACCGCAAGGAAGAGTAGCCCCTGCTCTGCAACTAAAGAAAGCCACGTGCAGCAACCAAGACCCAACGCAGCCAAAGATAAATTTAAAAAATAAAATAAAATAAATAAATTTATTTAAAAAAAAATATATATATATGGTAACCTCTTCATATATTGTTGGGATTAATTGGCTAAATTCGTGTTTAGAATTTTTGTCTCTATGATCATGAGGGATACTGGTTTGTAGTTTTACTGTAACACTGTTGTTTTTTATGCCAGGGCAATACTGGCCTCGTGGAATTAATTGGGAAGTATTACCTCCTTTTGAATTTTTTGGAAGAATTTGTGTGGAAACACATAATTTCTACCTTACATGTTTGGGAGAATTCACTATTGGAGTCATTTGGGCCTGGGGTTCCCTTTGTGGGAAAGTTTTTAAACTCAGATTCAATTTCTAAAATAGCTATAGGGATATTCGTCGTATCTATTCCTTCTTGAGTGATCTTTGGCATGTGTGTTTTAAGGAATTTGTCCATTTTATCTGAGTGGTTTAACTTACTGGCATAAGATTGTTGATGATACTTTCCTATTTGTAGTCTCTGTAATGACCCCTCTTTAGTTCCTGTTGGTGGTAATTTATGTCTTCTCTCTTCTATCCTGACCAGTGGGGCTAGAGGTTTATCAATTGCATTGATTTTTCTCAAAGAACCAGCTTTTAGTTCCAGTTATTTTCTCAATTACTTTTCTGTTTTCTTCTATTTCATTGACTTCTACTCTGATTATTACTTTCTTTCTTCTGTTCATTTTTTCTAATTTCTTAAGGTGGAGGGGTGGTCACTGATTTAAGACCTTTCTTTTTTTCTAATATAGAAATGTTCTCCTAAGTACTCCTTTGGCAATATCCCGTGCATTTTGATTTTTTTTTCCATTTTTGTTCAGTTCCAAAGACTTTCTAAGTTCCCTTTTGATTTATCCTTTGATGCCTGGGTGATTTAGAAATGTTATTTGGTTTCCAAGTATTTGGAGATTTTCTAACGATATATCTGTCATTAATTTTTTAGTTAATCCCATTGGGATAAGAGCACACACTTTGTATAACTTGAATCCCTTAAAATTTATTGAGACATGTTTTACAACCCAGAATATGGTCTACTTGGGAAAATAGTCTATTTGGGCTGGAAAAGAACGTGTGTTTTGCTTTTAATTAGTGGAATGTTCTATAAATGTCAATTAGGTCAAGTTAGCTGGAGCGTTTAAGTTTTCTGTATCCTTGACGATTTTCTAACCATATTGACAGAGGCCTATTTAGATCTCTGGTTGTAACCGTGGGTTTTTATGTATTGACAGAACTTTGAAGTCAGCTCTGCTCCACCTTGGGGTACGTATTGTTTATGGGCATCATGTTTTCTTTATGCATTAACTCCTTTCTCATCATAAAGTGACCTATTAATTCTAGCATATGTCTTTTCAGGGTAATTTTCAGTCTTGTTTTTCTCCTCATTATGAGTCCTATTTTCTTTCTTATATGCCTCGCCATTTTTACCGGATACCAGACGTCGTAACTTTTTCCTTTTAGTGTGGTCAATATTTTTTACTCCTCTACATAGTACTGAGCTTTGTTCTGAGATGCAGTTAAGTTTCTCGTCCCTCTGGGTCTTGCTTTTAGGGTTTGTTAAGCAGAACCGCACACTGGTCCAATCTGTGGGCTGTGCTACCGCTAGGGAAGGTCCCGGGAGTGCCCTGCCCGGCACCCACTGGTCTTGGGTGTGTCTCCCTGGGTTTTGGTTGGCTGGTGGGAGCAGCTCACAGGCCTTGGTGAGCACAGGCCTGTGGTCCTGCCCAGAGGTCCTTCCCTGCCCTCAGGTACTTTGCCCCTACACAGGTGCTGACCAGGACTCAGGTGCGCATCTGCGTGGCCCCTCCTCTCTGAAAATGTCCCCTCCTATGAACTCTGCCTGGTGTCCCGAAACTCCCAGCCACATCCCCTCAACTCAGGGCTCTGCCTGGGGATCCCCCTCTAGGTAATGGGAGGGGGGCAACCACGGACTCACCTGGTCTGTTTCTCATCTCTCAGCAACCACCGTACTTTGTGACTGTGCCTGTGTCTTAACAGCAGCATCGTAAAACTCACTGTTTCACTTTTGTACTGTTTTATGCAGAGGGTTTCCGTGGTCCCTTTTACCCCATCCTTTATGGAAGCAAAAGTCCTCACCCAAAAACTTACAATGGGACTTCCCTGGTGGCGCAGTGGTTGAGAATCTGCCTGCCAATGCAGGGGACACGGGTTCGAGCCCTGTCCTGGGAGGATCCCACATGCCGCGGAGCAACTGGGCCTGTGAGCCACAACAACTGAGCCTGCGCATCTGGAGCCTGTGACCCACAAGAAGAGAGGCTGCGATAGTGAGAGGCCCGCGCACCGTGATGAAGAGTGGCCCCCGCTCGCTGCAACTGGAGAAAGCCCTCGCACAGAAATGAAGACCCAACACAGCCATAAATAAATAAATAAATAAATAATCCTTCCCTCTACAAAAGAAAAAAACCTACAATGGCTCTCCCCTGCCTGTCAGGTCTACTTCTTCTCCCCCTCCCCCCCCCCATCATCTCCTTCACCGTCATCTCCCTCCTCATCCTCTTTTAGCTCTCTGAGAGAGAGAGACTTCATAACTTGTCAGGTTCTTGTCTTCTGAGTATGAAATGTATTAAACGGTCCCTCACAGCCCGAGCGCCCCCGATCCTTGCCTCCACCAGCACGGCGCCTCCCTCCAGCCTTTGGTTCCGCCAGCCTCTCCCATCTGCCCCCAGACCAAACTCCAGCCCAGGACGGGCCTACTGCTGCCTCTGCTGCGACCTTTCTCTGCAGCCTGTGACCCGCCTGCGCTGCCCTCTCCTGCCCGCCCGGCCTGAGGACTACAGGGAATGAACAATCCTCCATTAGTTCACTGAGTTTTTCAAAAATACACTCAGTAGGGCTTCCCTGGTGGCGCAGTGGTTGGGAATCCGCCTGCCGATGCAGGGGACGCGGGTTCGTGCCCCGGTCCGGGAGGATCCCACATGCCGCGGAGCAGCTGGGCCCGTGAGCCACGGCCACTGAGCCTGCACGTCCGGAGCCTGTGCTCCGCAACGGGAGAGGCCACAACAGTGAGAGGCCCGCGTACCGCAAAAAAAAAAAAAAAAAAAAAAAAACACTCAGTAATTCATCTAGTTATTTGTTGCTGCTTGCCGTGCTGAACCTAAGACCAGGCAGTGTGCGAGCGTGTACGGGTGGAGTGCGATACCGCCAGCAGAAGCCCTGCCTGTCAGCACACCCAGCCTGTCCTACTGGCCACACAGTGGTCTGAGTGGAGTGACTCTTAGCGTGAATTTCTCAGCTAAGCTTCCTGGGAAAAGCGTCCGTGTCCACGCTTTGAAGCCTCTCATGTGTTTCCCTTGGAAGCATTCCAGGAGCACTGCAAACCAGGCTTTTAGGATTTGGATCCAAATGTATTTCTGGGGCAAATTCGCAGCTGCCGTTGGCTCAGCTTGGGCTGCTCAGGGGACCCCAGGCTCAGAGCGTTCTATTAGTCACACGGCTGGCCACCCAGTACTCCTCTGCCTTTGTGGCTCCTCTGTAAAGACTTCAGCAGGAGCAAGTGACCTTACAGGGCAGGAGGAGGACCGTGCCGGAAGCTTCCATCCCCTCTAGCCAAAAGCATTTCCTTTTCTCCCTTTTTCAATCCTCCACTAAGGGCTAACTTTACAACTTTTACTATAATAGACTTTATGTACAACAGTGAAACTTTACTGCAACCTATGCCCATTTTATAGATTCAGGTATAAACATATTTTAAAATCCTTCCAGGCTCGTAATGCAATGTGAAACCCACACCGTATTTTCTCCATACGGTCATTTAAAAAAAAAAAAACCAGTTCTTTGGAAAATGTTATTAAGAACTTTGACTCCGGGGTGTAGAACGTCTGGGTGTGTGTGAGCGCTTTGCTGGAGTAGATTCAGATGGACGTCCACCCCTGCGGTGCTGAGAGGATACCGTCCTCGACACCCCGAGGAGACAGCATAGCGGGAGATCCGAGCAGAGCTGTCGGGGGGTGGGGACAGCCGCCAGGAAGGACTGAGGGAGGCGGTTTCTGCTTCTGTTTGGGAAATGAGATGTCACATCAGAAATTACACACAGTTATTTATCACCAGCTGGAGACTTCCAGCCAGACTGGAAGAAATTGAAACAATACCTCCAAGTAACTCTAGCCCTTTCTGGATTAGCCTCTGGTCTCAGGAAATCCCTGTAAACGAGGTGATTCTGACTATTACAAATTGTGAATTTTTCCCCGGGTCTAAACCCAACAGATTTATTTTGAGATCGTGTTTGACATGGTGCATTATACCTGTAACCGAGGGACCGTAGAAGCCACTTTCCTGCAGGGACTTTGCCTCATCCCCCGAGAGACTTACAGGCAGTGCCCAGCGGCCACGGCCACGCCAAAGACAGGTCTGGCTTTCAAGTGATTAGAGTCTTCTTACACGAAATTACTAGAACGTCATTAATGAATACAGGCGGTACCCTTACAGTGGTTGAACTTACGAGTTTTTGACTTTACAGCAGTGTGAAAGTGACGTGTACTCAGCAGAAACCACACTTGGAGTTCTGAATCTGGACCTTTTCCTGGCTAGTGGTATCCGGCCCAATCCTCTCTCTCCGAGCACCTGCAGGGCTGCTGCCAATCAACAAACAGTGCTCTCAGAACCACTCTGGACCCAGACAACCATCTGTTTTTCACTTTCAGTGAGTGTTAAATTCATCGCATGAGACAATCCACACTTTATTAGGAAACAAGCTTTGCGACGAGGATGTCGCCCAGCTGCAGGCCCACGCGAGCGTTCTGAGCACCGTGAGGCAGGTGAGGGGAAGCTGGGATGCTTGGTCGCTTGGGGGTATTAAATGCATGTTTTCCGATTGCAGTGCGTTTGTTGGGGCGCCCCCGCCTCCTTGTAAGAGGAGGAAGATCTGTACCCAGAGCGTGACCCCTGCAAACAGTCTGATACAACAACCAGCCCAGTGGCGCCCGCTGGGCCTGCAGACGCGACAGCCAAGGTCGCAGAGCTGCCGCCACGTGGAGGACACGGGAGCAAAAGTCGAGATGACCTCGGTTCCAGCGCCACACACCCGAGGAGGGACCGCAGCTTGGCCAGGACGGAGGGGGGGGGTCACAGAAACACCTGTCTCAGCTCCTCCACGACTGGGCAGCTGACAGCCAACAGAAACTCTCTCAGTTCTGGAGGCTGGAAGCCCGAGATCGAGGCGCCAGCAGATCCGTGGCGGGTGAGGACCTGGTGGTTCCCGGTCGGTGTCTCCTCCCCATGTCCTCACCACAGGGAGGGGAAAGGGAGCCCTCTGGGGCCTCTTATCAGGGCACAAATGCCATTCACGAGGGCCCCATCCTCACCTCAACAGGTGACCTCATCACCTCCCAAAGATCCCACCCCGTGATGTCAGCACGTGGGGGGGGGGGTCAGATGTCAATGTGTGAATCTGGGGGACGCACTCCCCCAAGTGTCTGGGAGGACGAGAGGGTGCAGCCCGGGGAAGCAGCACGTGCAGGGATGTGCATGGGGCACGAGATCACGTAGTGCGGGGACAGGAGGGCGGGCAGACGCCACCACAAGCACGGGAACTCGAGAAAGCAGGGGGTGAGACGTGAAATTCAGGGTTAGGTCACAGAGCACTAAGATGGTACATTTTAACACAATTTCTAAATTATAAGAAAATATCCCTCTTGATGCCTATGTTCCAAAGTGTACCGCAGCCCTCCTGCATTCGTGCTGGGGTGACTTCATGTCTCCTAATGACTTTTTCTCACCCGGACGCCCCTGGGCTGTGATGCAGGACGTCCTTGGGGCCACCGACCGTGCAGCTCGGCCGCTCAGCTCTGCCCCGTTTCCGCCCGGTGCCTCCAGGGCTGCTCTAGGCAGTGGAGATGCCAATGTGACAGGACAGACAGACACACGGTCTTCTGTACCAAACACCACTTTTAGAAGCTTGTCACTAAGGACCAGGGAGAAGGAGGTCGGTGTGTGTGACGTGAGTGCAAAGCCGGCCCCAATCATGGAGCTCCGAGTTGCCTGCAAGGACCAGACTTTGGATAACATGTGTGCACGTGCATGTAAGAGCGGGGATTCCCCCCCACCCCAGGGTCTCCACGCGCAGGCCCCCTCCCAGGGAGAAATCAAATGGCAGGAGGGCCCAGGTTGACACCACAGTGATGCCCAAACACGTTACAAGTCTCTGCACAAGGGTCTAATCTCCAGATAAAAGACAAGTTATAAATGATGGGAGTCAGGGGTGGGACATTCCTAAAGGGTCCCAGGTGAGAGGGGCTTTGGGAAGCGGGGAGGGGCAGGGTCTGAGGCCACAGGTCTGTCCTCAGTCTGAATCGTCAGCACCAAAACCCTGCACTGTCACCCACATAATGGTATTTTATCAAGTTGTCTTTGGCATCTTCCCAAAGTGGGGCCTCCAGAGGCAAGCGGCGTTGCCGACGGGGTTGCTCTGCTCTGAGAAAAGCTCACACCGTGGCTGCGGCTTCAGGAGTTGCTGTTTATAAGAAGACGGCATAGGATGATGGCTGATAATATCACTTAATCAAAATGAAAGTGGGGTGCATAGCTGTTATGGGCTGAACTGTGCCCCCGAAATTCATGTGTTGAAGCCCTAACCCCCAGGACCTCAGAGAGGGACTGTAGTGATTCTTCTTTAAAGAAGTGATTTAGGTAAAATGCAGTCATCAGGTTGGGCTCCGATCCAACGGGACTGGGGTCCTTATAAGAAGAGGAAGGGACCCCAGAGGTGCACAGGCTCAGGGGAAGGACCTTGTGAGGACACGGAGAGGCCAGCCGTCTGCAGGCCCAGGACAGAGGCCTCGGGAGAGCCAGTCCTGCCGGCGCCTGGATCTCTGACTCGGGCCTCCAGGCCTTCAAGACAAGAAATCTCTACTATTTAGGCTCCACCCCATCTGCGTCCCCAACCGACAGCGGTGCCTGCAGATGCCGTGTCCGTGTGTGGCCTCTCAGTGGGACTCTGGACATGGAAACCCTGTGAGCAGGGACTTTGCAGCCCAGCCTCCCTCCCACGTTTAGGGATCTGGGCAGGGGCATGCGTGGGGTCTCCTGAGACACCCTCCCCGACCTCCCCTCCCCAATTCTCACAACTCAAGGCCCCCCACACCCCCAGCAGGGGACAGGAATTAGACACGGGGGCATCCTGGCCACTCAGGGACGCCCCTGTCCCCAGGCGCCCGGGCAAAACCAGGGTCTCAAGGGTGAGTGACCTTTGTCATTGGGGGAACAAGGTGGCTCCACACCAGCGGGGTTCTGGGGATCCTGGCGTTCCCTGGGTCACCCCCTTACTTCCTGTCCCGAGGTAAAGTACAGCAGAAGACAGCGGCAGCCCTGCCTGTGAAGACAAGAGCTGAGACCTCTCGGGGTGGACGTGTGTGTGTCACTGCCGGGTGGAGAGCCTGGGGACTGGGCGGGGCCAAAGGCGGAGGGAGAGGGCCGGCCATCCAGGAGTGGAGTGGGCCAGCTGTGCCCCAGAGAGCAGCGCACAGAGCAGCTGCCTCTTCTTTCCTGCAAAGCTCCTGGGCCCCCAGAGGCTCCCTGCGTGCCGGCCTGCAGCTGCTGCTCTGTCCCCAGACCAGACAGAGCTGATGTGCACACTCTGGACTCTTCTGGGCCCCAGAGGCAGAGTGTTGCCCCTGGGGGCTCATACCTGTGTGGAGCGATGGGCAGAAAAGAGGCAAAGAGATGAAATCAGGCAACTGTAAGAGGAACACCGAGGGGTGATGGGGGGAGTCAGGACCTCCCCAGGGGGCTCACGTCAGGCACACGCTGCTCCAACCAATAGGCCTAGTGGTGTGTGAAATGAGGGGACAACCACACAGACACCAGGAACGGCATCCCAGGCTGGATGGGGAGGCCGGTCGGGGCCAGTGACCAGGCATCAGACGGGCAGCACGGCAGAACCGAGGGTTTAGCCCCTTAATCCTCCTCTCTCCTGGGGTCTCTGCAGGAGCTGCTGCTTTCCCCTCTGTGATGTTTTCCATTGTCCCTTTCTGTCCTCGCATCCAGGGCTCAGGGGCTGCGGTGCTGCCCAGGGCCATCAGGCTCCCAGCTCAGGTGAAAGTGCACCCGGTTGGGCTGCCCCCACTTCCTTCCTTTCATGCTTCTTCCTCGGTCTTGGACCCCAGCCTCCAAAACCGTGGGAAATAGACGTCTGTTGTTTAAGCCACCCTATCTGTGATGTTTGTTACACAGCCTGAGCTGACTGAGGCAAAGCCCACCGAAAGACCCCACCATGTCCCACAAGGCCAAACCCAACAGAATGGTGTTGCTTTTCTCCTCTTGGGGATAAATAGCCCATCTGTGTTGACTTTGGTCAGAGGATGCTAGCATGTCTGGAGCCTGTGAGAGGCGCTGGGATTGTGCCCTGGTTTGGTGGAATCCCTGGAGAGTCAGACAGGGATCCCAGTCCCCAGGACCTGTGACCCCCTCCCCAGCCTGGGAGGCAGAGTCAGGGCCACCGCTCAGCAAATCCATCCAGCGGACACAAGTTATGCACCTGTGTTTCTCGTTTACTGTATTCACAGTGTGTGGTTAAAACTTGATGTATCATTTCAAGGAACCATGAGGACGTCTGCACTGGGGACCACAGAGCTCTCATCTCCAAATAGGGTGGCTGAGGGTCACACATTTTCCTGGTTAATTGGTGCATTCCAGATGTGTCCTCTAGAAGTCTGAAAATTTGCACAGGAACTGAAATAACTTCTAATATCATAGTATCTGCTAAGAGGAAATTCCAAACAAACCCTCAGAGATGAAGAAAACAGGGGAATAAGCAAAAACACTTGTTAATTGGTCTCCGTCCTTCCCTCTCTCTTTCCTTCCTTCCTTCTTTGAACTGTTTCTCTCATACACAGGCAGCACAGGGAGATTGCTAACGTAAGAAAATTAATCAGAGACAGCAACGGTGTCACTGCCGAAGTAAGAAGCCGAGCAGACACACAAAGTGTGAAAATTGCAGAGTCCTCCTTAGGGACGCTGACTGGGTCACGATTCTCAGCTGATGACATTTTTACGTGCCTCACAAACACAGACAGGTGTGACTGCTGCTTCAGTCTGGGCTGTGCTGCGAAAGGCAAGATGCCTGGAACTTAAGCGTATGTATAGAAGCCTGGACACTTGAGCCCGACTAGGCCGGTGTTACATGTTCTGTAAATGCTTGACTGCATTGGAGAAGTGCATCGGCTCGATGGAAGGTGAGGGATCCCAGCTTGAGCTGGTGGCTAACAAGGATGACCGGGGGGCAGGTGGGACACGATGACAGGGTGATGCATGTCGCCTCCATCCAGGTCCACAGCCAGCTCAATCTTTCGCCACGACACCTGGGCACAGGGGCTCAGCTCCAGATCCTTTTATCAACAGCTGGACTCCTCTGGAGTTCGTTGGTAAGGAGAGCACATATTTTTCCAACTCAGAGATGAGTCCTTAATGCACTGAGGAAGCCCATGATTGATCATTGCGTGGTGATCAGTCAGACACGAGGAGTTAGGACACCGTGTTCATGATAAAGGGACTCAGACCCTTGAAGAACACGAGTGAAAGAGCCTCATGGAACATGCACACCCTCTGTGAATGGTCCATATTCCAGCGAGCTTGTTAGCAGAGGTCTGGATGCCCGTGACTGTGCCTTCACCAGATCCCAGGGGAGAGAGAGACCCTGCGCACTGCGTGTCTGTGTGTGTGTGTGTGCTCAGGCACATGTGTGTGTGTTAAACTTTGACCGTGGGAAAGAAAGAGCCGCAGAAAGGAACCACGTGCCTTGGGGAGGGACAGAAGGATATGCACGTGCGTGTGAGTGATTGACGTGTGCCTGCGTGCAACTGTGTGGTGTGTGTCTGCGTGTGAACGTGTGCATGTAAGCAAGCGTGCACCCACGTGAGGCACACGCCACGGGGAGGAACCGGGAGACGGAAGCTCTCTCCAGAATCAGGGCCTCTGGAAGAGGACTCCCCTTCCAGTAGGTACCCTTTGGATGAGCTGCCCTGCTGTCAGGGGCTTGCAGTGCCCTTCAGCTGGGCTGGGGCAGCTGGGAAAGAAAGGTTGAGGGGAGGGTGGCAGGAGCCGTGCCCCTCCCAGGTCCAGGGCCGCCTGAGAACATCCAGAGGGAGGGGGAGGGAGTCAGGGCTTTCCGCAGAGCAGAGTCTGGTGGGAAGCCAGCTCTAGTCACTAAGTACGGGGCTTTTGGCACTGGAGCTGGTCCTTTCCTTTTCTTTTCTCTTCCCTTTTTGTTAAGGAGAAATTACAGACAGGAACTCCCATATTTAACAGCTGGTCCTTTTAACAGGAGAAAGTCACACTGAGACAGGAGTCATCAGAAGGGTCCCCTGAGCTGGACGTGCAGGGTGGCTCAGCCAGTGGCCGGCAGCGATGGTGGCCTTTCCCAGGGGCTCAGCTGGGCTGTCAACAAGGTGATCGCACGTGGCCTCTGCAGGCGGCTTTGGCTTCCCAGAGCTGGGCAGCGGGTTTTGAGATGAGACATTCCAACAGCAGGCATCCCAAGAGACCCAAGCAAAGAGGCAAGTTTTCTCACACCCTGAGGCTCATTCTGCTGTGTAAAGACATGGGCTAGAGACAGCTGTGTGCCATCACAACGGACGCAGAAAAATCCTTGGAAAATCCGCCATCCACTCGCGATAAAAATTCTCAGCCAACTGAAACTCAGTGAAAGGTGTAGACAGAATGCCAGCCGCACACATGCCACGTGGTGGGGAAAGAAAGAGTCTTGGCTGTAGATCCGGGACGAGGCGAGGACACCTTCCTAAGAGTCTGGTCCAGAGTCCCTGGAGCCGTTCAGAAGAGCCAGTGATGGGGTGAGGGGGGAGAGTGGTGAGGAGAGAAACAAAGGTGGCACTATTTGTGCAGGGCAGGGAAACCTTCTAACTTAATGACTTTAATTAGCAACAGCAACAACAAACAATGAAGCCAGTGAATAAAAGTAGGAGCATGTGAGCACACAAGGAAACGTTGTGCCTCTTCCTTAAAGACTGTGAGGTGAAACTAACTATGTAGCCAAAAACCTCGCGTTAACCACCCGTTATTTGATAGGAAGACTCAAAAGCATAAAGAGGTCGATTGTCTTAAACAGTTTTTGTGGATTTAACGCAACTGCAGTCAAAACTGTGACGGGTAAAATTTAACTCACATTAAGTTCCTACTCTGTAAAATAAAGAAAAATCCATTTCTGACACATAAAACCTTAAAGGTAAAAGGCAAAATGGTAACTGCAGGGATAAGATTGGAGAGTACCTTATGATTTCGGGGTATGATAACATGTCTTCAGACAGAAAACTCCAAAGACAGATAACGTCGGCAATATTAAAATTAAAGTTTCCTGCATCCAAAAAAGTACAAATGTTCTGAGAATTCAAGCCACAGTCAATAGAAACATTTGCAATAACGTGCTCCAAAGAGAAAATGAGATGGGCTTATAAATTCTAAAGAATCTGCATTTTTTTCTAATTAGTTAAAGAAAGGCAAATGGAACTCAAATTGAGATATCATTTCACGCTCAATAGACTGAAGAAAAAAAAAGTCCAAAAGTCATGGGAACTTTCACTCATTGCTCCAGTGAACGGAAATTGATGTTGTCACTGTAGAGTGTTTCGCAGCATCTGATGCACCATCGTGGACAGGTTAATGGCTGCTCAATATGTCCACATGCAAACCCCCAAAAGCTGTCAATCGGTTACGTCACACGGCAGAGGGGGATTCACACGGAGGATGGATTGTAGCTCGTTAGTCAGCTGACCTTAAAATGGGGAGGGGACCCTGGATTCCCCAGGTGGGCAGCGTAATCACAGGGTCCTGAGGAGCAGGGGACGGAGGCAGAAGAGAGAGCGTCAGCGCGAAGTGATGGGGGCCCCTGACCACCTCTGGTTTGACGACAGAGATGAAGGTGGAGAAAGGGCCATGAACCCGGAGGTGCAGGGGCTTCTAGAAGCTGGAAAAGGCAAGGAAGTGTGTTCTCCCCTAGAACCTCCAGAGGGGACACAGCCACGCCCACACCTTGATTTGAGCCAATAAGATGCGTTTCAAACTTCTGACCTCCAGGACCGTAAGAGAACACATGTGTGTCATTTTAAGCCACTAAGTTTGGGGTGACCTGTTAAAGCAGCAGCAGAACATTAATACATGAAGCTAAACTTAATGCTGCTGAAACAACAATTCCACTCTCAGGAAAATGACCTTGAAAAGTTCCCGCAGATATGAAGATCCAGCCTGGAGACTGATTTATTGACAGCTTCCTTGAGGTCTAATTGAAATACGATAAAGGGCGTAAATTCAAAAAGTGCAATTTGATACGTGCTCACCTGTGAACTCATCAACACAATGGGGATAGAACACAAATGCAGAGACCCCGGAGTCCCCTCCGCTCCTTTTCCCAGCCACTCTTTGCTCTGTTCCCTCCATTCCCAAGCACACACTGGTCTGTCTTCCTTCACTGTGAATTAGATTGCATTTTTCAGAATTTCATATAAACAGAATCATACGGTGTGTCCTCATTTTCCTCTGGCTTCTTTCCTTCCATTTAATTATTCTGAGATCATCCATGTGGCTTCATACATCAGCGGTTCATTCCCTTTTAATGCTGGTAGCGTCTCGTTGTGTGGGTGTCCTGCATTTCTTGACCCATCCACCTATGATCATTATTTTTAATCTTAGTGATTCTAATAGGTGTGTCATGGTATCTACTGTGGTTTTAATTTATATTCCCTAATGACTGATGGCCTAGAGCTTCTTTTCAGGTACTTATTTACCATCTATATATAGTCTTGGTAATGTGTCTGGTCAAATCTACTGCCCATTTTTGTGAGTTTCTGGGGTTTTTATTATTGACTCGAGAGGGTTCTTTGTACATTAAGAATTCAGGTTTCATATGAGATGGGTGATTTGTAAGTATTTGCTCCCAGTCTGTGGCTCGCATTTTCATTCTGTTAATAATATACTTCAAAGAGCCAAAGGTTTTGTTTTAGATGAATTTTTATGAAATTTTCTTTTGTAGATCATGTTTTTGGTTTTAGGTCTAAGAAATGTTTGCCTAACCCAGGCACGATTATTTCCTCCTTTGTTTATAAGTTTTATAGTTTCATTCAGATCTTCCACTTAGGTCTGGGGTCCGTTTCGAGGTGATGTCTCTATCAGGTGCAAGTTATGGGTAGAAGTTCATTTGGGGCACGTTGATGTGTATTCAATTGTTGCAACACCATTCGTTGAGAAAACTATTTTCAATCTACTGAATTGTCTCTGCATCTCTGGTGAAAACTGCTTACTAGCTTTGCGGCGTCTGCGCCTGCCCCTTTGATCTATTTGTCTATCTTTATGCTGGGACTTTCTTCTGCTCCATTGATCTATTTGTATATATTTATGCCAGGATCGCATTGCTTCGATTACTGTAACTTTGTAATGTCTTGAAACCAGGTAGTTTTAGCCCCCCCAGTTTTGTCCTTCTAAAAATTGGTCAGTTATTAATTGATTTTTCTTCTCACATGTCATATTTTTTCAATTTTTTTGCATAGCTTTACTTTTTTTTTTTTGGATACCAGACACTGAACATCTTGTGGGATGCCAGATATTTTTGTGTTCCTGTAAATATTCTTGAGTTTTGGTCTGGGATGCAGGTAAGATACTCAGAAACAGTTTATCCCTTGGGTTTTGCTATAAGGTTTATTCACAGAACAACAGTATTACACGGCCTAGGACTGGTTATGCCCTCTTCCTAATGAGGCAAGACCTCCAAGGCAGGTCCTTGACCCAGTGCCGTGATTTGTGAAACGGTCAAGTCTGGCTGGGGGAGACATGAGCTCTCTGTCCCTGCCTGAGCATCTGGTGTGCTTCCCTCTAGTTCTTGCAGGAAGTTGTTTCCACAGCGTCGGTCCCTGATAAATACCTGAGGGGCCCCCTGCAAACCTCCAAGCTTCTCTCTGCCAATCTCTCATCTCTCGGGCACCATGTCTTGTGCAATCCAGATGTGGTGGTCTCTCCAGACCCTTAGCTCCACATCCTCAACTCGGAGGCGGGGGTGGGGGTGGGCTGCCGGTTTCCACCTGGCCTCACACACAACCATCTGGCTCCCCAGCCTGCAGCGCCCCAGGTGCTTACCTGGGGCTCTCTTGGAATCTGGTTCATCTCTGAGCAGTGACTGCCCTTTGTTGACTGGTGCCCAGCATCTTGAAAACCATTGCTTTGTATATCGCTTCTGTTTTGTGTTCTTTGTTTTTTTCAGGCAGGAGGGTAAATCTGGTCCCTATTCCATTTCGGCTGAGCACAATTTTTAATAGGAAAAAAAAAGCCTGAAAACGACCTAAATGCCCATCAACAGCAGACTGTAAAAATACAGTGCCCCTCACAACCAACCCCATATAACAGTGAAAATACTTTATGCACTTCAATGTGATGAATCTCAAAAGATAGTGTTGGGCAAAGGATCAAATCAAAGAATGATAAATACAGAGCTGTCCCATTTATAGGTCAGAGCAGACGAAATTAATAAATATCTTGTTAAGGATGCACTGATAGGAGAGACACCATAAAGGAAAACACAGAAACAGTGAACGCACGATTCAAGAGAAAATCTCCTCCAGGGCAGAGCAGGTGATGGAGTAAGAGAGACACACAGGAAGCTGGTGTGGTCCAGGGGACCCAGTATCTACCCAGTGCAGGATGACGAACTGCACTGATAGTAACCCTATGACCAATGTCTCACAGTCTACACGAAATCTTGTCACTGTTGTGGACATATACAAACATATCCTATATTTTACAACTTACGATATTGTTTTAAAATTTAAACGACCTATAATTCTCAAAATAAAAATTTGCCTAATCTGTCAGAAAACAAAGTTCACTGATTTGCTACTTGTAAGGGAAATGCCTAAAACAAAGTATGAATATTTTAATTGCCAAAATTAATAGGCAAATGAATTCAAGAAGATAATAGAGAATATACACAAACAGCATCACAGGAGACACTAACCCATATATGTCTGTATTTGTTACAACAAATAGAAGTGAGGTTGTAAAAGTTCTAACAATATACTTCAGAAGCAATTAATTTATCTTAACTGTACTGAAAAGATTTCAAAAAATAAATAACCTAATATCCTATATATTCAAATAAAACACTGTTCAAGAACATCCAAAATCATAAATTATATGGAGAATGTTCCTTGATGATGTCAAAATAATAATAGAGGGCATATGCAAACAAAACTTTAACAAATGACACGTATCTTGGGATTGAAGAAAGAAAGGATGACCCTTCTCTGTGACAGAGCCCTTCGTGTTTTTATTAGGACTGTTAAGCCCTGTGAGGTTGATGGTATTTTATGTGTATTTGTCATTCATACAAGCTTATTTGAATTGCCTGTCTGTATCTTTTTCCCATTCTTTGTTAGTTGCATTTTTGTTGCTGTTGATTTGAAGGATGTGTGTGTGTGTGTGTGTGTGTGTGTGTGTGTGTGTGTGTGTTATGTGTGTGTGATCTCAATCCAGGGGAGCCTGAAGAGTCTGACGATTCAGTTCCATTTAACACTACCTGATTCGGCCAAGGACCCGTCACCCCTGCAGAGGCAGCAGTTGGGGCTCTGGGATGCTCGTTCTGTCCTGGGGTCACCTCAGCTTGGTGGGGAGGGCTCACGGGAGACATGCAGAGGGAGGAGGGAGGCAGGTGCGGGCTGAGCAGGCAGAAAGGAGAGCGATCACGGGTGGTTCCTGCCTTGGGGTCATCTCCCCTCTTCCCCAGGGATGGATGCAGGAGAGGCAGCCCTCCCACCCTTCCCCGGAGCACGAGGGCAGCTGGTGCCCACAAGAAACTCACGCTCTCCAGGGAGAACACCCAGAAAACTGAGGAGTTGACTCCTGTCAACAAGAAAGGCCAAGGACATGTAAGAAGATAAGGGAAGAGATGGGACGAGGAAAATTCACTGGAGAAGCAGCCAGCGGGGATCTCGGGCAGGAAAATGTAGCACTTGAGATGTAGCACAAGGAAGCCGGATAAGTGGTAGAATGGGCACAGCCGGGGAACACCGTGGGCTTGCAGACCACAGGGAGGAGCAGTCGGACATCACTGTGGGACGTGAGGACACCACAGGCAGTGAGAGGGTTACAGAAGCTGCAGGGAACGAGCGTCTGCTCCCAGTGGCCGCGCCAGGACCCCCACCAGAGGTCTCTGCCCGCAGCCTAGTGAGTGTTAGAGAGAAGAGGCTTCGGTTTCCACATTTATCACTGAGTCGTATTACTGGAGTGTGACTAGAAATAAATAAGTAAATGGTCTTTTTTGTTGCGACAGAGTTGATTTACTGTGTATTAGTTTCCGGCGTACAGCAAAGTGATTCAGGTAGATATAGATATAGATATAGATAGATTCTTCTTCAGATTCTTTTCCCTTATAAGTTATCACAAAATATTGAGCATAGTTCCCTGTGCTATACGGTAGGTCCTTGTAAATAGAAATAAACTCTTAAATTCCTCAAATAAAATCAGCAAATCCAGAGAATTCACAAGCTGTATGGGGAATAGGGTGACCTAATATCTAGGCGCTATTTTTGTCTTAACGTATAAAAAATAAACTAAGCCAAAGAAAAGGAAAAGAGAGAGAATATTCATGACAACTCAGGAAGGAACCCAAATGTACCAAAACAGCTGTCTTCTTAGAGGAACAAGAGAAAAACTGATAAGGCAGAACTCAACAGCAGTAGGTAAATATAAGTGTGGTCTTAAACATAATCACCCGTAGAGTAAAATATATAGAACGTATAACAATAGAAGAAAACAGGAAAGAAATGAAGGTGAAACAAATAAATGGGTAAGTAATAAATATAAATGGAAAATAGAAAATAAAATGGCAGAAGTCCTAGTATAACAGCATTTAAAATAAAGTTAAAAGATTTAAACTTACCAGTTACAAGACACAATGTCTCAGGCGAATGAAAAATAATAAGACACAACAACACAGCATCTATCAATATATACATACTTAAGTGCAGAACAGTCAGCACTGAGAAGATGGAAAAGACATTCAACCTGAATGTGAGTCCAGGGGAGGATGGCTGGTCATCATAATATTGGACAGAATAAAATGTGACTAAAGCACGTCCTAAATATCAAAGCAGGTAAAAGGGCAATTCCACTGACACAGAGCCACCGCTAACACGTATGCCCCTAATCATACAGCTTAAAAGTATATCAGTAGGGCTTCCCTGGTGGCGCAGTGGTTGAGAGTCCTCCTGCCGATACAGGGGACACGAGTTCGTGCCCCGGTCCGGGAGGATCCCACATGCCGCGGAGCGGCTGGGCCCTTGAGCCTTGGCCTCTGAGCCTGCGCATCCGGAGCCTGTGCTCTGCAACGGGAGAGGCCACAACAGTGAGAGACCTGCGTACCACAAAAAAAAAAAAAAAAAAAAGTATATCAGTAAAAACTGAAAAAAAAAAAACCTGGTGGAAGAGAGGGTAAGTCAGATATTGTGACTGGCAATTTTAACTCCTCTGGAATCCTTTGGGTCCAGCAGTCAAACACGCACCCAGAAAAGAGAGACACACAAAGAAAGAGACGTAAGGATTGAATCAAGTTCAAGACATGTGGAATATTTGCAAGTGTAGACATATAAAGTCTCAACAATTCCCAAGTTTCAATATTATACAGAAAACATATCCCAACTACAAAGTTTTAATATTATACAGAAAATATATCCCAACTATAAGACAACCAATGTTGAAAATACCAAAAAGTATCCAAACTGCCTATACGTTTAGAAATGAAGTGACATTTTATTATAGAAATTCTGGGTTATAAAGGAGAAGAGAACTAATTCAAAACATCTAGAAGTGAAAGTAAATAAAACACTACATGTAAAATCTGTGGATTTAGCGGAAGCAGTACTTAATGGGGGATTTATGGCTTTAAATGTATTAACCAGGAAACAAGTGAGGTTAAAAACAAACAATCTGAAGATTCAACTCAAGAATTTGGAAAACACAACAGAACAGACCCAAAGAAACAAGAAGTGAAAAAAAAAAAAACAAGAAAGAAAAAGATAAAAGTCAATGAGATAGAAAAGAGGATTAGAAGAGCGATACAACCAGATTTGATTCTTTAAAAAGAGTAATAAATCAGCTTTCCACAAATCTGCATACGGAAAAAAGTAGGAGGATGGAGAGAAGATTAAAATGACACAGAAGGGATGGGGACAAAAATGATGGGGACTCAGAGCGACAGCAGAGACAAAAACACTTCACAGGTATTTCAATAGGATATGCCAATGCATCTGAAAACCTAGATTAAATGGATAAAAAGACACAATGCAAAAACTGGCTGAAAAATAAATAGGGAATGTGAACGATCTGCTACTTATTAAAGAAATGAAAATTACAGTCAAAGACATCCGTCTTCGAAACCCTGGAAAAGACTGTAAAAAATTCTTCAAGTCTATCAAATTTTCAAGGAACAAATACAACATAATATAATGCGATATAGTAAAGTATAATATAAATACCCAGCTAGCTTTATGAAACTCATGTAATATTGGTTTTAAAACCAAGAAGGGTTATAAAGAAAATAAAAAATATGTCTTCTTCAGTGATGAACACAGATACCAAAATTACAAATAAAATATTAGTTACAGAACACAATATTGTATTTAAACAATACATGTTGAAATTACAGACACACGGGCCGCTCCGCAGAGGAACTTGAAATGCCTTCCCTTTAAGACCAGCTCAGCACTGAAGTTCCGTGTCCTCTGGAGAAGGAAGTGAGTGCCCTGGGGGGAGGGCGAGTCACCATCGTCCTTTGCAGACATAATGATCATCTTCCCAGGGAAATAATAATCAGCAGAATCAACAGACATACTAAGAGTTCATCAATATTGCTGGAAACAAGGCCAACATATACAGCCAACAGCATTACCTGGACCTTTAATAATCAATAGAATATACGATAAAAATAATATGCCATTCACAACAGCCACAAAACAAAATCTATGTCTGGGACTAAATTTAACCAAACATTCAGGAGCCCTCCTCGGAGAAGGTTTTAAAATTCTGATAATAGACAAAGGGAATGATCTGAATAAATGAACAGGGGCGCCATCCCCTAGGATATAATTTTTTATTACAAAGATGTCAGTTCTCCCCAAATTAATCTATGCATTCAGTACAATCTGAATTAGATGTCTAATTGGAGTTTTGGAAAAAAACAGAATTATTTTAAAATTTGTACGGATGAATAAATGTTCTCAAATGGTTCCAGTAAACTTAATTTTTTTAATGCAAGCATGTGTTATGACGGACTACTTGGCCACAGTAGCAAGTACGGTGTACGGTGTATGGGATGCCAGTGCAGACCTGAAGAGGATTCAGAGATGGCTTAGTGCACAGGGTGTTACATGCGTGGGATCAGTGGGACGTCCAGAGGGCTCACTATTTACTGGAAAACAGAACTGTCCCCACGCCTGACAAGTACAACGATGGACCCCAGCTGTGAAAGATGAAACCACGATGTTCACAGAATAAAATGTAGAATCGTATGTTGTATCACCCAGGGAAAGGGAAGGGCTGCTTTAAAGAAATAAAAACTTCAAAAGCACAGACCAGGAGACCTCAGACTGATAACATTTTGATACCAATGTATTCATTTACAGTTCTAGAGCCCAGGAGTCTGACCTGGGTCTCATGGGGCTTAAAGCAAGTTGTGGGCAGGGCGGGGTCCTTCAGGGGGCTCCAGGGGAGGAACCATTTTCTTGCCACATGCCTTGGTACCTCCAGAGAGGTGCCCCTTCTCTCCTCAGAGCCAGCAATGTCAGGTCCAGGTCTCAGGTTGCATCACATGACCTCCTCTCCTGCCTCCTTCTCCAACTTATAAAGACCCTTACTGATAGACAGAACCCACCTGGATAATCCAGGACGACCTCCCGAATTTAAGGTCCACTGGTTCGCAGACTTTGCTCCAGCTGAGGCTTAAACCCCCCTTGCCACGCAAGGCAGCATGTTCACAGGCTTTGAGGACTATTATATGGACATCTCTGGGGAGGGCTTTATTCTGCCTACACCATATTAGATAATATTATATTATGCTATATTGTGTTATATTTAAGCACCTAGCTATATTGTGTTATATTTAAGCACCATAATTTCTAGATAGAGACGTAGATGATGATGATGATTCAGTTAGATAGATGACAGATAGATAGATAGATAGATAGATAGATAGAAAGATAATAGACAGAGAGATGATAGATAATATCTTGAAGAACTCCCACGTGCCAAATGGTTTTCAGTGGTTTTCTCCCCAGAGCAAGATTCAATCTTGTCTTTTTCCATATACACCCTTTTCCATCATCTCGGTTACCTATGACGAGTGTGCATTATTTCCATAACTATGTGTGTGGGTTTCCATCGCAGAAGGCTTAAATGAAACCGTAAAATAAGACATGGTGCAGGTGTCAACTGTAGGTTTAACTCGGGACGTGTGGCCACACGGGGACAAAGGTCATCACTCTGACTCCTTGGGCCACACCCCTGGACGCGTCTTCTCGGGACTCACAGACACGCCCGCGTTCGCCTGGCCATGCCTGGACCCTGGAAGGCGCTTGCATGGCTCTGCTTGGTGTTTTCTGGCTCAATGAGGAAAATTGCAGGTAAGAGGCTCCCATTAGGAGCTGTCGTATTTAAGTAATCTTCAATTATCGGACAAAACCAATCAAAGGTGGCCTCCACCAGGGAAATCGCTTGCAGCATTTATCAACTTGCTCACCTCTGTAACCCATCCACACGGTAAATCAAACGCTTGCGCCTTTCCAAGGCAAGCAGCAAATAATTAATCTGTCCATAAAGGCAGGGATGTCGTAACAGGGTTTAATTGTGTGTGAGTCCACGGCTCAGGGGATGGGGGAATCCGTGGGAACCTAAGAGGAGGTCCCACCTTAGCCATCCACCTGCCCTGGTGGACAGCACCATGCAGGCACTGTGCCTCCCGAGGGGGACCCCATGCAGACGGTCAGTCTAAGGCCACTGGTGAGCCTGTGGACACACTAGGAGAGTCAAGGCCACTGTGATTACCACCCAGCCATGCCCGCCAACCTCCAACTCCAAATTCTGACTCAGCCCCTTGGTCCATGGTTCCTCCCCGCTGAGGGAGCCTGCATGTCCACCACCGCTTTGACCCTCCACGGGCCTAGGGCACTGTTGGTCCTCGAAAAATGCCAGGATTGCAAGGCCACCCACTGGGAGGTGACCACCCCCCCCCCCCGCCAACCACTCAGACTCCGGGCTCCCTGAGAGGGGTGGACGAGAGCCCTGGAGGAGGGCAGACCCCCTCTCCACTCATTCATGCTCACTGCGACAACTTTGCACAGAACTGCAGGTAAATCGGGGACCAAGGCCTCCAGGATGAGACGGCCAGGTCAGGGGAAATCCCATTCCACGTGGTGGGGTCAAAGTCTCGGTGTCTGGACGCACCACTTTCTTTCACACCCCAAACCTAGTCCACCAGGAAGTCAGTCCAGCCTCCAGAAGTATCCAGAATCCAGGCTCCTCTGGTTGCTTCCACTTTCCCCACCTGAGCGCATCTCCAGAGTCTGGGCTTCCTAAGAGGCCCCTGCTGCCAGCCAGGCTTCCTGGATTTCTCCCACCGCTGCTGCAGGAACCCAGGCCCTGCTACTCTCTGCCCGACACCTGCAGGGCCCTGCCCTCTGCGGAGCCTCACGCCTCCAGGGCCGGCCTCTCTCACCCCTGGACTCCTCTCAGGACTCACCAGGTGGGCTCCTGTCCCAGGGCCGTTGCCCAGCAGCCTCCACCTGGGATGCTCACTCCCTCACCTCTTGCAGGTCTTTGCACAAAGGTCCCCTCTTCCAGGACGCCCACCCCACCCCTGGGGAGACAAACCCTGCTTCCTCCACAGCCCAGAGCCCCGGCCCCCTTGTGCTCATAGGTATTGATGAATGAAGGGATGAATGGACGAACAGGGTCAGCAAGGGTGAAGCATGTGTGGGATGGGCTCCGAGAGACCCTGGTGGAGGTTCAGGGCTGGGAGCGGCCTCTCTCTGGGCTGCATGAAATGCAGACCTGAACTGGGGTGCTCGGGTCAGGAAGGGCGGGACGTGGCCAGATGATCGGCGCTCAGGACTGGAGAGGACAGGGCTGGAGCCGCTGGTGGGTGCAGGGGTTTGGGGAGTAGGGTGAGGTGTGTGTAGGGACTAGATGGGCAGCCTGTCTTCCATGGAACGTGGAGGAAAGGAAGGCAGGCCCTGTGCCCGTGCTGTGCTGGGTCAGCCGTCCTGGTCCGAAGCTCGGGGAGCCGTGTGTGTGAGGGACCCGCGGCTGCTGGAACAGTGGCTTAAGCAACTTCCGTTATTGTCCGGCTCCGTGGATCACAGGCCACGGGAGCAGCCTTGGGGCTGAGAGCAGCACGGCACCCACACCAGCGTTTCAGGGGGGGAAGGGAACCCACGCAGCGTGGGCAGTGGCGGAAGGAGCTTTTGGTTTTTTATGAAATTATTACTGTAATTTTATGAAATGATTGCGGAATACACCATTACATCATTACAAAGTCCAGTGTAATGGACTTTGTGTGGGCCGGTGTCCATATGGAATTCGGGCTTTCTTGTATCGTATCCCTTAAATCTATTGCACTGGGATGACTTCTAATGACATTTTCAAAAAGTCATTTTTCGTAACTCATCCAAGTTCTGAGTCCGTGGTCAAAGCTGGATTAAATTGATCAGTGCACAGGCGGTAGGCAGAATAATGGCCCCAGAGCTGTCCCCGCATCAGCCCTGGAGCCTGTACGTCAGCTCACGTGGCAAAGCGAAGTAAGCCTGCTGATTGGCTGACCCCGACACTGCGTAGTCATCCTGGGTCATCCCAGTGAGCCCTGTATCCTCATAGGGTCCTTAAACGTGGAAGCGGGAGGCCGAGGAGAGCCAGGGACATGGCAGCCTAGGAAGGACTTGGAGGTTGGAGGAGGGGCCAGGAGCCCAGGAGTGCGGGGCCCCTAGAAGCTGGCAAGACAAGAAGTTCTCCCCTGGAGCCTCCAGAGGGAACTCGGCCCTGCCGCACCTTGATTTCAGCCCAGAGAGACCCGTTTTCAACCTCTGACCTCCAGAACTGTTTAAGTCCCTGAGTCTGTGGTCGTTTGCCATAGAAACCAATACAGGGCCTCACCAATCACTGACCAGTGACACGTTTCCCGAGCCCTTTTGGTACAACAGGCAGGAGGCAATGACGGAAACGGAGCTGAGCGTGGTGGCTCTAGGCAGGGGCCGTGCAGCCTGCCAGCAGTGACCCTCCGTAACCCATGTGTAGAGCGGGAGCGGTCGCGCCAGCGACACGCCCTGTACCTCAGCTGTGACACGTGTGCAGCGGAGGGCGGGTCCTCCCCGGAAAAGGAAGGGTGAGGTCCACACTGAGACAATGGCGTGAGCCCAGCTAGAGAGTATTTCGGAACAAAATTGGTGAGACTTGCCTGCGATCCACCAGCCATGGGGATGCAGGAGAGGATGGGACCAGAGCAGGGCAGCCCGGTGGATGGCGTGGAGAAGGCATGTGATGGGGAGGAAGTAATGGAAGTTTCGTGGCTCCATGTGGAGGTGACCCCGCAGGGCCGGCAGTGTATCCCTGGGAAGATAGCCCACGGCAACTGTCTGTCGTACTTTCCCATCATCTTTGCCTCTGAACGAGCTGGAGCCCATACATCCCTCCTGCCCCCGCCCTGCGGGGTTAACGGATAACGGGTTCAATAATGTGCTTTGACTTCGTATTCATGAGCCCTGGGATTTCACGCTTTTGATCAATGCACAGGAATATTTCAGGTGGATTGATTTTAACAGAAGCGTCACGCCCACCCAGCAAGCCTGGGTGCCCATATGCTTCAGTGAGAACTTGCCATCTGCGTCCCTGGATCTCATTTCAGCTCGTAATTGGCTGGACACGGACCTGCAAGTGCCGGGGACACAGCTATGCCCCTGGAGCCGGCCCACCTGTCCACACAGAGAGGGTGGGTCTTCCTGGCTTCTAGGGATAATTGAGTGTGACACATCCGGCACCCAGATGGATACAGACGGGCAGTAGGGAGTGGAAGGGGGAGCTCTGGGCCCCCAGTCATGTGTCTGTGATACAAGAGCCCGTTCCTAAACCACATCAAAAGTACCACGACAACAGCTGGAACATGGCTAAACCCACACCCTGGAACCCAAATTCTATAGCACGGATCTTTGTTATTGTGATAAAACACACAGAGCATAAAATGTACCGTCAGCGACGTTCGGTTCATTCACAATGTTGTGTAACCACAGCCACTGGCTCATATGCCCCCAAAAGGGGACCTCACACACATGGGCAGTCGCTCCCCACGCCCCACTCTCCTCACAGCCACTCCTCTGCTTTCTGTCCCTCTGGGTGTGCTATTCTGGACAATGCGTAAAAATGGAATCATATAGCGTGCGTTCTTTTGGGATTGTCTTCTTGCACTGGGCAAGACGTTTTCAGGGTTCATCCACGTTGCAGCGCGTGTCAGTGCTTTACAGCTATTCATGGCCGAATAATATTCCATCGTGTTCAATCAGAAGCTTGTACACCGAGGTGCACAGCAGCATTAACCACAATAGCCGAAAGGCAGAAACAGCCCAGGTATCCGTTAACAGGTGCGTGGACAAGTAAAACGTAGCCTAGCATGTCTTTGTGGTCTTGACGCCCACACTAGAAAGCAGCCGAGAAACCAAGGAAGTCCTCCTTCCTGGTGGGTCTGCAGTCGCCCCCTGAGGCCCCCCGTCCAGGTGAGATCAGTCTGATTCACTTCACACCGAGCGTCTGACACACACCGTGTATGCAAATCTCACCAGGGACGCAGGACCAGAACCACGACGGTGGGTGGTGGTGGGAGGGCCGGGCTGGGGGTCAGAGCAGGGCCGGGGGAGTGAACACGTGTCTGTCTTCTGGAAACTCGGGGAACACCACATGCAGAGCCAGGCGGCACGAACAGCAGGGCAGGGGCAGGAGGACAGGCGTCAAGGCCGCAGAAGGCTGGAGGCAGTTTTAGTGGCAGGTGCCCGGGCAGGGACGCCCCCTCTTCCAGAAAGGGGCGGGGAGGCAGGGCTGCCGTCACTGGCTGCGGCTCCCGTGCAGGTGGGGCGAGATGAGGGACCCCTGGTTGTCATACTGGCCGGCGCACAGCAGAGATAGGGCTGCAGGCAGACGCTGCCCAGAGTTGCCCCTTCCCCGGGCTGGCGCTGGGCGTGGACGGGGGACCCTGGACCGGGCTTGTGCAGTCTGCGCCGTGGGAGACGTGCTCAGGCCGCTTCTTCGGGCATCGGTCACCAGCTCCTTCTCAGTGACCGCAAGGCCTCGTAATTCAGGTTAACTGGAAGTCCGCATCCTCCAAACTCAAATCTGATAGCATTTCATTATTGTGCGGGGGGATGAGCCCTTTCTTCTTTGTGGCAAGTTTATTTCAGCCTAAATTATTAAGCAGATTGTTCAATAATGCAAGCCCCACATTGTGGATGGAAACACAGATGCCACGTTTCAAAGCATATTGTTTCCGGAAGGCAGTGGGCTGCTTCTCTCTCATCTGACAGCACAGGATCATCTGTTCAGCAGGACGAACGGATTTTTCTCGGTTAGTAAATGAGGCTGGGCCCTGCCTTGCCCACTGAGGCGGGCGATGGGCACCTGGCTCTTCTTTCTAATTTACTGATTTGTTTGAGTTTGACGAGGTCCCCAGGATAGATGCTGACCATAGGAGTGGTTTCAGAGAAATGCAGACGCTCTCGTGCACGCCTGTCGCCAGGCGCACACCCCACCCCGTGCGCTGGGCACTCGTGTGAATGGTGGATTCGCGTTACTCAGAAAGGATCCATTTCCAGGGCTAATTCTCACTTCTTCAAGTGCCCTCTCAGGACGCACCCTTCATGCTCTAGTGGCGAAGCTCACTCCCCAGCCGGGCCTGAGGGTCTGAAGGTCACTGAGGAGGGAGCAGAGATGGGAACTTGCTTTGCATGGGAATGCAGGCTCCAAGCCAGTTCCACATTAATTAAGCATAAGTTCCTCCCAGCAGCCTTACCCAAAGGCACCTGCTCAGGGCTCAGCCTTGCACCAGCCCCGACGTCTCCGGGGCCCCGTACGTTCCAGGTCCTTCTCTGCAACCAGGGAGGCTTGGGGATGTGTGGAACGCCGTTTGCAAGCTCTGTAAAGTCCACCAACAGCACCATGAGATTTTAGAGCAGGAAGATTTCCTGGTTGGGATTTTCCCAACTCTAAAAGGGCCTTGGGAAACTCAGGGGAGACAAGATGTGCAGCCATGTGGTGCCCCATGGGAGCGTGGCCAGCCTGCTAGGGACACCACCAGGTTACCCTTCCCTGGGCCCGCCAGGGGGGAGGGGGCACCAGTAATGACGGGGGCATCAGACAGAAAGCAGGACCGTCGGGGAGGCTGGCACCTGGACGCCTTGTCATGACCCCGGGCCCCGCCAGCACGCGGGCTCTCTTCAGCTCAACCATCCTCAGACGGAACTGTGGAGACATAGGGAGGCCTCCCTTCCATCCCACGGCCCGTCCCTCTGGGACCACTGTTTGGACCCTCACATTCATTGGGCCTGCGGTGATGGGCCACGGTGAAGCCCCCAGGCCCAGCAGCACTGGGTTCCCACTTTAATCCATGTGGAGACCAGCCAGGCGCCTGCAGGGACAGAGGATGGAGAGGACAGCAGGTGACCGCTCCCCAGCAGCCGTGCTTCTGGCCCCAGACCGGTGAGTTCTAACACCGATATGTGGAGTCCAGGCCCCCCGCTCCCAGGACCCTCAAGGTGCCGCGGGGATGTGGAGGGAGGCCAAGGGGGAGCCTGGTGAGGGCGAGACTCGCCTTTGAGCACATTCGTCCAGCACCTACTCCAGAGGCGGCACTGCCATTCTCCTACTCCAGAGGCGGGGCTGTCACTCTCCTACTCCAGAGGCTGTGCTGTCACTCTCCTACTCCAGAGGCGGGGCTGTCACTCATCTACTCCAGAGGCTGTGCTCTCACTCTCCTACTCCAGAGCCGGGGCTGTCACTCATCTACTCCAGAGGCTGTGCTGTCACTCTCCTACTCCAGAGGCGGCGCTGTCACTCTCCTGCTCCAGAGGCGGTGCTGTCACTCTCCTACTCCAGAGGTGGTGCTGTCACTCTCCTACTCCAGAGGCTGTGCTGTCACTTATTCCAGAGGTGGTGCTGTCACTCTCCTGCTCCAGAGGCTGTGCTGTCACTCATCTACTCCAGAGGCGCAGCCCCTTCCCCACTGTCCCCAGGATGGGCCAGCCTCTTGGTGGTCCTGCAGGAGGCACCCACTGTAGAGGGTTGTTGAAGGCATGTGGCCCCCTTGGGCGCATGCAGGGGAGGGTGGACTGGGTAGGGCAGGGGTCAGCCAACCGCAGGCACTGCCTTGAGGGTGGGAGCAGCAGGCCGAGCTGGAGGCTAACTTCCGCTTCACTTTGCCACGTTGCCAGGTTGGGTTTTATAACTTACTCATGTGTTCTTATTGTTTACGTAGGAAGAATGGTTCCTTGTCATCGACGTTCTGATGAGAAAACAAAACTTCCACGGCAGACACTCTTCTCCACACTGCCTTTGCCCCCTCTCAGCTGCCGGGTGTCCCCTTGATGGTTAAATATTGCTCTGGTACACCCCTCTGCGCATGCCGTTTTGCCGTTTTTGAGTGCAAATACTTTGATTTCGTTGTAGAGAAGCACTTGGGATTGTCCTCTGCTTCCCTTGCATCTCTTGCTTTCTGTATATAAATAAGTGGAATTTGGAGGAGTCCCAGCTGACACTGAGGTCAGAGGTCAGGGAGCCAGGGGTGGACAGGGGGAGGGAGGGGAAAGCAAGTCTCACTGCCCCACCCTACAATTTCCTACGTAGAAGGGGAAGTTCTTCTGTGGGTTTTGCAAAGATTTAACTATGACAACATTTGTAAAACTGCCTAGCACAATTTTGAGCTGAAAATAGGTGTCCCCTCCCCTCCTTCCCTTTTCTGTCTCCCTCTCGTTCTTCATTTGCACTCACTTGACACTTACTCTTCTCACCTTTTAAAATTACCTTCTCTTCCTATTTAACTCTTAATTGCTACCTGACTTCACAACCGTGTTATAAAGCCGGGGTATCAGGTGACTGTGACAATCACTTATTTTCATGCCATTCTGGGTCCACACCAAATGCCAGTCTTTCTTTGGTGTGTTTGAATTTTTTTTCATGTTTACCAATTTCTGGTTTTCTTCTGGATCTGGATACACTGAGAACTCCCCTTCATCTTTAAAGTTAGGCATGGCCCATGTCACTAGTTGCAGCCAATGCAGTAGGGGTAAAAGTCGTTGAGGTCAATCCCAGGATGGAGCATTCACCAGTGACGCTGGGCTCCCAGCCTGCCTTCCTCTGCAGCAGGGAACTAAAAGGCGTGGGGCTAAAATGTCAGCAGCACTTCATGGAGTGGGAGACTGAGCAGCCTGGGAGGTCAGTGAACTTGGTTACATTCAACCCACCGACCATCTAGAGCTATTTGTTACTGCAGCTTAACATCCACTGACCTGGACAAACGGAAAGCAAGAGAATGCAAGGGAAGCAGAGGACAATCCCAAGTGCTTCTCTATAACTGAATCAAAGTATTTTCACTCAAAAACGGCAAAACGGCATGCGCAGAGGGGTGTACCAGAGCAATATTTAACCATCACCATCAAGGGGACACCCGGCAGCTGAGAGGGGGCAAAGGCAGTGCGGAGAAGAGTGTCTGCCGTGGAAGTTGTGTTTTCCCATCAGAACGTCGATGACAATGAACCTGGCCGTGAGGGGGGTCCTGGTGTCTTTGATGCCCCACGGGCACGTAGACGTCATCCAAGTGCACTTTCAATTTGGTTTTCATTTGACGTTTCATTTGCTATTTTGCTTTTAATGATTCAGTTTTTAATTGATTTATTTTTTAATTTAATTTAAATGATTTAATTTTAATTATTTATTTTCTAATAAATTAATTTATTTTTAAATGATTTATTTTTAATTGTAATTTATTTTTTAATTGTACAATTAAAATTCATTTTGATCCATTTAGCAAGTAACAATATAAAGAACACATATTATCAGCATCATAATAACGACAGCAGCTAACATCTATATGACCTAGACTTTACCAGGTCTTGTTACAAGTGCATTAAGTATACTAACTAATTTAATTACCAGCCAACCCAATGCTGCATATAAGAAAAACAATTCACTGTAATTTAATATTTCAAACGTGTTCCATTCCATTTTCTCAATTTAGCTAATATAAAATGAGATTGCATATTACTCTGATTCAATAATTGTCATGAAATTACATATATTTTCTTACAAATTCATTGCTATTGACATCAAGAGTTAAAACTACATCAGCAGTAAAAGAAGTATAATCAGTGAAAAAGCAGAACAGAAAACTATGCAGAGAAGACGTCCAGCTTTATGTGTGAGAGTATTCACTGTTGGAATGAGATGCTATTTAGCAATTTTTCTTTCCTGAGAGATGGATTTATTTTGGACCTTATTTCCATCTGGGATCTAGACTCAGGACATCACCCCATAAAAAATTCCCATAGTCCACAATAAGTGCACGGGAATTTTTCTTTTACAAAATGTGTACACAATGAGTTATTTTAAATCTCTACATGCAAAGTGAAGTTTGTGTTATTCAAAGTGTAGAATGTAGAATTCCACCCCATTCCCCCTGCTCCTTCCTAAGAAATAAGGGGGTGACCGACAGTTCCAAATGAAGTGGAAACGTGTGTCCAATGGCTGAATTAAATATCATTTGGGTATTTAATTGGGTAGTACCAAGTGTGTCTCTCCCTGGTCTCCGCAGGTCCCAGGAGGGAATTCGGGGCTCTGGGCTGCATGGTCGCGGAACAATGCCAGGTCCCACGTCCTCCTCTCCTCTCTCACACTGTGAGTTCACGCATCCACCACAGCTTCAGAGAACCCGGTCTGAGCTGTGCACGGGGACGGGTCCTCAGTGGGGGAAGATTTCGCCCGACTCATTTGATGAGTGGATGCACCAGGCCCTCAGCCTCCTCCAACCACTAACATGAGCCTTGCAATTTGCTTCTCCTTTGTTTACCCATCTCAGAATGGAAGGCCTTGAAATATTTAGAAACATCAATTCCGCATCCCCCACCAACATTATTAACAGGGAACAAAAAGTTATTTCACACCCTCATTGTGTCAGTTGCCAAAAGGACTCAGGGGACGTGGGGGACTTCATAGTGGGGCATTTGCAATGTAACAGATTGCAGATCCTTTCAACACTTTCAGCTAAACCGTCTGCTAAATAATTGAGCACATGTAATAGCAAGCACTTAAAAGTCAGTCTCAAGCCGGGGGCACAGAGATGCTCCCAACCGACACGTGTCCCCACGAAAGTACCACCCTGGGTGGGAACACAGCCCTCGATGGAGCTCTTGGCAGAATTTCTGACACTCCAGGAAGCAGAATGAGGCTGGACATGGAGGGGCTGGGTGCTGGGAAAGCAGGACCATTCTCAAAATCATGACTTGGATTTCCTCAAAGACTAGAACCTGTGGGGTTTCAAGGATCCAAATTGTCAGTTAAAATGGTGGAATGCAGGCTCAGACCACAAAGCTAAAAGGAGAGAGAGCCAACCAAGGACAACTCTTCCTGAGTCACCTCTGCTTGGGATATGCGACAGATGCACCTCCAAACACAAAGTGGCTGCCTTCCTCACCACATCAAGTCTTCCTCCTGGGTTTCCAGCTCTGTCGTCCCCGTGTTGGACCCAGACCCTGGTACTGCCTCACTGCACGGAGTAAGGAGCTCCAGACCGTGCATCTGGTCACTTTGTCAAAGTCCCCACCTGGTATGTGGTGCGAACCTCCAACTCGACAGGTACAGAGTGGAATCTGCTGCCTTCTTCCTCAAATATGCCCACTTGTCCTCTCAACCTCCGTGAAAGCTCAGTATGTAGAGGAATCTGTGAGTCATTCTCGACCCCTGCCATCCCCACTCCCTCCAGCCTGGAGTCAGGTCAGGACACGCCAGCACACCAGAAACGCTCATAATTTGAGAGTTTTGCAAATTGGTTATCCGTTCCTGTTTGCCAGGTGTTTGTTTATAGGGTTGGGGAGGGCCTGGGTCAAGACCAAAGACAACAGACCTCGGCGTGAACTTGGTTGTGGAGCTGCCCCAGAAGAGAAAGGCCCTGTTCTAACTCCACAGAGGAAATTCTCGGCAGGAGCCGGAGCTACTCAGCTCAGAGGCCCCTCAAGTGGCCAGGCCACCAGGCCAAGGCCAGCCGTGGGGTCCACCTCCTTGAGTCTTGGGGCCCAATGGCAGAGTCCCCAGGGTGTCTCTTTACCTCGGGCCCATCTCGCTCCATCTGCCCCTAAACCACCTCGAGTGGACACCAAGCCGGCGCCCCTGCTGTGCGCGCCGCCACCCACTTCAGACGACCTCTAATTTCTCCGAGTGTTTTCTGTTTCGAGGTCATTCACACTTCTCATTAAATTTATTCCTATGTGTTTAATATTTTTGATAGTTATTTATATAACCTCTTTTAAAATTCCACCTCTAATTGTTGGCTTTTATGTAAAAACAAACTTGATATTTACGTTGTTCCAGCAAACCATGATAAATGTAGCTTATTAATTCTGATAATTATTCTCTGACCTTTCCGAAGTTTTGCATAATCAATTATGTTGTATTCAGATAACTTTTATTTCTTACACTGTGATTCGCTTACTTTCATTTTTTCCCCTTGCCTGAAAGTACCATCTAAAAACCTCTGTTTCCACGTTAAACATGGTAGTGACATAAGCGTCTCTGTCTTGTTCCCGATTTCAGGTAAAAGGCCTGACTCTTTCAGCGTTAAGTTGTTACTCTATCAGATTAAGGAAGTTCATGCGATTTCCACTTTGCTAAGAATTTTTGTTATGAATGAATATTGATGGTTTTCAAATCTTTCTTTCATGCCTATTAAGGTGGTCACTTTTTCTGAGCTTATTCTATTAATGTGGTAAATTATATGAATTTTTTTCTAATTAAGATGTAGTTGGGACTTCCCTGGCAGTCCAATGGTTAAGCCTCTGAGCCTCCACTGCAGGGGGTGAGGGTTCGATCCCTGGTCTGGGAACTAAGATCCCGCATACTGCGCGCTGCGGCCATAAATAAATACATACATATAACTGACATACAAAATTCCAGAGATCTTAATCGCTCAGCTTGACGAGTTTTAGCAATTGTACACGTCTGTGTAACCATCATTCGAAACAAGATCGCCGACCCCCGCCCTCCAGAAAGTGCCTCCAGCCCTTTTCATGTTTCCTTTCCTTCCTGCCCACCCAGGAGGCACCGCTTTCTATCACCTTAGGTTAGTCCGCCCATATCTGCATTTATCCCCGTGGAAACACCTCACATGTATATTTCCGTCCTCGCTCCCTTGCTGAGCGTGTTCTTGAGATTCACCCCGTGGCTGCATCACAGACCGCGGTCTTGGTGACTGGTTCCTCCCACTGAGCCGCTCCTCTGGTTTCATCCACGTGGCGTCCTGTGCAGGTCCTTCTCTCCTTTGACGCCCGCGAGCGGTCTGCCCTCCGGATCCACCACACTTGATCTAAACATTCATCGGTGTGTACGATGCGCGATGGCCACCGTGAGAGCGCCTCCCTCAGTCCGCTGCCTGCTGGTCCCCAGCTCCAGGAAAGCTTAGAAGTGGGCAGTGGTCCAGAATGACACTGGGGCCCCCGGGTCTGAACCCCTCTTTCTCCCCGCCCCCCGCCCACTAACGGTTCTTTGATTCCTGGATTCCCCGTAACTGGCCTTTCTCTCCGCCTGTCTGTGGCCATTTGATCACACTCAGCATCTCCGGCTGAAGCCACCGCGATGGCCCCGCCTCCACAGCCCCCCCCTCACACCCTCTCCGCGCCCCGCAGCTGCTGGAGGGATGCTCCGGGCCCCTAACGGAGCCTCACGGCTTCTACCGGAAACCGGTGCCGCCTGCCGGGACGCCCTCCAGGACTTTGTGTCCCCAGGCCCTGCCCACCCTGCCCCGCCGCAAGTCTTCCTCTCTCCCCTCTCCTCCCGGCCGGCCTGGACGGCTCCACAGGGCCGGGCAGCCACAGTCTCCGCGGGCGGGGGTGTGGGTGGGGCGCCGCAAAGCCAGCCCCAAGAGCGGATCTGCGAAGGGCGCGGACTGCATCCACGCAGGCCTGCGTCCCTCTTACCGGGCATCTGACCACAGAAGGGGTTCTACTCTACTTCCACACCAGACTCAAAGCCAGCGCGACTGTCATAAATCATTCTTGAAACAAAAGGCGAATGCCGGTAACACACCGACTTAAAAGGTCGGGTACAAAATGCTAGATTTTATCTGCGATCCCACAGACGGGTGGTGGTGCAAAGCGGCCGCATCGGGGTTTTGTTAGTAATTACAGAAATGCGGGTGCAGGCATAAGCGTTCTTACTAAGGATAACCGCTGTAAGAGGTAAGGAATAAGATACTTACTTTCTAAATAAATAGGGAATTCTAAGTCACATAAAGCGTAGTACAGAAGGCAAAAGATGGAAAGTCCGTGAAACAGCAAGGAAGCAAAAAAGAGAAAAAGCAGAAAGAAGTTTTGGTTCTTTTTAATTGGAAACAGTTAAAGCAAAAAGCACCAGGGGTGTCAAAACAAGCTCAAGCCCATCAATTAGGACAGCAAATGCAGATGTGGGGACCAGGCTGCACACGGGGTGCACACCTGCACTGCTGTGCCCACCTCCACCTGCCTGGGGATCGGGGCTCCTGAGGTGCACAGCAGGGAGCGTTGGACGCGCCCCCAGCGCCAGATTCGGACGGAGCTGCACCGCCACGCGGGAACCTGGACGCGGCCATGTGACCTCCCACATCCTCCTCTCCATCCCCGGGGGTCACCGGCTGGCTTTCCTCTTTTGAGTAAATGGGGAGAGAAAAAAGAAAGAATGAATGAATTGGTTAAAGCAGAATTCTATTGACATCACTTTAAAAGAGTGCTTTTATTTTATAAAATGTTAAAGCCAGGGGAAAAAAATTAAGTAATAAAAAATAAAATGTAAAAAATGGACTCAACACCTAAACATCTCAGGAAAAGACTTCACCTTGAGATGCCAATCCCACAAGTAATGCCTGTAATGACCAGAGGTTCAGGTTGTTTTATAAAGTGCTTGCTTTAGTCCTGGAAGGAGAGAGGGGTAGAGCCATCAGGCTGCAGGGGGGGCTCCATGCAGGTCTCCATGTGGGATCCGGGCCCAGGTCCCCATTTACAGCCTTGGCTGGGCCCTAGGAGAAAACCACAGAGGAGGCCCGTTTGCAGGATACAGTCCCAGGGCAGCCACCAGGGCAGGAATCAGGAACTTCATGAACACTGCGGGGTCCATCATGGTTCTCAGCCTCTATGAGCTCCCCCGAGCGTCCCCTCAGAGAGGTCACTCGGGGACACAGGTGACGGGCTTTGTCCTGCTGGTGTGTAAAGCAACAGCTCATCACTAGGTCACCGACATCCAATAACGGATGACTGGATGTTACACAGCTGTTACACACCTTGTTTCAATGTGATATTTAATGTTCTCATCACAAAATGTTATCCATGTAGATTTCAGCCAGCTTTATGGAAGTACGCAGCCGTCAGCGGGGTCGGGCTGTCCAGGTGACACTCCCAGGCCGTCACTGGTCTGTGATAACCCCTGAGGTCAAGCATCTTCTGGCCTGTCTGTTGTCCACATGCCTGTTTCCCTTTGCAGGGTGTGGACCGCACCTCTTTCTGTCGGGGTCTCTAACAGCAGGAATTTAACACTGTCAGTCTTTATCTTCACTGATGCCCACGTGTCGGGAGGGTCCCTGTCTGCTTGGACCAGCAGTGGTCACGCCTCTCACCTCCCAGGGCTGCTCTGCTGTGGGATGAGCCCTGAAGGAGCCTCTGTGTCCAGTGGCTGCGACCAGATGCCGAGCCAGGGTGTTCTGTGCACAGTGTGTCTGGCAACACACACACTAATTTAATGGAACTTGGGAAGGTGTCTATAGAATATTTAACCATCCGAGACGTGAATGGAGCACGCAGGACTCTCGCCCGCCCAGTGCTAGGAGTTCAAGGCCATCGCATGCTCACATGTAGGTGAGCAAATACCGATGCCCCTCTGGTCCTTCAGTCCGGGACGCTGCGATCTGAACTGGTGACTATTGGAATTTCTCATTTTGTGCGATTTCAGGAATATATCTCAACATTTATCAGCTTAGCTATCCCTCCAACCCAAGAGGACTTTTTTGTAATTCTTTGAGCAGAGCAGGAAAATTGAATATTTGACTGATTTATGGACACATTTATGGCTGAGGAAACATAGGAAAAACTCACGGGGAATATTCAATATCAAAGCGAAAACCTCTGCAGTAGAAATGGAAACAGTGTCCTTGAAGTCCTTCTAAGGGATCATATTTTCCTTATATTTTTAATAAGCCATTGTCTGATTAAAAAATAATTTGCAGTAGATGAAGAAATCAAATTCCTGGCCGTCACTGAGGCAAACTTAGCTCCAGGCCACCAGGAATGAGCACAGCTGCCTGAGGACTGAGGTGAAAGGGGACATTTTTAGGGAGCGTGACAGACGCGACAGACCCTTCCTTCCTGCTCCAGATACATAGCAATAGAGGAAGATAGAAGACAAAGCAGAAAAAGCAGAGAGCTAAGCTCTAAAACCATGGCTAAGCTCTAAATCAAGAAGCTAAGTCTAAAGGCAAGTGTCATGTGCTATCACTTACATGTGGAATCTAAAAAATGATACAAATGAACTTATCTACAAAACAGAAATAGACCCACAGACATAGAAAGCAAACTTACACTTACCAAAGGGGAAGGGTGGAGGGATAAATCAGGAGCTTGGGATGAACAGATACACACTCCTATGTATAAAATAGATAAACAACAAGGACCTACTGTAGAGCACAGGGAACTCTACTCAATGTCTTGTGATAACCTATAATGGAAGAGAATGTCAAAAATAATATATATATTTATGAATACATACGTATAACTGAATCACTTTGCTGTATACCTGAAACTAACACAACATGGTAAATCAACTATATATCAATAAAATTTTTTTAAAAAATTTGATAGGACAAGGTTCCCTAGCATTTTAAAAAATGTTTGTTTCTATCATGCTCTCATTCATTCAAAATAAACATTTAAAATCAAGTCACAGAACTTCCCTGGTGGCGCAGTAGTTAAGAATCCACCTGCCAGTTCAGGGGACACGGGTTCGAGCCCTGGTCCAGGAAGATCCCACATGCCGCGGAGCAACTAAGCCCGTGCGCCACAACTACCGAGCCTACGCTCTAGAGCCCGTGCTCTGCCACCGCAATGAGAAGCCCGCGCACCGCAGCTAGAGTAGCTCCCGCTTGCCGCAACTAGAGAAAGCCCACGTGCAGCAACGAAGATCCAATGCAGCCAAAAAATAAAAATAAAATAAAGTCTCACACACACAAAAAGAAAGCAAAGTCTCAGGTGCCAGAAACACAGAGGGATTGGCAGTGAGGTAAGAAGGCCCGGATGAAGGGGCCACAGAGCCCGGGGTGGGGACTTGCAGGGGACAGTGACCACGGGCCCACCATCGCTCATCCACTGGCTTGGCTTCCCTCATCCCCACAGACCCTGAACTTGACGCTTAAGCCAGGACCACACGCAGCAACCCCTTCCCCAGCAGGTCCTTTTCTGGCACACTGGCCACTGCCCGAGGCCTGAGCCCTCACCACGAGGACGTGGAGGCTGGTTTCCTGCAGAGGATACTGACAGGAGGCCGCTTCCGCTCCACGGCCCAGCCTCGGCTTCCAAGCTCTGGCCTCCTCGTGGGAAGACACACGGGCACAAGCACTCCAGGAAACAAGGTGGCATCACTGCACCAGGAGGCGTGTGTGCACAGCCCGCCACCCCTCAAATCCACTCTCACACACAGTCTGGGGGACGCACAGCATGGGCTTGGAGACAAGTGAGAGGTGTACGGCCTGGACAGTCTCATCGGCAGCAGAATAACTAAACTGTGTCTATTTGCCCATTAGAATGCTGTACATACATGAAAACGTGTGCATTTCAGCTGCGCAATTAAAATGGATGTCCCTCAATGATGTAACAGTCCCATAAGGAAATTCACAGAGTGAGTCCTTCCATATAAAGTCCAGAAGGACATACAGCTCTGGGACACACTGTGCAGAGCAGTGATTCTGAAAGGCTTTGGTCTTGGGACACCCGGCAAACTGGAAGATCGTGGACACCACAGAGCTTTTTAATGAAGATTACGTCTATCAATATTTATTAGAGATTAAAGCAGGAAATTGAAAATATTTTTATGCTCCTCTTAAAGTAACAGTAATAAACTCATTACAAGTTGATATAAACTACATAATTGAATGGGCAATGACTGTATTTTCCCAAACCAAAAACGCGTAGCGATCAGAGAGGCATCACCTTCTAGCTTTGCCAATCTCTTAGATGTCTGGCTTCATAGGAGACTTCCGGACGCTCACACCTGCTTCTGCAACCAATGTTGTGATATCACATGTCGTGGAACTTCTGGAAAACACCACTGTATTCTCATGGGAGAACGAGAGTGAAAATGGCACAAAGCAAAGTCATCATATTGTTATGAAAATAGGGTCCCAAGGACCCCCAGATAGAACCTCGGGGGCCCCGTGAGTCCCGGGAACGTGCTTTAAGAGCCGCTGGTGTAGAGACACACCTGTGTTGTGAAGACTAGCAACAAAAGGAGAAGGCACAGACCATGAACACCTGAAACCCACCATCTCATGAGGACTCTCACACACACACGCGCGCACACATGCACACATGCGGGCACACACGTGCACAGGCACATGCATGTACACATGCACACGTGCACTCACACTCAATGCAGCAGGCCCGAGCTAAGTGCCTTAGGGAAAACATAAACAACATGGTATCGAAGCAAAGAGAAGGGAAAACTGATTCTCACTCTGGGAACAAGGATTTGCGGGTAGAGGGAAGCTCTGGGTCTAGCAGCCCGGGGAGTGGGGCGGGGGGCAGGTGGAGGGGGGGGATGAGCAGGGCTGGGCGGGAGGTGGGGTGGGCAAGTGGGGCAGCACTGTGAGCTGAGGGGCCGCCACAGACCAGCACCAGCAGGAGAGGAATCTCCGGCGTGGCGGGGCCTCTGAGACAGACTGGCGGTGGCCCCGAGCTGGTGCCCACGAGGCGGGGGCGTGTGCGGATGGCATATCCAAGGTGCGTCTGCACAAAAGGGCAGGACTGCCTCCGGGCCATCCGCACAGCGGGCCGGCCATTCCAACCGAGCCAAGTTTGCCACAGCAGATACTGTTCTCAAACTTTGCTCAAAGTGGACTTCCTTGGAGCTCCGTGCTGGCCCTAAGTTTCCTATAAATAATGCAGAGAGAGAGGGGAAATAATAGCTAAGGCAGATTCCTATTGCCCAGTTCCAGAAACAGTCTGTTCCTTTTTCTCATGTATCAAGAGTCAGCCCTACAGGTGAGTGCTTTATACAGACAAGTCAGCAGCCCCCCACCTAAATTTTTGATGACTTCAACGGCAAAATACTCGCAACCCAGAACTCCTTAATATGATTCATGCTTTTACCATTTATTTTTTTCTATTTGGTCCTATAAAGGAGACAGAAAATATTAGTCATGTGAACAACACGGGGACAAGATCAACAGGAAAATACTCTCCTCTGGAGTAAATTAAATCGTCCTCCAAACGCCCAGCACACCCAGGGGAGCCACATTTATTAATTCTAAAAGGTAGTCAAAATGAATAAAGATGCATCGGTGTGGAGCGGGGGTGGCGAGCGCTCCCTCCCCCCTGCTGCCATCGGTGTGGAGCGCGGGTGGCGAGCGCTCCCTCCCCCCTGCTGCCATCGGTGTGGAGCAGGGGTGGTGATCCCTCCCTCCCCCCTGCTGCCATCGGTGTGGAGCAGGGGTGGTGATCCCTCCCTCCCTCCTGCTGCCATCGGTGTGGAGCGGGGGTGGCGATCGCTCCCTCCCCCCTGCTGCCTCTTGCGACGTGGTTGCTCCCACATGAACGTGCAGCAGGAAGCGAAGTTTGGAAATGGAGCTCGTGACTCATTTTGTCGAGCAGGTGAGAAATGTCCCTTTTAATGGAAAGAAACAGAAATGGATGATTACTTTTTTGATTGATGGTTGCTTTCTGTTGCTCAGATACAAAGGGGTATAAATACATTTAAGCGTGGTACCCTCGCCGCAGGACGGTCCAATCACGGAGCCCTAATTGGGGCGACTCTTCTGTGCCGGGAGACCAGCGCGTCCTCCCACGTTTCAGCCTCAGAGCTTCAGGTAGGGGCTCAGATCCCTTGTGTGACCAGCGGGGGTCTCTGAGCGTGAGTGTGAGGGTCACCAGCGTAAGCACCTCATTTTACAGGTGGGGAAACTGAGGCTGGCGGGAATCCACCCTGCCTGAGCTTGTGCTGTGACAGACACAGGATCCAGACCCAGGTCTTCCCAGGATCTAGAACATTCTGTCCACTTTATCTCCATTTGTCATTCTCCAGGAGATTATTGGAAACTGAAGTGGATTTGTCAAAATTATAATGGAAACTATCTTTAATTTTTTGGAGGAAATTTGATCTCTGAGTTCAGAGCTCGGCCCCTCCTGTCCACCCAGCTCCAGCTGGTGTCCTCTGTCCCCTCCCTGTGGACATTCCTCCGCCAGCATCCTGGGTCTGGGGTCGCCAGTCTTGTGGGACAGGGATGGAATTTGAGGGGCTCTAGATGCCAGGAGCTCCTCAGGTGCAAAGGAGGGGATTCCCGCTCACAGGCGGCTTCACCCCTGGACAACCCCCTGCTCCCCAGGTGTCCCTGAGGCCTTGGGGCTGAGTAGCAAGGGAAGCAGCCCCACCTTCCACACCTGCCGAGCCTGGGACGAAGCGAGGCTGAGCTGTACTTTTCGATAGCACACTAGAAGCACGCTCCTTTTCGACAGCCGAGGATACAGCGGAGGGTCTGCAGTCATCTGTGGACAGTGTTCCGAGCTCTCGTTCTCAGATGCTCCGGGGCCCTGCTCTCCTGATGGCAGCGACCTTGGATTCTCACGGGGGGCACTTCCCGCATTCCCTCCCCACCGAGAGTTCGTGAGGTTCTCATGGGTTAAATAAACATCCTTCCCAAACTGCCTGGGGCAGCCATGAGGACCAGAAACATGCGTGTAAGGGACTTGGGACAATGAAGAGAACAGGAGCCGTGATGAGAGAGGGGTCCCGGCGCCGCCTGTGTGGTCACGACCTTGGCTGGACCTCGGCTCCAGCTAAATGGAGAAGGATCCGGAGGACCCGAGCGGGGAGCTTGCCCGGCCTCCCTCTGCTGCCTCGTAATCGCCATGCGTGGTTTTCTGTGGGGGTTGAAATGTGGTAAACGTGGAGCCTGGGGTAGCAATTTCTCAAGCCGCCTTTTTAAAATCTTCTGAACGGTGACATCGCACAGCGCATTTTTTTGTAGCCATTTGTGTGTTTTACGGTTGGGACGTTCTTTATCTGGATCTAGACATGGCCCTGCGCCTTCCAGTGGGGGGTCCTGGGTCCCTTGGGTACCACACCCGTGACCCCCGAGGGAAGCGTTGCAAGCAGCCTCCCGCCACCCAGGCGGTGAGAGCCTGGCTCCTGGCAGGGCTTCCAGGGGGCTGATTAGGAAGCAAACATGGCGACGGAGACGGGACACGGGGCACCAGCAGGACCCGAAGCTCCAGGAGGGCGGGGGCTCCATGGAGACACAGAGCCAGAAAGACACGCGGGACTGAGCTCGTCTGGGCCTGGGTCAAGGTTGGTCTTCATGACTCCTGGGACCCCAGCCCCCAGATGCGACGATTTCCTCGGAGACACCCGGTCTGAGTGCGTAAGTGCAAAGGCAGACGGTGGGATTTGTCCAGAGTTGGATTTTTCTAGGTGAGTATAATATGTCCAAGGATGGACCACTGCCAAGCTGGAAACGGTGGGGAATTAAAACTTGAAGGGTCTGGAGACAAAAGTCCGGAGGGCTGTGATAACAACAGCTAATGTTTATGAAGCACTAACTTTCTTCTGCCGGACAGTTTCCCTACACTTCGTGTCATTCCCATCTTTACACCTCGTAACAATCCTATGAACTGCATTTCACAGGTGAGGACGCTGAGAAGCAGAGGCGCCCCGCGTCCCATGGTCACGTACTAGCGAGTGGCCGCCTCAGCTGCTGTTGCTACGGCACAAACCATCCCCATAAAGACAGCCCACCTGTTGTTTCCTGCGCATCGGCGGGTCAGTGGGCGGTGTGACCTCCGCTGCCTGTGATGCCCAGGCTCTGCCCGCACAGCCTCTCATGCCTGGCCTGGCTGTTTCCCAGAGGTGCAAAGGTAGCAGACTAACCCACCTGTTCAGGAACCCCGGGCCCCGGGCTCTGACCTGGTTTGCCGCCGCTTCCCTGCACCTGCTGTACAAAGCAATGCCCAGAGCCCCCAGCACTGAAAGGGGCCTCCAGGACAGGAGGCAGGGGAAAGGCCCCTGCAGGCTCTCGGCAGGGGCCACTGTGTCGGAGCCAGCGAGACACGGGGTAGGTGGTGATCAGAGTGGGACGTGTCAGTGCCATTTTGATGTCAGGTTAAGAAATAGTGGAGTTCAAGGAGAGCGTTAAGTGTTTTCTTCACTAATTTTTAGACTAAGGGAAGACTTAAAACTCCACGTGTTATGCCCTCAAGGATGTAAAATACGTGAATGAAGAACGATTGAGATAATTTCCCCAACATTGAGCCGGGATTTGTCCCCAGGGGACAGAACCCTGGACGATAGCCGTTCACATCTTTCTATGTGTGTGCGTCTTCCAAATGTTCCACCGTGAGAATGCCCTAATTACAAGTTGCAAAACGATGATTTAAGGGCAGCATAACTGGGCTTTGCTTCCCGGGTGTGGAAATGTCTAGACTGTAAATACCCCGAACGTGACACATTCTGACCAAGTCCTCAGGGCACGTGCGGTTCCAAGCCGTCCACGACCACTCCTAGCTGGAGTCTGGGCCTCTGGGCTTGGTGCGGGGTGGGGGGTGGGGGTCTCTGTCTGAGGAGCCTGGATCTCCACGTGGTCTTCCTGGACTGCTGGAGGATCCAAGTCCAAGTATCACAATCCCACCTGAGTGCTTGGTCCAGGTGTGAGATTCATAATGCAGAAAGTTTTTAATAAGAAAGAAGATGTACTATCTTGAATACAAATTATAGACTACTTTGCCAAAAGTAGCAAATAATGGAATGTCTATTTCTTATGTAAGCGCCCTCACCGTGCCTCCGACGCTGTGCTCAGCCCTCAGTGCCTTACCTGCCAGCGCACTTCCCGTCACAACAGCGCACAGTGAATTGTAACAACGGCAGCTGACGCCTGCGTCCTGGTCATCACCTGCCAGGTGCTCTTCTGGGTCCTTTCCATGTTTTGACCCCTTTCAGCTTCAACCCCGACAGGTAGACGCTCCGCCTGCCTCTACTTCACTGAGGAGGAGATGGTGGCGCAGAAACCGCCGGGCTCCCGCGGGACAGAGAATCAGTGAGTTTCTGGGCTGAACCACAAGCCTATAATTTATCCTTTAACCCCGCGCTGTCTGCGAACCTGCAGAGAGACAGCAGGAGCTGAACCTGCCCTCAGCGTCAGGGTGAGCGGGAGGGAAGGAGAGACGGTGGGGCTTGGAAGGGGAGAGAGCCGTGGAGGATGGAGAAGGCCAGGGTGGTGGCAGCAACCGCGCTTACGGCACACGGCGCCCTGCCAGGCGGTGTGTTCACACTTCCTTATTCACATGCTCAAACCTCCTGACAATCCTTCGATTGCTAAGGCATGAGAAGATGTCCTCAGTGAAACAAGGACGAGAACACATGGAAAGCACTGAAAGGAGTGAAGGTCCACTGCTGTGCGAGCAGAGTCCTAGGAGACGAGGAGCAGAGATCAGAGCAGGAAACTTAAAGAGGGGATGCCCAGGGATCTTCCAGAACTGATGGAAGGTGTCACCGTGAAAACTTAAAGAGGGGACGCCCAGGGATCTTGCAAAACTGATGGAAGGTGTCACCCTGAAAATGTCAAAAGCTTCATGAGGGGCTTCCCTGGCGGTCCAGTGGTGAAGACTTCGCCTTCCAATGCAAGGGGTGCAGGTTCGATCCCTGGTCGGGGAGCTACGATCCCACATGCCTCGTGGCCAAAAAAAAAACAAAATATAAAACAGAAAACAATATTGTAACAAATTCAATAAAGACTTTAAAAGTGGTCCACATCAAAAAAAAAATCTTAAAAAAAAAGACTTCATGAACTCTAAGCAGGGGTCACCCGGGGCGGGGGTGTGGTTCTCATGGGGTGATGTCTAGACCACCTGGAGGTGGCGTGGTCCCCAGCACAGGGATGGGTCCCCAGCTCTGGGTGTGGAGGAGCCTGGGTGTCCTGAGCCACAGCAGAAGGCAGGGCTCCACGGGGGAAACGAGAACAGGAGATAGGGAGGGGGAGGGCAGGGGCTGGAACACCTGGCCTTGAAGGTCATGGTGAGGCGTGTGGATTTTACCCCAAGTACGTGGAGAATCCATGGCGGTAGGAGCGTGATCCACTTGTGTCTACAAACATCGGTCAGGTTGTTGTGTGAACACTGGGTATGAGGAAGGATTCGGGTTTCCTGGGAGACCCCCGTGGTCCAGCAGAGAGGGGATGGGGGCTTAGCCCGGGTTGGGAGGACAAGGGGCTTACAAGTGAATGGATTACAGGTATAACTGGAGAAAGAAATAGAACCCCCGCTTCCAGCTAAATATGCAGAAAGACAGCTCTTCATGGGGCAGAACATCCAAGGGAAGAGAACCGTGTCACGTGAAATCCAGGGCAAGATCAAAGCAGCGGGAAGACAGATGCCTCGGGGCTGATTGACCCACCACAGGGAACCCAGACCTTGGAAGAACCGCGTGGGGAGAGGGGTAAGTTTCAGGAACAGAGAGGGGAGCGTGAGGGACACAGTTTACAAACCTTCCTAATCCTCCCAGCAGAGAAAAGCCTGGAGGAAAGGGGAGCAGAGGGGACGACCTGCATTTTCACCATTACTTAAAATATTCAAACTGTTCTGTCATATCCTTTCTGACTCCTTTAACCCATGAGTTATAGAAAAGAGTTCTGCTTAATTTTCAGGCGCTGTGGAGAATTTCTAATTTTCTGCTACTGATTTCCCCGTTAAGTCCCCACTGGTCTGAGGATATGATATGATCTGATTTCTATCCTTTGACCTTCATCTACCCTTGAGTGCCTCTACCCCTCTGACTTTAAACATTTCCACATGTTCAAAGTGCCCAGGACATGTGTAAGGACACGTTTTAGCATGGAGATTGTGAAGGTTTCTTTCTGTTGTTGTTTGGACTTTTGAAACAATTCAGTCTTAAATACTTTCTGATTTTAACATTTTTAAATCTTGTTTAACAAAATGTTTATATATCAAGATACCATTTCCCTTTCATCAGAGAACTTGTTTATAAAACTTCATTTCTTGAAAAATCAGGAAAACTGAATTAAAATTAAATTAAAAATTAAAATTCCTTTTAATATTAATCACAGCATTTATACTGTGTTCACATGCTTTTTGACCAGCCTTAAGCATCCCACATGGACCTGAAAAGAATGCATATTCTGCATTATTTGGGTACAATGTTTCTATAAATCTATTAGCTGACATCGATGAATCATGGTCCTGAGCTTTTCTATATCTTCCTGGATTTGTTTTTTCTCCTTTTAGGAGTTACTGAGAGAGGAGTATGAAAAACCCCAGATATAATGGTCAATTTGTTTACTCTTTCATGCAAATTTACAAGCTTGTAAATGCTTAAAAGCATCATACTTCCTGTTGAATGCGCCCTTTCATCATAAAGAAATGTTCTTTTTCTCTCTAATAATATGTCTAGTTTGTCTGATCTTTGTAAAGCCTCTGTTTTCTTTTGGTTTGGGCTTATGTGATATATATTTGTCTTTATTTTTGTATTATCAATTCTCAAATTTCCTCTGTCCTTATTTAAAATGCATCTCTCATAAATAATTGTTGTTTTGTTACAACGTGATTTTCTTCTTTTAATTGCTGTCTTTTTTTACCATTTGCAAATAATGTGAATACTGGTAACATATGTTTTTAGTGGAATACTTTCGTCATTTGTTTTCTACTTGTCCCCTCTATAACTTAATTCTTTATTCTCTCTCTCTCTCCTTTCTTTAAACTTTTTTGCTTATTTAGGTTTTTTTAATGATTATCTATTTTCCTCAATGTTTCTCCTTTAAAAATTTTCTATACTCTTGTTTTTCACTTTTTGCATTTTTAAGTCTGAAATTACTCCAAAATAAAGTTTTAAATAATAAAGTTTAAGGGCTTCCCTGGTGGCGCAGTGGTTGAGAGTCCACCTGCCGATGCAGGGGACATGGGTGCGTGCCCCGGTCGGGGAGGATCCCACATGCCGCGGAGCGGCTGGTCCCGTGAGCCATGGCCGCTGAGCCTACGCGTCCGGAGCCTGTGCTCCGCAATGGGAGAGGCCACAGCAGTGAGACGCCCGCGTACCGCAAAAAATAAAAAATAATAAAGTTTAAAAATCCCCCTCTAATTTTAGCATTCATTCATCATCCCTACCCAAACCAGTAATTTCTCTGGTGTTTGTGCTACCGAGTCCAAGCAAATCCTGCTGGCCACTCCCGCCACAGCCCCGGAACCCGCCGTTTCACTGGGAAAGATATTTTAATACAAATATTTTCATCAAAATTATGCCAATTCCAATGAGCATCCATGGAGTCTGAATTTTCAAAATTCTATTGAACCAATTTAATTCTTTCATCAAATCGCAATACTTGGGCAGACAAGGTATTCCCCACATACTCACTTGCGTTTTCATTTTATTGAGTTATTTTCACTGGGATCACGTATTTGACATTTTTCAAAAAGGTATGAATAATAGTTCTTCCCACCATGTCAATTTTACTAATTACAGTTTTTGCCTTCAGGGATTTTTGAGGGAACTGTATCAATAACGTGCACCCTGAAGGTGCTCAATTATACGTCCCACTCCTCTTTCAAGCATAATTCACTCCTCCTCCAACCTTTAACTGGTGCGTCACTGTCACTTAATCTTAACAAAACCGACGACCGGTGTTGACGTCTCAGCTGATCTCCTGCCCCTGCCAAACGTCTCCCCAGCTTTGCTGCAGGTCCCTGAGCCCCTGACAAGCCACGTCCTCCCCTCCTACCTCTGCCTACCTGACTCCGCCTGGGCTTCTGCGTGTGGGCTCCCCAAACCCACAGTGTATGTTCCCTCGTCTCTGCTGTACTCGGAACATCTCCTATTTCTGGTTCAGTTTCTTATCATCATGAAACATCACAACACTAACATTTGTTCACAGCCTTCTCCAAGCCAGATACTGAGACCTTGTGTTTTTCCTTTTAATTCTCCCACCATCATATGAGTCACACAGTATTTTTCACCCGTTTTTCTGGAATATACACAAATGTACATAAATATTTATGTACAGGCACCTCAGGGATATTGTGTGTTCAGTTCCAGACCACCACAATAAAGTGAATCTCGCAACAAAGCAAGTCACACGAAGTGTTTGGTTTCTCAGTGCATATAAGGTTGAGTTTACACTATACTGTAGTCTCTTAAGTGTGCAATAGTTCTGTGTCTAAAAAATATGCACAGACCTTAATTAAAACCACTTTATTGCTAAGAAATGCTGACCATCAGCTGAGCCTTCAGGGAGTCAGTCTTCTTACAACGGAAACATCGAAGATCACTGCCCACAGGTCACTGTAACAAATGTAACAATAACAGAAAAGTTTGAACTATGACAAGAATTACCAAGATGTGACACAGAGACAAGAAGTGAGCAAATGCTGTTGGAATAACAGCACCAAGAGGCTTGCTCAACACAGGGTTACCACAAACCTTCAATTTGTAAACAATGCAATATAAGCAAAGTACGATAAAATGAGGTGTGTCTGTGTATTATTTATATAAGTACATACAATATATTACATTATATTATATTTTACAGCATAGTATAGTATGTATATTATACAAAATAAAACATAATGTTATATATACTATACATTATGTAGAATATTGTATGTGATAGATAATAATACATACTTTCATATAATATACACATATTTGTGTAATATGTATTTTATAATATATCAAATATTATATATGAAATGTATAATAACTATATATTATTTAGATTTTAGATAGATAAATATAAACTAGAATAGACTTGCGCAGGGTGTGGCCAGCACAGACCTCAGGGCTGTAAGCCCATCCGCTGCGCAGTTGCCAGCCCTACATCCTAAGGAAAGCCTCGGCCACTGCCCTAGATGGACAGAGGGCTCGGAGGGCAGGTACCGGTCTGCTTCTCATCCCTGTGGCCCCACTATGAACGGGCTGCTGGTAGATAGTAGGTGCTCAGCATCTGTTTCTTGACTGACCAGAGGGGAACTGTGTTTTGTGTTGTCAGATAAATAATTGAATCCAATGGGTCTTGCTTTGTCAAAATTAGAAGGACATTATTTTAAATCATGGTCTTAAGGATGGATTATTCATGGTACTGGGTCACTAGTGAGGCATTTGGGTTGAGGGAGGGACCTCTCCTTAATACAAATTAAATTCCAGAAGGTTAATGACTTCATTATAAAAAAGATGCAAAATAAAATAGAGAATAGTTTTGTCGGGAAGGTATTTTTTTATTTTTAAAAGCACTTAACACAGACAAAAAAAGAAAGATTTGGCTCCATAGTAGTGTTCAAGGGAAGCACAGATACATAATTATATAACTGCAAGCTGTAATAACTCATTGCATCATATCTGCCAGACAAAAAATTAGTATCTATAAAATATGAAATTTCCTCAAAGTCAACACAGAGCCTCAATTGAGAAAAAAGTTGTCCAATGTGCTAAAAAGAAGGAGGAGGAGGAGGGGAAGGAGAAGAAACAGTGAATAAACAAGAAATTCAACCTCAATAGAATTAAATGAAGAAAAATGGAATAATAATAAACTGTCATTTGTGAAGTCGGTCGCAAACGTTGGAAAGATTGCTAACACTCAGTGTTGACGAGGCCCTGGGGGCAGCAGCCCCACCTAGTGGCAGGACCTTGTGGAGAGCAGTTTATCACATTTACCAACATTTAAATTTGTGCTCATGGTAAGCTGGCATCTTCCAACACCCACAGAAAAACATTTGCAGGAATATTCGTGGCAGCCCCGTGCACTATGGGGAAACTGGGGACACCATGAATGAGCACCTGTTGCACGAACACAGGAAAGGATGGATGGCCTCAGGTGGACCCACGACCTGCCCGTGTCCACACGGAGATGCCGTGCACTCCTGCTTAGGGGGAGCAGGACATGGTCCGGGTGTAGACTGGCCCAGATGATGCTCAGACACCTGCATTTCACACTGGATCGTGATCCCAGGGGAAGGATACAGGCCCCACGGTGGCTGCAGCCTCAGCGATTTATCAGAAATGTGTATTCGTGATTTCAAGGATATGGTCAACTCTCCTCAGTGGGGCAGCAGTTGTCCGTGTGAGGGTTCTGGTTCTCCTGCCCCAGCTGGAACCCGAGCTCAGATGCTCAGGTCATTTGGGAGTCTGGCACGCTGTCTGTCATTGTACCTTCTGTGTGTCCTCATCTGGGAAATGGGAGTGACCTGTCAGCTTGGGCTGCATCACAAACACCGGGCAGTGTGGCTTAAAGAACAGACACTTACTGTCTCACATCTTGGAAGCTGCAATCCAAGATCCAGATGTCTCAGGGCTGGCCCCTCCTGAGGCCTCTCCTGGGCAGGTAGACGCCAGCTTCTCCCCCTGTCCTCATGTGGTCATCCCCCCATGTGAGTCCGTGCCCTGCTCTCCTCTTCCTATAAGGACACCAGACCTATTGAATCAGGGTCCCACCCTGGTGACCTCATTTCACCTAATAATCTCTGTAAAGACCCTGCGTCCACATACAGTGACATTCTGTGGTCCTGGGGGTTAGGGCTTCAACATATGAATTTGCGGGGGGGGGGGATGCAGTTCAGCCGTAGCATGATGACCTGCTTCACAGTGTGGCCAAGAGCCCTGAGTGAGTGAATATTTGCAATCCGTGTAATAACAGGCTCATGGGAGCTGTGGTGCGCTGACCTGAGTCCGGCTCAGCCGCCAGGCCTCCGCCAGGCCTCTGAAGACCCTGAGCTTCCTGGTGGGATGATATTACAGTCATTAAGGGAGGTTTAGTGATAATAACAATAATAGTGAGCTGCTCAGAGGCGTCAGAGCAGCGTTCAAACCTACACCTGCTGCCAACACCCTCTCTGAACTGCCTTCCAAGCTAAAATGGCACAGAATTATTGAGAAGACATTTCACAAGAATCTCATCTAAATATGTAACAGGAAGGAGTGTCGGTGATTAAAGCTGGTAAGGATGGGGGACAGCGTGGTCCCCAGCGAGGGTTGTCTGCACCCTCAGCAAACCTGTGCATCAGTTGGTGTCTGGAGCTAGGAGCTCAGCCCCAGGGGCCCGGGGGTCGTCGGGGGTCCGTGTCCCCCACCCTCCAGAGCAGCAACGTCAGAGGGCTCTGCTCCAATCGCTGTGGTTCTAGGAAGAGAGGGGCTCAAGCTCCGTTACCTGCAATCCTGTCTGCTTCACGCCCGCGTCAGGAATGAAGTTAGTGGAACCTCAGAGAGCACGTTGCAGCCCCCCACCAAGTTCTGGTCACTTGTTGCTGAACCTCAAAGCTTTCAGGAAATCGCTTTCATCTCATGCGTGAGGAGCTCCCGGCTGATTGATGGCAGCCACGGATCCTTCCCGCACCCACGGAGTGGCACTAATTTGCAAACTAAAACAACATTAGCAAACCGTTAATGGGCCATGAAACTGCAGTGCGGCAGTGATCACGCTCAGAACGACAGCTGCATACCTGCGTTCCCACGCGGCGGCAAGAGTCGAGGATGCTAAACCCTGCCCCGTGGGAGACCAGCTGCACCGTGGCGACAGAGCTCCTCGGGACGCTCGAGGCCGGCACCCAGGGTCCTGGGCCGTGGCTGGGATTGGACCTGCACGTGGGGCAGAGCCGGGTAACTGCCGGCCACCTCCTGTCACAGCCAAAGCGCCACGTGTGCCGGGTTCCTGGCCGGGCGGGGCTCGCTCTGCTGGGAAACGACCCCATGGCCCCTGCTGCTCTGCGCATCCTGGACAGGTGGTTCCCAGGTGCAGCCAAAGCCTGAGATGCTAAACAGGCTGTCGGCGTCTGGAGGGGACCTGGCATCCCTGCACCAACGGAAGATGAGAAGGGCTGTCTTGTCAGGGAACCACAGGGTTGGGTGGCAGAAGGTGTCACAGTGGAGGACCTCGCAGGTTTGAAAATACAACATTTAGGGCCAGTGAGAGCAGGTTTCAGGTCTAGAGTAAGCTGATGACTTTGACAGGAAGGTCAAAGAACCTGCAAGTTGTGGCTGTAATGTCCAGGAGAGGTTACTGTAACAAGTGACTAGACAGTATTTGGGGACACAACTGTCTGCCTGTCTGAGCTGCGTGGCTTCTGTACCAACGTCGCTATTGCTCAAGAATATTGAGAACTCCAGGCAAGGGCCATCTTCATTCTGGTCATTTTGCAGCCAAAACGCCACGGGTCCCACAGGGATCCTGCCTGCTCAGCATTGGGAAGGAAGCTCTTCCAAAACATCCCACCCCGGACACGCTCAGAGGGACCGGCCAGGCTCTGCAAACGAACATCAGTGAGGCGTCGCAAATATGTCCGGGATGGGTTTAGGAAGCATTGCATCCCCAGAAACCCCAATGCGAAGGGAGGCCGTCAGCCATTGCTTTCTGTGTGCGTGTGTGCATACGCGCGTGTGCGTGTGCACGTGTAGGCAAGTGATGCATAGGAGAAGAAAGAAAGAACACGCTGATTTTCAAGAACGCGCAGTCAAGTCCATCCCAGGAGCTCAGAATCGGGCAGGCTCTCCAGCCATGTGGAGAAATTCCGTTTCTAGACTCTAACGAGTGCGTCTCCTGAAAGCTCCCTGGGGTCGCCAGCCACCTCTCCAGGCCCCGCTCTGCGCTGGGACCACACCTCACCTATCACCCGTTCTTCCTCCAGTGGCTCCGAGATGACTTCTGACGGACCTAATCCCAAAGCTTCATTTTTTTCTTTGAAAACCTTTATCCAGGGCTGCTCAGGGCCAGCCCTCGTCACGGTCAGCGGTGGACGAGGCAGAGACCTGTCCTCAAGGGGCTTCATCCAGTGAGCACGAGGCCGTAAGAGAGAATAAACTCATTAATATGTTACATCATCCTGTTTTTAATTAAAAGCCTGATCATTGCATTCTAATTACTTTTCCAAAAGAAAAGTCAGCAAGAATTAATTTCAGGATCGATAACCTGAAAAGTACATGTAATTCAAATGAAAGCTTGATTCTCCTGATTCAGAATTTAGTGAATTTAGACAATGGCGAAGCCGTTACAATTTGCTGTATAAAGACATATTACACGTTTAAAATGTAAAATAAATGCAGAAGCAGAAGTTGGCCAAGATCACGAGAAATCATCTTTGCTGACAGTCGACATTACAGATCACTGTTACTTATTGTCGTGGATTAAGAACCCCAAACTCCCGTGCCAGGCAGGCCCTCAGCGTCCTGTGTTCATTCATTCACTCATGGACTCAACGTGATTTCATTTGGCATTGTGACCGACCAGCACATGTAGGGTTTGAGGATGGGGGCGTTGATGATGCTTCTGCAAACCAGCCACAGGGGTGAGCTCGGAGCCTGGTGCCAAGAAGTGGGATGGAAACGCAGGTGTCAGCCCATCTGTGCCCACCACACTCTCCTAGAGCAAGAGGTACCATCAATACAGTTAAGACAACTTTACAAGAGGAAAGTTCTAAGTTATTCCATCCCACAGAGAACATTATTTTTTTTTCCCTTTAAGGACTCGGAGAGTAATGGGAATTGCCAAGGAAGGGGGGTCAGAAAGTCGGGCTGGACAGAGCAGGGCAGTGACCTGGCGCGGGTGGCCACCCGAGGGCAGCTCAGCGGTCAGGAGAGCATCTCAGGTCAACCGTGACTCCAGAAGTGGACGGACCAGCGTGATCCTTGGAGAAAGTCACTCTCAAAGTGACCTTCATGATTTCCAGCAATTAAAGCCTCCCCAAAATGAGCTCACATCCAAAACTCGCCAAACACACAAGGGAAGCTCTTGCACAAATGAGTCAGCGGTGACGTAACAACGGGGACCTCATCCCCACATGGCCCTAACATGGGAAAACGCAAACTGTAGAACATAAATTAACCATCTGTAAAAGAGATAAAACTGAAACTACCAAAAAAAAAAAGAGAAAGAAACAAGAGGTCATCAGTAATGAATTGGCAGAAATAGAAAAAAATTACCTCCTCGAAATGGAAATTGGAATTGTTGACACAGAGTTCAGGCAATGGGCACACAGCTGAAGAGAGAATAACCTATAAGCTAGGAGATGCATCTGAACAAACTACCTAAATGGGTCATAAATGAAGAAGGTAGAGCTTCCCTCTCATTAAGGGCACACACCAGGCAAAGAGCAAATACCAACAAAGGTCAAAGAATACGTGTGACAGTCAGTTACATCAGAAGTCAGCAATAAACAGATGAATTGTTTAAACTCACATGTTTGGAAATTGATCGACGCATTCCTATATGGGAATTAGAAGATACTTAAAAGTGAAGGATAGTCAACGTACCACATTAGCAAGACGGGTGAGATTCAGAAAAAGAGGTAGTTTGAGAAAAGGTATAGAATTTAAACCTAGGATGTAGAAACCTAAAATATAGAAAACCAAAAGGTAGAGGCCACAAGAAACGCTGGATATAAATGAACCTGGACCCCCCTTCCTCTGTGAGTGGTCAGCTAAGGGCAGGGCCCTCTGCCCTGAGCCCAGCGGGACGCAGGGCTGGGATGTCCTCTGCTAGGGCATATGGTTCAGGAGATGGAATCAAGTGCACAGAAGGAAGGAAACACACCTGTGACGCCCCTGGCAGAAGTCAGAGTTCACGTTGACACGTAGCCCATTCCAGGATCTTTCTGGGTACGGATGCATCCGTGTTACAATGGGAGCACAGCCAGCACCCCAGTTTTCGGCCAGTGTCCTGCTTGTAAACAAGCCTAGTTTGGACGTAGCAACAGAGTCACCAAGGTGATGGGTGGCGACCCAGGCTGGCTTGTATGCTCTCCTCACCTACTGCTGGTTATGGTTATGGTGGCGATGGTTTGCTGCCATCCACGCTCTCTAACCCACCCCTGGAGTCAAACGATATTAAAGACCCCAAGTACTTAAGTACTTTGGGGGGGGTTAGATCCATTGAACTGAATGAGCCAGTTCTAAAAATGAATTATTTAAGAATATTATTTTTAGCTTTTGAGTCATTTTTTAAATGGGTCTTTAAAAATGTGTTCCAGTTGACATTCTTATACATTGCGTATAAATACATCTTTTCCCAACTTGCTGACATTAGGAAAACGATTTTTTTAAGTCTTTGCATAACATAAGCAAAAGAAAAAAAATGTGGAAGTTGGCTTTTTAATTAAGAACACCTGATTATATAAAACGTGTATTAAAAATGTTTCGTCTTTGTGTATTTGTTCTTTTGTACAGTTGGACTGCTTTCCTAATAGTCTCAAGAAAAAGATAAAATCATCAGAAACATTGAAAAACTCCTTTTGAGGCTTTGGAAGTAGGGTTTCCCAGCTTCTGAGCTGATGGAAAGCCCCCGAGACCCACTTTATCCTGAGGACCATCGCCTTTCCCACAGAAGCAGAACGACTTCCTTTTCTCTTGTCTTCTTGGGAAAAATAAATTCAGTCTAAGCTTTTACTTTCATTTCCTCCAGGAAAAGGGGGTGAAAATAGAGTATCTGGGGCTCCTGCTTTCCTCTCTCTTCCTGAGACTTGGGTTCCTGTTGTTTAGCTATTTTATATCTAGTAGTTTGTAGCTGCTAATCCCAAACTCCTAATCTATCCGCCACCACCTTCCCCCTTTGGTAACCATAAGTTCATTTCCTAAGTCTGTAAGTCTGTTTCCGTTTTGTAAACAATTTCATTTACATCATTTTTCCAGATTCCACATATAAGTGATATCATATGGTATTTGTTTTTCTCTGTCTGGCTTACTTCATTTAGTATGATCATCTCTAGGTCCATCCATGTTGCTGCAGATGGCATTATTTCGTTCTTTTTTATGGCTGAGTAGTATTCCGTTGTATACATGTACCACATCTTCTTTACCCATTCATCTGTCGATGGACACTCAGGTTGTTTCCGTGTCTTGGCTACTGTAAATAGTGCTGCTATGAATACTGGGGTGTGTGTATCTTTTCGAATTAGAGTTTTTGTCATTTCCAGATATATACCCAGGAGTGGGATTGCTGGGTCATAGGATAGCTCTATTTTTAGTGTTTTAAGGAACCCCAGTACTGTTCTCCACAGAGGCTGCACCAACTTACATTCCCGCCAACAGTGTAGGAGGGTTCCCTCTTCTCCACAGCCACAGAGAGGTTTTTTAAGTAATGGATGTTGGATTTTATCAGATGATCTTTCTGTATCTAGTGAGAAATCATACCACTTTTCTTTCTTAGTTATGGCAAATTTCATTCATCGATTTCTTTTTAAGAATTTACCAGCAAAATTTTGTGAAACTGCTTGAACCTACTTGAGGAAGATTTCTCATTTGTTTCTCGACGCGTCTAGAGCTCTGCAGACCTTGAACGTCTTCTAGGGTCATGTTTTCCCTTCTTAGACATTTATCATTTTTATCAACACTTTCACAGATTCTTTTTCTATTGTTCTATTGGTTGTTTTCTTTATCATCAGCTCACACCTGATTATTTCCTTCTGCTCCCGTTAAGTTTAAGTCACTTTCTTTTTATAACTGCTCGTGGTGAAAACCTAGATTACAGAAAACATTGCTCATTTTCCAGTATAAGCATAGAGTGATCGGACTTCCTCTAATCCCTGATTTATCTGCATACACACATTTTCACTTTGTTTTCATTTTCACACATAAAATACTTTTCATTTTCCCTGTGGCCCTGCTCGTTTTTCTTCAGTCTCTGTTCTCCAGCGAGATCATTTCTGTTGATTGAAAGTTCACTGACCTTTCCTTCTGCCACCTCTAATCTGCTGTAGAGCGCCGACACTGATACCGTTTTTTCCCTAGTTTTTGTACATTTTGGTTCCCACTTGGTTGTTTTTTATAGTTTGCTTTGCTGAAGCTCTCGGTGGGTTGAGTCTTCAAGAGGGGAGGCTAGCCCACTGATTACCCTGCAGAACTGCCCGCAGGCGAGGGTCGCGGGCCTGTGAGGCTGAGGATGGGGGGAGAGCACACTGCCTCATTTGAATGAGCGAGGGATTGAATGAAGAACAGAAAGACAGAGAGGACGGGGGAGACCAAGGATGGAGACAGGAGACATGTGCCTCCCCCCTTCCTCCCACCCAGGTTTTGGGTCCAGCGTGGTCCAGGGCCCAGACAGCAGGAGAAGCTATGCTGAAACGGGTGGGCATCTGGAGGACGCCCAGTCCAGGCCTGGTCTCTGGGCGTGTGGCAAGAGCGAACGAATCTCCCGGAGAAGCGTGAACCGCAGGCCAGGGGGGATGCTGGGCTCAGGGCTGCATGGGGGGCAACCCCTCCCTTTACCAGGAGGAGAGCCGCTGTGGAACACATTTTAAATGAGGCTGTTTATCAAAGGAGGGAAAGAGAAACTAATTCCATGACATGAAAGATGTTCCCTTCCCCGGTTACTAGACGGAGGGCCCTCTCCAAGCAGCAGGATGACAACCCGATGCACACGCATGATTTGCACATGAAATAACACGCGGACGGCTCACCGCTTGGCCTGTTTCGTAGCCTGAATCAAATGACATGATGTGCCTTTTGTCTTTAACCGGCTTTCTTGGAAGAAGTTGGCTGATTTGGGGGCAAAGAGAAAGGAGTCAACAACCTGGGAGGCTGGACTAGATGGGGTGCAACCCATGCTGGGGGAGGGCGGGTGGTCAGGCTGTCAGACTGCAGCCACCAAGCTCCCAGGCCGTTTGTGTGGCCTCTGGACCACAGAACCCAAGGAAATGTCCTCGCCAAGGATAGCAGCCCAGCAGCTGCGGCTGGAACCCCCCAGCTCCCTGGACCTGGATTTCGACAGACGTGGACCGCCAGAGCTGGTTAGTGCAGGGGCCATGTAAGCCCCCCGGGGCAGCGGTGGGCGAGCAGAGCTGCAGTCTAACGCCCATCAGGCCAGCCCATGCCCTGGCACCCAGCTCTGGTCTCCCCACAGCCTGGTGGTGCCCGCCTGTCCGAGAGGTTCTGTAAAACCCCGATCCACAAAGTAGGCTGAACACCTGACCGGCCGTGATTAAAGGCACCCGTCCCTGCCCTGAGCCTCCTTCCACAAGTGGGTGTGACAGTCCAGTCACCAGTGCGAGAGGCCTCGGTTTCCCCATCACTCAGGCCAAGGGCTCAAGTCCCTTTGAAATGCTAATTCTCTGATTAATTACGCTTTCCACTTCTCCGGCCGTTTTTTATATGTTTATCCCCAAACTTCAAGAGGTTTTGCTCTGATAGAATGATAGCGGCAGCTACCCCCAGGCCCAGAGCGAAATCACCCCGGAAGTGCGAGGAGGCTGTACCAGAGGGCACCCCATCCATGGTCCACGGCCGCGCTGTCCCGCGAACGGACAGCCAGACTTGGAACCCTGAGAAAGGGCCCTCGCAGAGGGGGTGCGGAGTCGTCACCCCGTGGAGGACAAGCCAGGGCCAGGGCCAAAGCCAGGACCACCAGGCAGGAAGCCAGCACACGTGGTCCAGCCGGGGCTGGTGTCTCCCTTCCTGGGAGCAGAAGCTGCTTCTCCCCAGACGGTCCTCGCCAAACAAGCCCCATTTATAACAGGCCCGTTTATGATGCTTTTGTCTGTGTGGTCATCAGCGCACCAGCGATTCCTTCCTTACCCTCTGCCCACGTCCAGGGGCCCCGTGACCTTGGTTCTCCAGCCACTCACGTCGCCTCTAGCACAAAGGCCCCTGTCTGACTCTGACTTTCCTCAACTAGTAAAATAAAAAGCTCTTAACGTACTTTAGTTTTAAAGTTACAAATCAAAATAACGTAAAGGCTTTGTAACAAGAACCGGGGGATGGCTCTGGACGGACGTGGGGTCCCTGGTAGTAGCCGTGGGACCTGCTCTCAGGGGAGCCCCAGCCTCAGCCCCGGGGCCGCCTTGGTTGTTTCCATTTCAGCACGTCACCTTGACATCACCCCAACCACCCGCCATTCTCTGCCAAAGAGAGAAATGAGACGCGTGACATGAGAACTTGGCCTGGGGATTTACGACTCTGCTGTAGGAAAATCAGCTTATTCTACACCCACAATAAAAATGCAAATTAAATTATAAATGAATCAGAAAAAAGATCCCGTCTTTCCAAAGCATCACCCCGGTTGCACTTCCCCCAAATGCCTCCCAAGACCTCCCCTGAAAATGTCTTTAGGTCTGTGAATGTCCTAACGGCTCTCCTCCATCAGGAGAGATAACAGCACGTTATCCGTCAACAGAAAGACGTTTGTGCCTTTTGGCTACAATTGAGATCGAGGTTGGATTTGCACTTCACTTTAATTACTAATAGATTCATCCAAATCTAAAAGACCATCCGTAATTAGCATTGTGTTGATTGATTTGTTGCAAAGAAATGACCCGATTATGTTCTTAGTAATCAGTTTATAGCTAAGTGGCTTCCTTTCATTAAAATATAAAGAGACATCCCTAAAAAGCGGCCAAGGTGTGTGGGATCATACGTCAAAGGCTCCATTACTTGTCACGAGCGGGCCTCTTTGATTTTCATGGAAATCTAATTATTCAGTGAATTAAGGGATTTGACCTCCACGGGAAGGCTGGGGGGTGACTCCCAGACATTGATCTGCGGGGGGAGGCATGGCAGTCGGGTCTGGTGCATCGTTGGCAAAAGCAGCCGCGTCAGTAGACAATAATTACAGACCCCCCACGCAGCTCAACAACGGCAAAATATTGAGAGACTGCAATTAAATCCTTGGCAGTGACAATGCCTAATTAGGTGTAATCCTTCTTACTCCGGATCAAAACAAAACAAAACAATTCCCAGAGAAGCAAGACCTGAAAGGGGGGACATTCGTATTTTTAGCAAATTTCAGCTGCCGGCGGAGCACCCGGCCTCCACGTCTGCGTGACCACAAGGGTCTACACTGAAAATGCTCAGTTATTATCACCCGTGGGCTTCAAAACCACCCCAGGGGTTACCTCAAGCCCAGGACGAGTGCACCTACGTGCAGATGAGGGTCTCCTTGCAGAGCTCGCTCCCCTCCACCAGCACCGCCCCTGGGGAGGGCCTCAAAGAGCCACGCGGGCTTCGGCTGCTCCCAGACCTGGGTCTGCCTATCCTGAGGCGCAGCTCAGCCTGTGGCTCGTGTCCACGTGGCCTTGGGCCCCTGCAGCGCTTCCTCCGAGCGATGCTTTGACATTGCGTATTTTCAGCAGGGGTTCCTTGTTATCCCTCCTGGCTGCTCCTGGTTTCCAAGGTGCTGGGGTTACAGCGATAAACCTTCCTTCTGTGATGCACGAAGTGTAAGCAGACCCTCTCCTGCAGCTGATGACGTGGGGCACCCGGGGCCTTCGCGGTGGCCACTGCTACCCCCCCGAGCACACCGTGACTCTTGCTCTGTGAGCTGCAATGCCGCCTGTCCCAGGTGTGCACGGCGTCTGGACGACACCAGAAGAAAGACACCTCCACTCAATCCACAGGGCCGGGGCTGCGGCCCTGGTCTGCTTCCAGGGCGGCCGTGCCTCGGGCTGGGAGGCTTAAAGCATAGAGATTTCTAGAGACCAGGTGCGGACAGGGCTGGCCCCTTGGGAAGGCTCTGGCGTTGCCGCCGTCCTCGGCATCCTGCGCTCGCGGCCGCATCACCCCCACCTCTGCCTCTGTGTCCACGTGTCCTCTTCCTCCCCGAGTGTCCCTGCCCTGTGAGTCCCTTACAGGGACACCAGTCACTGGATCTAGGGCCCACCCTAATCCCAGGTGAAGTTGTCTGGAGATCCTCAACTTGATCACGTCTGCAAAGACCCTTTCCAAATAAGGTGACAGCCACAGGTTCCCGGGTGAGGAGGTGGACGTATCTTCTGGGAGCCACCAGGCCCCAAGCGCGAATCGCAGCAGGCCGGCCCTGAGCGCCGAGTCAGCGGGGAGGACCCTACTGAGGGCAGGGGAGCTGGCAGAGCCCCCGACGAGGTAGGCAGAGGCCTGGCAGAGGGAGCCAGGTGAGGGAAACAGCCACACACAGGAAGAGAGGCCTCCTGCCAAGGAACAGCGAGAAAGTCTGCCCAGAGCCTCCTGCTATGGGGGAAGGAGCTCCCAGGATGGTGCCGTCGGCCCTAACCGGGGGCTGGGATGAGAGCGGCACGTGATGGCAGCCGTGGTGAAGCCAGGAGGTTGGTCAGTTGCTGGCAGGCTGAGGACCGAGTGGGAGGTTCATGGACGGTCACTGCAGCCTCATTCCAGTCACCTGGGTGCAGGACAGCAGGAAACATCTCAGGCCTGGGTTTGGGGGGATGAGACCTGAAGGTATTAATATTAGCGGGGTGGGCAGGGGGCACTGAAAGGACAGTGGGAAGCGGGGTTCGGCCTGTGGGGAGGGAGGTGAAGCGCGGCGGGGGAGTTCTTAGCTCTTCCACCCCAGGGAGTGGGTGTGGCTCCCGGGCGCCTCCAGCCCCGCCTCTGGCCTAGACTCCTAACTGGAAGCTCTTGACTCTCCTGTCCTCGCAGTTTGCTGGTGAGCACGTTCCAATCTAGGAAGGGCCGTCGTGGGTTCAAAGTGTCCCCCTGAGCCTCCGGGGGCTCCGTCCTCACGGGTCCCCCACCCTCTTGTCATCCAGGAGGATGTGACCCCTGTTACCAAACAACAGCACAGATTCAGCGATTAATGCTAGAAGTGCTTTATTTTCAGCTCTGACCATCCGAGTCCTGCTGGCCGAGATCTCCCGTGATTGCCATCCACTCCTTTCCCTTTGGTTTGGGGAGGGACCTGGAGCGGGGGCGGGGGACCCCCTGCCCTCCTTCTGCATCGTCTAAGGCTGTCCCCCGCGTGGTTCTCAGGCCACCGCCCTGAGCACAGAGGGCTTGGCCAGGGTCTTGTCTCCAGACCCCGACACATTTGAAGGGTCAAGCAGGTCCCAGGATTCGCGGGGTGTTTGCAGACCACCCGCAGCTGACCACCAGCTGAGATGGGGAGTCTGTACTGGAGAAGGACGGAGGTTACACGTGGGGACCATGTCCTCGGGCTGGCCTTGAAAGGAGGTGCCGGGAGCAAAGGCTGCCCCTTCTGCACTCGCTCTGCTCCCTTTAGTGCCCGTGATCCACATGTGCAGTTTTGCACGTAAATAAAAATTCTGAGTAGTGGGCAGGAGGCCGTCAGACACCAGCCCTGCGTTAGGCACCGAGGCAGCTGACAGGCAGGAAGAAGACCGGGGCCCTCTGAGCGCTTGGGCAGAGAGAGATTCGCCCACGGACGGAGCAGTGGGACCGGCTGGTGTCAGTGGACTCGCGCTCGCTCCTGTGCAGCGGGTTCTGACTGGCCCCGCGGGGTCCGCGTTCTGAGCCCAGAGCCAAGTGCAGCCGCAGCCCGTCACCGGCTTCCTGGAAGAGGAAGCTGGGGCTGATCCCAACTGGGATCCCACAGGACGGTGAGGGACAGTGTCCTGGAGCCGCGGGACCGCTGTGCACGCCCCACGGGCCTCAACCCCTGCTGAGCCGAGGGAACAGGGACCCTCTGTACCCCCGAGGACGCTCATCCACCCTCACGGCACAAAGCCTGGCATCGGTGGAGCCAGAAATACACCCCCAGGCTCCTGGCGAGTCACACAGAAGTGTGCTCTACGCGGAGGTCTTTAGGGACTAGAGCGGCGCAGGGGGTCGGGGAGAGACCTTGGTTCGCTGTGTGCGGCCTAAGTGGGCATCATCTCAGGGCACCTCCTGGCAACCCCTGTGTCTTTTCATCCCTTTATTTTTTTGGGCTGCACTGCACAGCTTGTGGGATCTTAGTTCCCTGACCAGGGATTGAACCCACACCCTCAGCAGTGAAAGTGCAGAGTCCTAACCACTGGACCACCAGGGAATTCCCTCCCATTTTTCAGACGACAAAGTTGACGTCCGCAGATGTATTCCAGTTAAAAGACCATACAGCAGCCTTGCCCGAGGGCAGCTGGCACTGCCCCTGGGCTGCCCATGGACTCTGCACCCCCCGTGGCTGCAAGGAAGACCCCACGTCCTCTGCGAGCTCAGCATCCGTCATCTGCTGACAGCTGTCCGCCCTGACAGGGAAAAAGCCAGTTAAGGCTCCTCCCAGGCTGGACTTCACCACACCCCAGCCGCCCTGGGAGAAAGGAGCCTGGAAGGCACGGGAGCAGGGGCTGTCCTTCCCGCCACCATGTGTAGCCAGCTCTGCAGACCTTCCAGGTGTCACACCCAGGGAGCACTGCAGCTCGTGGAGATTCCAGGGATTCTCTGAGCACCTGCCGTGCACAGGGGGCCCCCCTCAACAGACACGTGAGGAACCGGATGCTGACAGGGCCACGGTGGGAAACCCGCCCTGAGCAGAGAACAGCCTGCCGAGCGGTCCCAGTGCCCCGCTCAGAGCCGATCTGATCAGCCCTACTGCGCGTCCAGGGCTGCGGAGGTGCTGCAGACCAGCTAGGCTGGGCCCACGTGCCCCCAAGACCTCGTCCTCCTCAAAAGGCCTGTCCTGGGGCGGTGCCCCTGATGTGATGGTACCCTGGGGAAAGGCCTGGGGGCGGGAGCACGGGGCACCCTCTAAATGATCCCCAGACCCTCGTCTACCCTGTGCTGCCATCTCCCCCCTCCCGCCGCCGGTGAAATACAGCCCCCTACCCAGAACCCCACCTGCAGGGGTTCTGCTCCCCCTCTACCCAGCCCCCCGGAGCACTTGGCTCTGGGGCACCCCCCCATCCCGTAAAACATCTCCCACCCCCTCCCCAAGGCCCTCCCCACTGCAACCCCCAATGAGCCAAGCCAGGTCCACCCAGACCAGCCTTCGCTCTGGAGACGTGTGCTGAGACGGGGCTGTCACCCTGCCCTGCTCTGGGGTCACATCTGGTCCTGGCCTGGCCACTGCCCTGCCCTGACTCTCCTTCTGTCCCAGACATGGCCGCTGGCCCCCTCAACCCCCGGCAGCTCCGCTGGACCCCAAACCTCTCCATCCAGAAGGGCTGGGTTCATGTGGGCACAACGCCAGCCTGTCAGGCTGCTCTGAGAGCTCGGGGGCCTGTGGGCGGGAGCAGAGGGGCCGGGCTAGGTCACCTGCGAGGTCCGTCTCACCCGTGACGCCACCCACCCCCACCGGGACGAAGGCCGTAGAGCAGGCGGGCCCTCCTCGGGCACACCCACCTTCCTGCGCCGGACTGACCAGCCTTGCCCTCCCTCCCGGGGGCTGTAAACCCCTCGGGCGGGGGTCCACAGACCAGTTGTGCTGGGGCTCAGCACGCACCCCCATCCCCTCCCTCCTTCCCTCCCGGGAGGGCCCCACACACCAGCCTCACGCTTATCCATCATCTTCTGCAATTCAATTTTCACCTTTATCCTGATAGCATTCGTACATATTTTAAAAGGTAAACATCACTTAATAGACCCTTTTTTCTTGCTAAAGGCGCTGTTATTTGGGGATTTCTGTAATTCACAGCACAGCTGACGCAAAGCAAGGCAGGAATCTCATGGAAATTGCAGTGAATTTACATATTCATTTAAGAGAAGGAACACTTCTGTGATATGGTGTATCCTTACCCCCTAGTAAAGGGTTTATTCATTTCCCAGCTATTCTTTTGCTGTTTAGTGATGTATTATACTTTTCTTCTTGTGAAATTTAGTCTTACATAGTGTGTGTGTATTTGTGTGTGCAGGTGAGATAGAGTATTTTTATTGAAGAATAGCTTATTTACAGTGTTGTGTTAATTTCTGCTGTACAGCAAAGTGAACCAGTTATACATACACATATATCTTCTTTTTCATATTCTTTTCCATGATGGTTTATCCCAGGACATTGAATATAGTTCCCTGTGCTATACAGTAGGACCTTGTTGTTTATCCATCCTATATATAATAGTTTGCATCTGCTAACCCCAAACTCCCACTCCATCCCTCCAGTTCTCTATGTCTGAGTCTCTTGCTGTTTCATAGATAAGTCCATTTGTGTCCTATTTTAGAGTCTACGTGTAAGTGATATCATATGATATTTGTCTTTCTCTGTCTGACTTACTTCGCTTAGTATGATAATCTCTAGGTCCATCCACGTTGCTGCAAATGGCACTATTGCGTCCTTTTTATGACTGAGTAGTATTCCATTATATATATGTACCACCATCAACAGATGAATGAAATAGAGTATTTTTCTCCTTTGATGTCTAGGTACTGATTGCTGCAAGAAAGAAAACTGTTGAGTGCTGTATGTCACGGCTGGATCCAGCCACATCACTGCTTTTTCTTCTTGATCTGAGTTGTGTCTTACTCTGAAGCTGCTTCAGTGTCTCAGGTACACGAACATCACATTAGCAAAAGGAGAGAGGACTGTATTTTTGCATGTCAGGTTTTCATTAATCTTTCACTTTACTGTCTTTGCTAAACCCTCTAAAATATAGAAGGCCTGGCTTGTCCCCGTCTCTAGCTGAAATGCTTTTAATGTTTTACAATTTAAGTAAAATGTATGAAGTTGTTTCCTTCTTCTGTTTGGTTTAATGTCTTCGTTAGGGAAAGTTGCCAGTGTCATGAGATGTAATTTTCGGAATCCATTTGTAATAAGTTTGTTCCTTTTGTTTATTGGATTTATATGGACCGTGTGAATAGATTTTCTGATTTCGAATAACCCTCGCATGGCTATTAAAGCTGGGCTCTCTGCTCCACCGCTGAATCCACCTGGTAATGGCCTATTTAGAATCTCTGCAAACTCCTCACAGTGAGACTGGGCTATAGCTTTATCTTGTTGTTCGTTTTGAGTTTTTTGCGCCCCATCAGATTTCAATGATAAAATCGGGCTGGGTTTGTAAGATAAATTGGGGCGAGGGGTTTGGCTTTGCCTATTTCTAGAGACTCAAGTCCCTTCCCCAGCATTGCCCTGAACTTTCCTTAAAGGTTAGGGGAGATGCACAGAGAAGCTGGCCGGCTGCCTTCCCACGGGGCTCCTAGCCCGCCCCAAGCCGCCCTGGGCCGTCCCCCACTCCGTCCCCGGTCCTGGCTCTTCCCGAGATCAGTGCCAGCAGCTTGCCTTTCTCCAGAAAGCGTTCTGTCCCTGCAGGCTCGCACGATGCTGCCCGTAGCTCTCGGTCGTGAGTCTCTCATCCCTCCACGGTGGGTCTGTCACCTGTGTTGTCCACTCCTGACCTGGTCTATTTCAATCTCTCTCCTTTCTCTTCAAGCCTGTGAGGGGCTTATCTATTGCATTAGTCTCTGGAGTTTTTCACTGTAACAGCAGAGTTACGTAGTTGCAACTGAGACTTATAAGGTTTAAAATAGTCCCTTTCTGGCTCTTTACAGAAGAAGTTTGCCAACGCTGAAAAGGAAGACCCAACGCATATATACAGTCTCTACAGATGTGAACGTGGCACTGTGCCTGAAACGGAGCACGCTCTTTCCAAAGCACACTGAATGTTTAATAACATTTCCCACATCACGAGCCATAAAGAACGCTCAATAAATTTCAAACCCTTAAATCGTTCCAAGTTTGTTTCCTGGCCACTGCAGAATTCAGCTAGAAATCAGTCAGTTAAAGATATCTAGAAAATGTTTGAAAGTTACTACATAGTATGCGACTAAGTAACCCATAGTTCAAGGAAGAAGTCATAAAGAAATTAGAAAATATTTTTTTATAAATTTATTTACTTTATGTATTTTTGGCTGCGTTGGGTCTTCGTTGCTGCGTGCAGGCTTTCTCTAGTTGTGGCGAGAGGGGGCTACTCTTCATTGTGGGGCGCGGGCTTCTCATTGCAGTGGCTTCTCTTGTTGCGGAACACAGGCTCTAGGCACACGGGCTTCAGTAGTTGTGGCACGTGCGCCCAGTAGCTGTGGCTCGTGAGCTCAGTAGTTGTGGCTCTCAGGCTCTAGAGCACAGGCTCAGTAGCTGTGGCGCACGGGCTTTGCTGCTTCGCGGCATGTAAGATCTTCCTGGACCAGGGCTCAAACCCGTGTCTCCTGCATTGTCAGGCGGATTCTTAACCACTGTGCCACGAGGGAAGCCCTAGAAAATATTTTAAACGAATGACCTTAAGATGTGTTCAAACAAAACTCATGTGAGTAAATTTTAAAAATTTTATTGGCTTCATTTGACAATTCATGAATCGGGTGGCATCCCACTAGCAGACAGAAAGGAGCTCTGAGGAGATGCTCAAAATGAAAGACTTTTATAGGCAGAAGGGAGCAGGGACAAGAAGTGATTTAGGCGAAAAGGCGGGTTGGCTGGAGCAAGGTCACTTTCCTTGAGGGGACGGCAGGGGTCATTCAGGGAGACGATCCCCCAGTGCTAATCAGGGGGTTCCTGGCTGACTGGTTCATGATTCCATTTCTGAGAGAGCCGAGACTCCGATTCAGTTAAGTCTCAGTTTGGTAACGTGGGGCTTAGTATAATATGCCAATTTATTTGGGTTCTATATTGTCTTGTTTTTAACAAATGCAACTTATTTGCAGGTAAAAGAGTAATTAGAAGGAAATTTATATCCTTGAGTACTTCTATTACCAAAGATTAGAAGCTAAAAGTCAAGAATCTAGCTCTGTATCTTCAAAGTTAGGAAATGCACAGCAAATCAGTCTCAAAGAACGCAGAAGGAAGGCAATAAGAAAGAGAGGAGTAGGAGCCAGCGCACAGGAGCAGCCGCACAACAGAGAGATCAACGCAGCCAAACACCAGCGCGTTTGAAGGTCTTACTGAAACGATTAACCCCTAACAAGCTTGATGAAAACATAAAGGTAAAAGACAAGCTACCAAAAGCAGTGATGGAAAATGGACACGTCTGCAGAGCCTAAAGAAAGAAAATGGGTAATAAAAGGAAGGTATGGACAACTTTATGCCAACGTCACAACTTAGACGAAATGTACAAAAAAAGGGGGGAAAAAGCACAACTCACCACAGCTGACACAGGAAGAAGCAAAGCATAGGCTCCGAGGTCAGCAAATAAATCTAAACTTCAGTGGAAAACCTGTCCACACACAAAAAATGTTCAAACCCAGACGACTCTAGTAGCAACTCCCTCTAATCATTGAGATATGAGCGGTGATGATACTACACAGCCTCTTCCCGAAATGAGAAAAGAGTCCACACAGCAAGAATCAGGAGGCCCGAGGGGCCTTGACCCCAAACCCTGACAATTAATTTACAAAGCAGGAATACCGCAGAATCATCTGTCTCGTGAGGATGTAAGTTAGAATCCTAAACAAAATATCAGTAACTTGAATTCAGCGATTTGTAAAATGTAGGCTACATCAGGATCAAGGGCATTTAATCCAAGGATGCAACTGTAGTTGCACATGAAAGGAATTAATTAACTCACGTCACCCCATTGACAACAAAGGAGAAAATCACACAATCATGTCAATAGATGATGAAAAAATATCTGATAAAATTCCACATCTATTCTTGTTAACACCTCTTAGCAGACTAGGAATCAAAGGTAACTTACTATAAGCTGTAGCAATCAGGGCAGCTTGGTTTCAGCACAGACATGCGGACAGTAAATTAGACGGGGAATCCGAAGCCGCCCCAGGTCCAGCCCCTCCCACAGGACACGGGCGACCTCGCCGTGGGAGGGCGTGATGTTTCCACTAAATTGTGTCTCATCGATTTGAGCAAAAGAAAATGAATCCTTCTCCTACCTGTATCATTTTGAAAAATTAGTTCAGGAGGGATTGTAGGTCTGAGTTTTGTGAAAGATAGAAACAAACAAACAAAGAAGCTGGTAGAGGGACACATAGGACAATATCTATGATCTTCAAGTGGACAGAGATTTCAAACTGACTCCAGAAGAGAATTCAGCACAAGCAGAATGTATACACTGGTAGACACTCAAGTTAAAAACTTCTCCCCTTTAAAACACAGCTCTCAGAGAGTGAAGAGTCTCGCCAAAAAGAGAGCAGACATTGATAATTCTTCCACCCACCGTGGACTTGTGGTCAAAACACATAAAGAACCTGTACAATTCACATTCCCACCAACAGTGCAGGAGGGTTCCCTTTTCTCACACCCTCTCCGGCATTTACTGTTTGTAGATTTTTTGATGATGGCCATTCTGACCGGTGTGAGATGATACCTCATTGTAGTTTTGATTTGCATTTCTCTAATGATTAGTGATATTGAGCATCCTTTCATGGGTTTGTTGGCCATCTGTATGTCTTCTTTGGAGAAATGTCTATTTAGTTCTTCTGCCCATTTTTGGATTGGGATGTTTGTTTTTTGATATTAAGCTGCATGAGCTGCTTGTAAATTTTGGAGATTAATTCTTTGTCAGTTGCTTCATTTGCAAACATTTTCTCCCATTCTGAAGGTTGTCTTTTGGAAAACAGTATGGAGGTTCCTTAAAAAACTAAAAATAGAACTACCGTATGACCCAGCAATCCCACTACTGGGCATATACCCTGAGAAAACCGTAATTCAAAAAGAGTCATGTACCAAAATGTTCATTGCAGCTCTACTTACAATAGCCCGGAGATGGAAACAACCTAAGTGTCCATCAACAGATGAATGGATAAAGAAGATGTGACACATATATACAATGGAATATTACTCAGCCATAAAAAGGAACGAAACTGAGTTATTTGTAGTGAGGTGGATGGACCTAGAGTCTCATATAGAGTGAAGTAAGTCAGAAAGAGAAAAACAAATACCGTATGCCAACACATATATATGGAAACTAAAAAAAAAAAAAAAAATGATCATGAAGAACCTAGGGGCAAGACGGGAATAAAGATGCAGACCTACTAGAGCATGGACTTGAGGATATGGGGAGGGGGAAGGGTGAGCTGTGACAAAGCGAGAGAGAGGCATGGACATATATACACTACCAAGCGTAAGGTAGATAGCCAGTGGGAAGCAGCCGCACAGCACAGGGAGATCAGCTCGGTGCTTTGTGACCACCTAGAGGGGTGGGATAGGAAGGGTGGGAGGGAGGGGGATGCAAGAGGGAAGAGATATGGGAACATATGAATATGTATAACTGATTCACTTTGTTATAAAGCAGAAACTAACACACCATTGTAAAGCAATTATACTCCAATAAAGATGTAAAAAAAAAAGAACCAGCACAAACCAGTAAGACAAAAACAGATGAGTCTGCTGAGAAGAGCAAAGGTCTGAGCCAGGCGCCTCCCAACAAGGATGCTTGTGTCCGTCAACACGTGAGGACACCCTCAGCCTCGTCGGCTCAGGGCAACGGGAGTTCATCCTGGTGCCACAGTGATGCCCACCTACCAGGGCCCAGAGTGAAAACCACAGGTGCCGCCCAGCCCCCGTGGGACCCTCACTTGCTTCTGTGGATTTTAGCTGCTTCAGCCCTTGGGAAAGCGTCTTCTAAAGATGAAAACACACCTGTGGCCAGCAAGCCCCCTGCTGGGTTTCTACCCCATCGCTGCACCATCCAGGAGAGAGAAACCTGAGATGCTTCCTCTGAAATAGGGTGGACGAGGTAAATAAAGTACCTCTCTAACCGGGCACCCATCCTAACAAACAACTACCGCTCCTGCACCTGACACACTCACGGCCAAGCGAAAGAAGCCAGCGTAAAGGTACAAGCTGTGAGACCCCATTTACATGTGGTTCAGAAGCAGCAAAGCTAAGGAGTGGTCAGGGATGCCAGGACACCTTAGCCGGGCCGCGTCCGGGAGGCGCTGGGAATGCACCCCCAGCCCCATGATCTGGCCGATGGCTCTTCCCTCGGAGAAAACCCTCAGCTGCTCTCAGCACCTCCCTGGACGGTCTGCAAGGTCCCTGCAGGGACCCACCCCTGCCCCATACCTCCTCTCCCAACGACACCAAGTCCGCGTCACCGCAAAGCGGACAGTGCTCTCCATTAGTTGATGAGAACCAGAGGACCTGTTCCCCGCAGAGGGTCTCGTGGGAAACGACAGCCCCGTGCCCAGGGCTTTCTGGTTCCCGCTGGTGAGAGAATCACGGCTCTTCTACGGCGGAGTCTCTGTGTATTAGCCTCGGCTTAGCGGTGAACTGATTCCCTGTGGCAAGACCTCGGGGTGACACCTGTCTTCCCCGTCATGAGCAACGTGCCTGCACACCACTTTTGCCCATTTCAGCCTCTGAAGCCATCTCTCCAGGCACCTCTGGGAGCCTGATGTGAGGTCACTCCGCCAGCCTGGATGAGAGCATCTCCTCGCCCCTCCCCCGCCCCCTGTTGTCACCACCGGAAACAACACCTGTTCCGACGAGGCACTTCCTGAGGCCTGAGGTCCATGTCCTTCTGGCCGTCGGTGGGCTGGTGTCTGTTCTGGTCTCTTCGTTCCGCATGTGTGTGTATCCCTTTCTAAATTACCACATGGTTTTCTTGGCCCATTTTCAAATATTTTCATCATTTTCGTATTGATTTGTAGAAGCACTTTCTGTGCAGAGTGTATTTACTCCGTCATATAAATCTCAAGTAGTTCCCTATTTGCTGGCCATTTAACTTTATCTTGGTGCACAGAAGTCACAAATCTGTGTTTGTTCAAGCACCACATATTTTATACACGGCTAGTGCCACCATTGCAGTGTTTTGGAATGCCTTTCCCGGCCTGTTATTCTTTATAACTTTTAAATCTCACACCAGAAAATTTTTTCTCATTTACTTTCTTTATGAGAATCCCAGGAATATTGTTTTCACTATTAAATGCAGAAAAGAACATTACAATTGCATATTGTGAGCCAATCAGCTCTATATGGTCCTGGGAACTCAACTACATTTCCATCAGTACATGGGGAAACACTCTGCATTTCAAAATGACATGCAAGTGGGCTCCTGAACCACAGTCTCCTGTAAATTTTAGATCCCTCTGTCCAGGCCACTGGGGAACCTGGGTATGGTCTCTCCTTGTTTTCTGCATCATCTGGCCCATCCTGGAGATGCAGGCAGCTGGAACGATGCCCCTCACAGCTTCCCCAGCGGATGAGGCAGCCATGCAGTCCAAGCCAGGCTATTCTTTTGATATGGGAACTCCCGCCAGGAGGGACCCGGCGGAGGGTCACAGGCACATCCGCATCCTTCTCCTGTCATCTGAGCATCTGCTCGGGTTCCTGTTTTTCTTTCCGTAACTCCAGCCAATTACAGACTCAGTGAGCTGCCAAAGGAGGCCCAGGACCTGGATGAGCGGGGGTGGGAGAGGGTGGGAGATGAGGCGACTTCCCCGCCCTCCTGCCGGCAGGACCCCCAGCCACGGCTCCAAGTAGTCTGAGGACCACGTGCTGCCTGCTCTTCCCGGCCCATTCTCCCCTCACCATTCTCTCCCCAGTGAAATCAATTATCTCATTGCTACAGTCAGTTAAGAGTGAAATTAAATGGATTCTGAACATTAATAACAGGCTGTAATAAGAAGAACTACCTCTTAATGATGCATAGAGGCCTGATGGAAATGAATTTCCTTTTGGTGGGGGGGGGTTGTGAGTCAGGTGGGAGAACACAAGAGGGAGTTTCATCTGCTGAATTGAAATGAATATTGATTGCACAGCCGATAATTAATGACAGCAATTTTTGATTAAAAATGAGTTCATTTAGCAAACAAGTGGAGTGTAGCTGCATATTATATCTAAAAATAGAACCGAGAAGAAAGGATCCTTGTTACACGGCAGGATTACAATGAGTGCTTTCATCCTCGTGCTGATGCCTCTAGATTTGAAATGAGCTTCTCCATTCAGAAGCCCCCGGAACACTGGTGTCCAGGGATGGGGAGGCACCTGCCTCTTCCCGCTGAGAATTCATTATGGCGAAGGACTAGCCGTGAGCCACCGGCAAGATTGAGGGATGAGTGACCCAGGTGTTTCTCTCTGGAAATCCTGTGTCTCGGGGGATCCAGCAAAAATGGGACACAACAGAGTATTCATCTTGGAAGTACTGAACTAAGAAACTCCTTTCTACCACCACTGGAAAATCTCATTCACATACATGTGCACATACATGCACATAGATCACACACACAAGTAATAAAAGGAAATGTTTATGTGGCTATGGTCAGGGAAAATGAGAAGGCCTTCTGGTTCAGAACAGTTAAAATCCTGGATCGAATGCTCATAGCCCTTCGGGCAGTGGTGGCTACGCTAGTAATAAAGGTCTGTTAGCAGTCAGCGTCCAGGAACAACGAGAAGTGAGACATCAGGACCAGCCCTCCGCGGAGCAGGACAGGCAGACAGGGCTGGAAGGCCAGTGCGCTCCAATGGGCTCTGTGCTGGGGAAGGGGACAGGGTCTGGGCCCTAAAAGCGTGAGAGTTCAGAATGGAGATGTCTGTGAGCCCAGAACACCCCAAAAGGCAACAGAACAAACAAAAATGTGTGGACTAGAGAAAGTCTAATTTTCACAGGAAAGAGCTGCTTTCTCAACCACGGCACTGAGTGAAACAGAAAAAAATAAAATACAAAGATTCCACCCACAGAAGGCACAACAAGCAGCGTGAGCCCTGATGTCAACTCTGGGCCGATTGTAAGAAACGTCCCTCTCTGGTTAGTGGTAGGGGAGGCTGTGCACGCAGGGGGAGGGGTGTAGGAGATCTCTGTGCCTTCCCCTCAATTTCGCTATAACCTAAAACTGCTCTGAAAATTGCCTAAAACTAAAAGTAACTTTTTACCATATTAACCTTAACCCTCACCTCTCGCCCCCAGCATGCCCTCACCTTAACCCAAACACACACTTAGTTTGGTTTGCATTTGGAATTCACTCCCTTGTGTTGCCCACCCCACGCCAAAAAAAAAAAGAGAAGGGAGAAAAGCCAAATATTTAAAGAGGGCTGGATTGGCAGTGCTACCAAGCAATTAGCAGAAGCCAGCGTGAAGCTTACCTAGAGGGTTATACTTTACACATTATTCAAGAGAGCATGAGATTATAATTAAAAATCATGCACCTCATAAAGGAAAAAGCCACCTGAATGTGTGAGTCAAGGGAAGAAAATAAATGCAAAATCAAGTCAGCAAAGCCTGAGGATATTGGAAGTATCCCATTCAGAATTTAAATAAGCATATCTAATAAGTTCAGAGGAAAAGATGGGGATTGGAAGTATGATGGGGGAACAAGAGGCTATCAAAACTGAAAAGGTGCATTTATAAAAGAATGAAATAGAACTTCTAGGACTTCAGAGCATAATTATTGAAATTTAAAACTAACTGGCAATTCAACGCCACTAAGTGGAAAGAGGTGTCACTCAAAAGCTTCCCCGCGAAGCAGAAAGCCAAAGAGACTGAAAATGCAAGGGAGATGAAACTCGAAGAACAGATTAAGAAGGTCTGACGTGTCTACGAGAGTCACAGAGGAAAAAAAGAAAGAATGATGGAGAGCACAAGTTTAAATGGATAAGGTGAAAGGAAAAATATGGAGACAAAAATGAAGGACAATGAGAGAATCAATGTCGTATCCAAGAACCACTACAAATCCCGAGGAGGATAAATTCAGGGAAGTCCACACCTAAACACATCATGGTGAAAACACAAATCCCCAAGTCAACCCAATCTGAAAAACAGCCATGGAGAAAGGACAGACCCCGCGCAGAGGGAATGATTCCAGACAATTGCCCCTCAGCAGCCCTGGAGGCCAGAAGACAGCAGAGTGAGATCTTCAAGGAGCTGAAAGAAAAGAGCGGTCCAACTAGGGTGGCCAACCCATGCAATATTTTTGTTAAGGAGAAGAGAGATGGAGTATTTTCAGATGAACAGAACTGAGAGTTTGCAAGCATGAATAGCATCACTAATGAATTTCAAAGCGATGTATTTCAGGAAGGAAAGACAGGAGTTAGGAAGGAAAGCGTGTTCGCTGCTGGCTAGCACTAGTCTTTTTCTATTTTTTGTTTCCTTTTTCATCTCACAGCGGAGAGGCTGATGGTCAGTTATCGTCAACATGCTGGGGGTGGCAGAGCGTCTCCTGTGTTCACTGTCCCCTCTGCCTTGTCCTCAGGATGTTCTATGGCTCAACCCCTCGCTCCATTCAAGGGTCCTTGCCGTTGTCACTTTAGCAGAGGGGCCTCCATCCAACTCACCTTCACTCTCCAGTTTCTTACCTACTAATTCCTCTCGATGGTTTTACTGTCCCCAGAGTGTGCATAGCTGTGCCTCTGGCCAGGGGAGTACGCGCTTCCCCACATCAGGAGCTTTGCTTGGTCCACTGCTGTCTCTTCATCACCCAGATCAGAGCCCGACACACTTTGGGAGCTTGATGCCTCCTTACAAGTGAGTAAATCACCTCATTACATCTTCAAAGGGACATTGGAGTAGGAACTATTAATGTACTACTTGTGAAGGTGAGAAAACCAAAGCCTGAAAGGTGTGGTCGTTTCCTCAGAGGTGGACACATAAATGAGGACCCTTGACCCAGACCCACATGACTCCAGAATACGGCCCGTGTGGACAAATAGAGAAGCTGGACCGTGAGACCACCGAGGCACACGCAGTGGGGTCCTCCACCTCCTGCTTTTCCTGAGACACTTCTCATCCCCATCGCCCATGAGGCCCTGCCCTCACTGCTCTTGGATACGTCCCCAGCCCCTCCTTGGTTCCGGCGCCACTCCCTTCCCCTGGGAGTGTGGTCAGACAGCCTCCCCCGAACCTCCCACAACCACTCAGGTCTAGATAACACCCAGCACGACCACCAGCTTCCACGTGGGCCAGGCACATAGGTGAGTAGGTGGCAGCTCTCAACTAACTGAATTCCCCCAACTTCTCGGCAAGGAGCCAGAAGCACAAAGAACGAAATACTTGTGCAAAGACACACAGCTGTTATATCACAGAGGCTGAACTGAGACCCAGACAGCCCTATCCAGAACCAATGCCTTCAGAGCTGATGACTGAGATGGGTGGATGGGTGGACAGACAGATGGCAGGATGGATGGAGGGATGGATGGAAGGAAGGAAGGAGGGAAGGAAGGAAATAAGGAAGGAAATAGGAAGAAAGGAAATAGGAAGGAAGGAAGGAAATAAGGAAGGAAGGAAATAGGAAGGAAGGAAATAGGAAGGAAGGAAGGAAATAAGGAGGGAAGAAGGGGGAAGGGAGGGGGGAACAGCTGGATGGATGGGTGACGCATGTGATTTTACTGAACGGGGCTGACGATAAGCTACAAATGACCGCTGGCAGAGATGTTGCCATCTGTGCAGGTCTCAAGGGCACCTTGACTGGTCAGGGCTCAGAGTAGAGGAGGACATCAAGCCCACTGGCTCTGCCCACTGAGCCCCCCTGCCCTCCTCAGCACTTTCTCTCTCCCTCGGTCTTGCCTCCCGTCTCACCCCTGCTGTGTCTCTGGCTCTGGTGATTTCCACGGCCTCGCCCTCCCTGCCTCTCTTCTCATGTCTCATTAAGGCCCTCAGCGGACACTCTGCTCTCTCCTGGAGAAGAAACTTTGAAGCCGCATCCATCTGTTCGGTGACACTGTCAAACAGCTCAAGATTCCTCTTATAAGCCATCGCTATGCATCAGCAGCTGCCTTTTGAGAAGGCAAAGCTCTTCTGCTGGTGAAGAAAAGAAGTGGAGAGAGGAGGGAGTTTATGCAATCAGCCTGGGCCCCTGGACGCGGGACCCCGCAGCCCCCGTGTTTGTTCTCCACCCTCGCCGGACCTCACCTTTCCAGGGGGCACCCTCAACCTTGCCTGTCTGGGAGAAAGCGTGCCCACTGAATGTGTTTATGTGCAAATGTGCTTTTAAATTTCTCCCTTTCTATTGTTCACCAAGCAATTCAATTGCTCTCATATGGAAGAAAAGAAAAGAGAAATATAAAGGCACATAATTAGTAACATATAAAAGAAATGGTAATGAGAGCACAGAAGGTGGAAATGCAAATGACCCATGTGTCTTTGTGGATGAAGGTCTTTGAGTCGAAGGACGGTCCTCTGGGCTCCTGTTAATATGCTGACAGGAGCCCATTATTCAGCAGATACTTAATAAACACTCAAAGTAGGCTTGTGCCTGGCCCGTGATGGAAGGGGCTCTCAGACGTCTGGGGGAGATTTTCTGCTAGAAAGAGCTCGAGGTTTGGAGTTTGTGGGTAACGGAAGGGTAGAGATTTTGCACACGTCCTGGGTAGGGAGTTTGCCCCACCAGGTCCCCTCTCTCTGCTCCGTATCAGGGTCACCCCACTGCCCACCTATTCTCCTGGGAGACTCAGTGGGGGGGAGGACCCCCACCCCCACCAGGGTCCACAGCCAAAACCCTCAGCATAGAACAGAACCAGTGAGACTGGGAGCGAGGATCGGGGGCCACGGAGGGGCTGAGGGTGACTCCAGTCTCCTGCTTTTTGCAGAGACGGCACACAGAGAAAGGTCTCCTGTCTGTCTCCCATGCAGGACCCTCCTGGTGAACGGTCCACCGTGCGAGGATGGTGTGACCATCCCGGTCCCATAGATCTCCCACTAGAAGATCACGGCTGGGAGGTCTGTCAGGAAAAGGTCCCTGCGAGCCACCCCACGGCAGGGAACGTACATTGCCAAGTGTAGGCAACAACATGAGTATTACGTGGAATTAGCATGAAGAGCGTTGTTCCTGCTAAATGTCTGCATGTGTTTGGGTAACAGAAACGGAAACCTACCAAACTTTTACTTGGGATTTTAGGGGCCTACTTTACGAGTAGATAAGAACAATGTGGCATTAGTATCGTAACCATTTCCAGTTTCCTGAGGATGCTACTCAGGCTATATCCGTCCACCACAAGGGGCTGAAATTCATTGACTTATAAATAAATAATGAGCCATCGGCGAGACCCTTCTGCACGTGACACCAAGCTCCAGGCTTTCTGGGGGACGTGCAGACGCGGCATCCAGCGGTAATACCCCAATAAGCCACGGCTGATGAGGGAAGGGGTCACTCAAGCTGCCCACCCCTGGGTCCGACATCCAGTCAACCAGTGCTTCTGGGATGGATGGCCTTGACCCCTGTGGAGGGGCAAGAGTCCGGCAAGATGCGCCAGAAGAAGGAGGTTTGGCTGTTTAACAAACGTTTAGTACCTTCCCTCTGTGTGTGAGAGGCGCTGTTCTAGGTGGTGGGACTACAAGAGTGAATGAAAGAGGCGAAAATGAAATCCCTCAAAATCTAGCTGGGGAGGCAGACAACTAACCAAATAAGCAAGGTGCACATCACCGCAGGCGATCAGCGCTCTATGAAATAAACCGGGTGCACATCACGGCAGGCGATCAGCGCTCTATGAAATAAACAAGGTGCACATCGCGGCAGGCGATCAGCGCTCTATGCAAAGCACAAAGCAAAGGGGCGGAGGCGGGTGGCGGCGTGCATGTGAGTGCGTGTCTCTGCCTGCACACGCGTGTGGCATGCACAGGTGTGGGAGTATGTGTTTTCATGCACACATGTGTGTAGCTTGTGTGCACACAAGGGGGTCAGGAGGGCGTAGTTAGGAGGGTGGTCTCTGGGCAGAGCCTGAGGGAGGAGGGGTGGCCGTCAGGAGGCAGGTGGACAGGTATCTGCACAAAGAACTTTCTGGATGGAGAGAGGCCAGGTGGGCCTGTCGTGTTTAGGGAGCTAGGAGGTCTGCACGGGCAGGAGTCTAAGGGGGAGCCCCTCCCAGCCCCAGCCAAGGGCAGCGGCAAAGCGTAAGAAGAAACCAGCCATCAGGACTGAAGGAGACAAAGCGAGGACCTGCGGAGCTGACGTCCGTCTCCAACGGGAAGACGTGCTCCAGGGAAGCCCCAGGGTCCCGCCAAGCCCTGTTAGGTTCTGGGGACACCCCAGGAGCCAGGCTGCTGAGTGCCTGCCGTCTGGAAGGCCCTCCGGCCATCCAGGTTCCCACGTGATCACCGCGGACTCAATGGAAATGTTCATGGGAGGTGCGGGACTGTCTACAGTGATGCTAACCTGGTCAGGCAAAGCATACACGGAGCAGAGGACTCTGGGTCAGGACACATCCATGCTCCTGATACCCGCGGGATCCGCAGACACAGCAGGGAGGTGCCCATCCCAGCAAGGCCGCAGACATGTGGCAGGCAGCGGGTCTCTCCATAGTCACTGCAGTGCTGCCCCCGGGTGTCGTTAGGCTGGGCCCCCATCCAGGGCTGCACGGGACCCTGCGGGTGGACGGCACAGCCCTGCAGCTGGGACCCTGCGCCCCCGGGCCAGGACACTGCCCGTCCCAGGCGAATGTGTCCCTGTGAGACAGAGGACAGGGCATTTCTACAGAAGTGACACGGAATTCCGGCCGCTGCTGTGGACTTTCAGCTCCTGGAGTTTAGGCATCAGGCCAGCTCAGGTCCCCCTCAGCCCCTCTCATTCCTTCCCTCGTCCTAGATCTGAGGAGGCCACTGTCCCCCCATCGCACAGAGAGGGGGCAGCCTCAGTCACTCCCCCCGCCACTGACCAGCCTCTGGGAGGAACCGGCGCAGGGCCTGCAGACTTTGCAGGGCGGGTGGCTCCTTTTTAAACAGTGAACCTCGAATGACCCAGGTCACCAGCTGCAGACGGCAGCATCTCTGCCATCTCAGTTCCCTCTTCACTGCCTCACCCTAGACTCCCCCAGACCCCCTGGCTGGCTGCCCAGAGCCCTGGCCTCGCCTGGTTGTGACACTGATGTCTGTGTCCCAACCTCTGCCCCGAGGTCAGTGTTTCCGTCTCTCCCTCCTCAACATCCCGGGAGCCAGCAACCGGAGAGGTTAGGACCTGCCATCTCTCTAGTCTGTCAGCGTAGCTAGAGCTTGGTCTCCGTTAAGTCCCCGCAAACAGCTGAGGACGGACCCACAGACAGACGGGGGGGTGGCAGAGGGAGAGCAGGGTCCTCATCCTGACCCCCACCAGGCGGTGCCAACTTCCCAAGGTCTCTGTCAATACACGCATTTCATTTGAGTGTTTACTGAGCTAGAAGTGCTGCCTTTTGGTTACTTCTGTTTGAGTAAGTACATGCGCTTTCCCTTTAAGATACAAAAATAAATATAAGCAACGTTCACCGATAGATAGATTCAGTGATCGACTGTTGAGAACCTGCCGCGCCTGGCGCTGTTAGGTTGGAGGATACGGTGGGGTCAGGGGTCAGCAGAGCTGGAGGCTCTGCGTTTCCCATGACCTTGGCGAGCTGCTAACCTCCTAAGCCACGTCCTTGACGCGGTACCAGTGAGAGTTTCTGCAGAGCAGGTGGGCTGTGCTCACGCAGCCCCCAAAGGAGCTGCATTTAGCTTTTGCCTAATGGTGAAGCTGGTTCCTTCCCCCCCATCACATGTGGACATAATCCAGCACCTAAGAGAGTCCTCAGCCCAGCAGTCTGTTTCCTGAGCTCAGAGAGCTTTCTGAGATGCTCGGGTGTCCGCATGCTCTGGGCTCCCCCTAGATCCCCCACCGCCCCAGGCGTGAATCGCATCCTGGGGGAGGCTGCGAGCAAGGCTCCTTTGCAGCATTGGAGGGACCCGCTTCCCAGAGTCCTTTGTGCCCTTCTGTCTGCTTCCAGTTGAACATTTTTCCGCCCAGCTCACTGTGCTTCCCCAGAGAACTCATGATTTGTGGAAATAGGATGGGAGATGCATATTTTGTTTCCTCTAAATAAAATTCACTGGTATATGCAGATTTCATGGCTAAGTGCCTTTTTTAAAAAAGCTTCCATCACACAGTTTCTTCCGTATTGACGGGTCGCTCCATGCTATCTAGTGTAATTAGATTTAGACTTTCAGCCAATCTTATGCATCACTTCAGCTATTTCAGAAAAATGAAGGAAACTTTCCAAATGTTTTCCACAGTGTAACGTGGTGCCTAGGGACTGTCGTGGCAGCACTGGGCTTGGAATACCTTCTTTTCTCTCCTTTGCTCTCTAGGATGGGGAGCCCCTCCAGCGGCTCCAAGTACAGGGCACCCCCACCGCTCAGAGCAGGCTGACCCCTGGCCCCGAAGCCCACCCAACCTGGCTCACTCCCTCTGTGTCTCTACAAGGACAATCCTGTTTTTGTTTCAACTCTTCTGAATTCTACCCGCATTGCCCAAACACGAAGGGGGCGGGGAGAGGAAGAGAGAAAACCACCTCTAAGTAAATGAACCTGTAGTGCTTTGGGAACGTGCCAAGCCCTTTCTATGAGGAGCTGTTATATCAGATTTCTCAGCAAGAAAGAAACAAGGAAATTAGTGTGCAGTTGAATTGGAGACTAAAATTAGCCATCTTGAAAAACAAATCTCTGGTAAATACAACCAAGATTTATGGCTAAAATTACAGGCAGCACAGATGGCATTCAATGGCATTTTATCTCAAGGGAGAAAATATTCCTTTTACATTAGGACATCAGCGTTATAGGTTCAGGGATTATGGCGGCAGAGACTCTTACACCATTCTGTACACACAACCAGCAAATCCTGGGAGTGTCAGCTGTGTGAGAGATGCTGGAAACGCAGAGCCGGTGTCCTGAAAGGTCGCTGTGGCCAAGCCCCTGTCTTCAGGCTGACGCATAGCTCATGGCACAGGTAAATCTCTTTGGTTTCACAAGACACCCCAGGAAAGGAAGCTCCGCACCAGTGGGCTCCGGCGTCTTCCCAACGTCCATCACCAGGTAGCATGCTTGTTGCTAATGCTGTCTGTCCTTCCTTCCTCACTCGGAACCTTCTGTTTTCCTCTTGACCTTCCCTGGGGTTTAGGGTGGAGGACTCCAAAGACACAGCTGACAGATGCGTCCTGACAGGCGACTGGGGCGCTGGCCTGATGTAGATCTGGTTCCACTACATTGTTTTCTTGAATAAAATAAAGACACAGGACGAATGCCCTTCAGAAGGACAAGGCAGCCTGTGTCTCCAGGGTAACAGGGTCTTCTGGGTTGGGTTGTCCAGGGGCATCTGGCAACAGCAGCAAGAGAACCAGAAGTGTTGAGTCCCCGCAGGGCCAGACCCACCGTAGGGAAGGGCAGCCAGCGTGAAAGGGAAGCCCCAAGGTGGATGCCGGTGTCTGGAGGGTTTTCCAGCCTCTGCAAGTCTACCTACCAATGGCGGTTTCCTTTTGGCTCCTACACCCTCTTACTATGAAGGGAAGTGAACCTTCCAGTGAACCGAGAGGGGTCGCAGGTAGGTGACCATCCAGCCTGAATGTAAAGGGAGGTGTGCAGCCTTGGAGAAGGAAGGGGTGTGCAGTCCTTCAGGGTCCTGCCTTTACAGCTCCTCAGGGTCCTGCACTTACAGCTCCTCAGGGTCCTGCACTTACAGCTCCTCAAGCTTCGAAGGAGCTTGTTTTCCCCCACAGAGCATCCTTGATTGGCCAGACTTTTCACTGTTTTTTTTTTTTTCAACTTGTTCATTAATGCCCCAAACTTAGATCACTGAAGTACAGTCTTGGAATTGTTGGTTTCTGGCTTAGGATTTTGAAATCATTTTAGGTTCACAGAAGAGTTGAAAAGATAATACAGAGAGTTCCTGTATACTCTTTACCCAGCTTCCCATAATGTTAACACAGCTTAAGTTTATTAAAATTGGATCATTATTAAGTGGTGTAGATATTGAAGCGAAGAAATCGACATTGACTCTATTCTATGAATTCAACGAAAGATTTCATGAGTTTTCCCCACGATGACCTTTCTGTTACAGGAGTCAGTCTACGACATCCTGTTCACATTCGTCATGATTCAGTGATTACGTGTCCCTCGTCTCCTCCGATCTTTGCACAGGTCTCGGTCTTTCTTTTTTATCGTGACCTTGACACTTTTGAAGAGTGATGATCATGTATTTTGTAGGATGTAATTTCTCTGACGTTTTCCCATGATTACACTAGGTTTTTGGGGGTGGATGTCACAGAGGTGATGTGACATTTTATCTCACCTCTTAAGGGTACATGACGTCACTATTATTCTCTTTCCACGCTCTGTTTCTTAGGGGAGAGCCACTAAGTCCAGTCCACACTCAAGGGGAGGAGAGTCAAGCTCCAGGTCCTGGAAGAAGGAGTAGCCAGTAATTGGCGGTCATGTGTTAAAGCCACAGCTGTCATTAGTAAACACTTCAGGGGAGACACTCCAAGACTCTAGTCGCAACTATCTCATTTCTCCTTGGAGCCCCTGTTAATTTCAGACTCCATCAGTGGCTCATTCTTGCAGCTGTTAGTACCATGGTGTTCTGATGATTTTCTATTTCACTCATTACTTTTCCTTTTATTATCTGGAGTTTTTATACAAGAAATATCTGTCCATTTCATGTATTTATTTATTTATGGAGGTATTTGTTGATATCAGTGTGGCCTCGTGGACGTTTATTCAGGGGGGGGGGTTATAAGTCAGTTACATCATTACGTGTTTGGTTGTCCCAGCTGGCCCAGCTGTGGCCTTGGAAGGTCTGTCAGGTTGGCGGCTGTGTCCTTTGAACTGCTCCATCTTTTTTTTAGCACTTGGAGATTCTGGACCGCTGCAAGGTGCCCCTGGAGCTGGATTTTATATACACAGTCTGGGTGCCTGTTCGTGTGTGTATGCATGTGCGTGTGCGTGTGTGCATGTGCGTGTGTGTGTGTGTGTGTGTGTGTGTGTGTGTGTAGCTTTCTCGTGTCAGAATGAATTCAGCATCAGAGTCCGTTCCAGTCTTCCCTTTGTTTGACCGTCACCCCTTCTCTGACAGTGAGAGATCGACATCACTTACTCACTCGCCCTGGTACACACATAGTTACAGAATTGCTGACCTGTGAGAACCAGTTTACCACCTAGAGAACAGGGCCAACACCAGTTCCTTTGTCTACCTTTATGGTTTCCAATCACAGCGCCATTTCCAAAGTTACTTTGATAAGCTCCTTCTCTCCCACCCCCTTCAGCAAGTTCATATCATACATGTTTAATACAGTTAGATTCATCTGTCAAGGTCTGCATTTCATCTTGGGATCCCCTCACCTTCTGGTTCATTATTTTAAGTTTCACAAAGTAAAACTCACTTTCTTCTGTGGGTTTTGATAGATGCATAGAATTACGTAGCCACCACCACGGTATCTTACAGACCAGTTCCGTTACCCTAAAAATTACCTTCCGTGTCCCCTTTTTCAGCCAGTCCTGTCCCCACCCCCAAACCCGGAGAACCTTCCATATGTGTTCCGTTCCTATAGCTTTGCCTTTTCCAGAATGTGACATAACTGGGATCAGACGGGACGTATCCTTGGGGGCCTTAGCAAAGTGCACGTAAGGTCCACCCATGCTGGTGCGGGTCTCCCTTTTTGTTGCTGGGCTGTCTTCCACCGTAAGGATAACCACAGGCAGTTTATCCAGCCTCCTGCTGAAGGACATCCCGGCTGCTTTTAGTTTGGGCAGCTATGAAGAAAGCTGCTATAACATCCACGTACCGGTTCTGGTGTGAAGGTAAGTTTTCGATTTGGGTACATTCCTAAGAGTTGGGTTGCTGTTTATGTGGTAACCAGATGTCTAACTCTGGAAGAGACGGCCCGGCTGTCCTCCAGAGAGGCTGGGTCACTCTGTGCTCCCTCGACGCCCTCCCAGCACGATGCACTGTCCGCTCCCTGCCCCAACATGGGTACCACAGTGGGATGTCACAGCCCCGCTGTGTGTGGCCTTACACTGTGTTTCCCGACGGGCGGTGACCTTGAGCAGCCTTCCATATGCGTCTTTGACGTCGATACACCTTCTTTTGTGAAGTGACTGTTCAGATGCTTTGCCCACTTTTTAAAATCAGCTTGTTTGTTTGGTTAGTCTTTTTGAGCAGCTCTAACCGTGGCTGGTTTCTTACCTCTAGAGGTAGCTGCAACCGGCAACTTGGACCTTTAGAAAGATCTTCCTGAAGAGAAATATTCTTTTCTTGTTTCTGACCAAGGGGTTGGGTCTGATGCCCACAGAATGACCCAAAGGGCAGCCACTTCGGCCCGTGGCTTCAGCTCCAGCCTTGGTGAGGGCCCACAGACCAACGGGGCTCCGACCCCCTCCCTCCCTTCCACCTCCTCCATCTCCATCTGGAACTGAATTTTGTGCTGGTCTGAAGCAGGGATTTACTTTTCTTTTTCAGGAGCTAACGAGTTCTTCGAAGGTCATTCCTCAGCTGGCCTCTTCTTCTTCCACTGATTTAACAGAGCGAAACAGGAAGTGCTTCTGGTCGACCTTGGCTGTGACATTGGTCTGTGTGTCTGTAAAGTTCGTTGTTTACATATGAATTAGATTAAATCATTGGTTTTCTTTCTTTTTTTAACTACCCCATAGATGGGACAAGAGAGAAAAGCTGATGACTTTCTTCTGGCTCAAAGAAAACTGCCAAGTGTGTGTGCTTCCAGGAGGCAAACATGGGTTTCAGGACCGTGGCCAGAGGGTTTTCTCAACAGGCAGCTGTGGCATCAGCTCTCCTCCGGCCTCCTCCTGCCCCACAGGGACCGGACCCAGGGGTCACAATCCCCAGACTCTTTGCAGGCAGAAGGGACTCAGATCCCACCGATCTCAGATGCTTCGGGGGTGTTTGAAGGTGGAAATGAGGGCTCGGTTTCCACCGACAGTGTCCTGGGGTCAGCGCAGGTTTCTGGTGGCAGCTTGAGCAGAGGTTCCGGGTGGGGTGCCCGGCTTCGTGGGTATCAGAGACAGGGCACTGTGCACGTGGATTTGCTGGTCTAGAGCCCGGGGGTCTTTGCATCAGAGCCTCGTGGACCTTGAGCCACAGCTAAGAGAGCATGTTCCTGGCGCCAGCAGCTTCCCCCAGACCTTCCTGACTGCAGCCATATCTGGATTTTTCTAGAAATCATTCAAGGAGGGCTTAGCACCCCTTTTCCAGACCTTCCCATGGTGTTGTAAGCGCGGGATCCTCTAGTTCACGTGGTTTTTGTTGCCTGCGACTGAACCCTCACGGGGGCAGTGACTGGGAACGCAGGCTCCTGGCGGCCACGGTCGCTTTCTCAGCTCCGGGCCGGCAGCATGAGACAGAGCAGCGTCTGCTTTTCCGCAGCCCAGCAGGGAGACAGCTTGTCAGCCGTCAGAGGGTCCTACAGCTGCAAAGTTACATTCCGTGATTTCATGACTAGCTCACGTGGAAACAAAAGTAGGCTGTGAAGACCAGAAGCTGTGATGTGAAAAGGAAGGGCACGCAGAATTTTCCAGATGGAGCACGTCATGCTCAGTGCAGCTTTGCGGTCTGTTCTCCTCCCTGGAAGGCAGGACCCGTCTTACCCCGAGCAGCACTGTTACCACCTAAGCCCAGTCCCAGCACCCCCGACCCAGCCCACATCCTCCACTCCGGGCCCCAAGACCCGTAGGAGGCAGCGGTGCCTGGCGGGGCCACGGGGCCCTGGAGGGGAGGGCCTGGCAGCAGGGACGGGGGGGCCACAAGCCTGGAATGGGGCCTCTGGGCAGAAGGACAATTGGGGTGGGAGGGGGGTGACGTGTGCAGTGCACGGCCCACCGTTCAGAACAGGCGGTCGTGTGCCAGGTGTGAGGATGGAAGCCCGCACAGGTGGGCGCCCGAGAGCGGAGGGGCCCCACCACTGACCAGCATGCGCGTGGGATGACCTCATGTGGTTGCGGTCTGAGGACGGCACCTCGCCCTTGTGGGGACCTTAGGGAGGGCTGGCGTGGGCACGTCTGTCTTTCAGGCTCCCCCAGCCCTTCGGGGCCCCTTTCTCAACTGTCCCCTGGAAAGTCAGGGTCCACCCTGGAGGGACAAAAGCCTTGTGGCCACCTCCCCTCGAAGTGCATGGGTCACAGAGAGCGCAGCCCAGCCCACGGCGAGCTCCCAGAAGCATCAGCAAGACAGCTGCTGACGCCTGAATCCGCTTTGCAGCCGATGGCGTTGTGACAGCTCAGGAGAGGTTAAGGGGTTGGTTGGGACGGGGTTGCCTTCGCTTGCGTTTCTGTGACAAACTTAGATTTTTGCGTAGGTGCTCGTGTGTATACCGAGTGGGGGAGGGGGAACTCATTCTGTGCGTGACGGGTTTGTACGTGCAGTGGGGCAGGGGGCCGACGGGGACCCCTGAAGACACGGTGCCGGCGGCGTTCGGTCTCTTTACAAAAACATCTTGAACGTCCACAACAGTGTTCCTCAACTCTCTCCTTTTGGAAGTAAAATAAGGTGTAATTTCTCCACCGGCTGAAGTGTCTGTGCTTCCTCGTGAGTGATGAGCAGGTGGGGCAAGAAGGAGGAGGGGATGCAGGTTAGCAGAGGCCACACGTTCAAACAGAGAGAAGCGTCCAGAAACACTGGAGTGAAACAGTGCAAGATACCTACAAAGACAGGGTCTTGGGCTTTGAAACGTGAGGAAAGCGTCCTCTGGCATCACGTGTGGTACAAGTTTAAGCCCCTGTGAAGCAACTTCTAAAATAAACACAACTCAGTCACGGATCCTAGTAAATTATTTCCAGTCCTATCATTGCATGAGTCTATGAATAAAATTGGTTCTCTGAATTGTGCCACAGGGTAGCGAAAGCTGACTGTCGTCAGGCGGACAGCATTGATTTTGACTGTGCTGTTTTTGACGCACAGCAAAAGATTCTCAAGCAGAGACAGGGCAAGAGCGGGAATATTAGTTCAAATTGCAGAACTTCATAAATACGCATATAAACCAGACTGCCAATGCAGCGGGCACTCTTCCTACTTTGCTTTTTTGTAATTACTGTTCTACAGGTAACTTCCCGATAATCTATGTGATTCCCCCTACATACCAATGAATCGTGCCCCTAAAGTTTATTTGTAAGTTGTTTTTACTTGAAACACGTTTTCCTAGAGAAACAGTGTGGTTAGTGGTATTCCCACCCCACAATAAAAACTTCTAGCGCGTGAGAAAGTTGCAGTTTTTACTCAGCAATGTCACCAGGAGGCCTTGTTTGTACACAGAAATCCGTTGTAACGGTCAAAAGAGGGGAAAGCATGAGCGGCACACGGAAAAAGGGCAAAGGGGGGGTCTGCCTTCGAAGCTACTGGAACTGGGGACTGGACGCCAGCAAACAGCCTCCGCCCCGTCCTCACCTCGATTCTCCCCTCTGTTGGCTAATCTTTGCTCCTCCAGGGTCTCCCCGAGACACGGGACCAACTGACCATCAATTCGGGTCCCGATCCGAGATCCCCCACCAGAGACTTGGGACCAGGTGTTCGTCGGCCCAGGCACCTGTCCTGGAGCCCCACTGATAGAAGGGCAGAGACGGGCCTCCGTCCTGTTAGAGGTCCGCACGTCCCGGGGAGCTGTGACTGCCATCCTGCGATGGGTCCCTGGCACGGCCAGCGCCAGAGGATGTGGGAGGTCCAATCAGCAGGTATGCATGGCCGACAGAGTTCAAGTCCATCCAGCGAGACACACGGCAAAGGAGTCCCTACAGGAGGAGGGGTCCCGGTACTGTCCATCCAGCCCGACAGAAGGGCCAGGACCACTCTGTCCAGACCCGGAGAGAGGAGCTGGGCGGGAGCTGGGGGACTGTCCACGCTGTCCTCAGAGGTGACAGCCAGGACATGGGCAACACCTTCGCCCCAGGGGGAGGAGAGGGAAGGAGGCCCCGGGGCTGCCATCATGCAAACTAACTGGTGGTGTCTAAATATAGGCAATGCAGTGGCTAGGAATCCGCCTGCCGGTGCAGGGGACACGGGTTCGAGCCCTGGGCTGGGACGATCCCACATGCCGCGGAGCAACTAAGCCCGTGCGCCACAGCTACTGAGCCTGAGCTCCAGAGCCTGTGAGCCACAACTACCGAGCCCACGAGCCACAACTACTGAAGCCGGTGCACCTAGAGCCCGTGCTCTGCAACAAGAGAAGCCACGACAATGAGAAGCCCGCGCACCACAAGGAAGAGTAGCCCCCGCTCGCCGCAACTGGAGAAAGCCCGCGCGCAGCAGCGAAGACCCAGCGCAGCCAAAACCAAAAATAAATAAAATAAATAAATGTATAAAAATAAATAAATCTTAAAAAAGAGGCGATGACCAAGAGGACAAGTCTGTGATTTGGATTTTTAAATCCATATGATACAGGACACACGTCCAGTCGAGATGCAGCCAGAGAAGCAGACTCCAGACCGGATGTTTCAGCAGCGGGTAATCACGCGGGGGTTGGGGGGGGGGTGGAGCTGGGCTCAGGCCTGGCCGGGGTCTGGTTGGGCGGGGCCCTGAATGAAGCTGAATGTTGTCGTGACTCTGCTGTTCCTGGGGTGCTGCTGGTAGAAACAACGGACTTGAAGAAAGGCCCTTCCCCTCGCCTCCTGCCTTGCGGTATCTGCACCCACCCCGTGCCCTACATGGGCAGAAGTCAGGGAGGATATGGCAAACTCCGTGCCTGGGGGGTGAGGACGGAGGGGGGGTGACCGAGGGCAGCCCAGCGCTGGCAGCGGGAGGGGAAGGGGTCTCAGCCACGTGGAAGGTCCATCATCTCAGGGAACAGCAAACACAGCTTCAGCCGGTGCGTCCGTGTGGGGATATGGGCTGAACATCGCAAAATCTTTCCACTTATTCAGGAGAAGCCAGAAATCTAGATTGTGTTGTGAAAATGTTTCAACTTAGCAAACAGCATTGACCCACCAGAGCTCCCTCCGGGCCCTCCTGGGTGTTGTTCTGTCTTCCAGTGAGATTCAAAGAAAAGAAGACGTAGGAGGGAAATTCTGCCAAAGACATTTTTTTAAATTAAGGGTTGGAGAAAGACAGGAACTACAGACCCAGTGAAAAAAGGTGCGTGGTGATGCGTTAATATGGAAAGTGCTGTGAGAAGAGGGGCATCCCGCAGGCCAAGGGCCCCGGAAGGCGAGGGCTGAACGGCGTCCACGCTGCGCCTGGTCCTGGTGGGAGGGGCTCCCGGGCCGCACGTTGGATCCAGGCCGGGGAGGCCGCAGCACGTGTGTGAGGAAGAAGCAGGAGGGTGGAGGGAGGCGGGGATCTCTGCCTGGTCCTCCGAGCCCTATCCGCCGCGGAGACAAAGGGAGAGAGGGGCGTGACCAAGGGAGCCCTGAGCCTGCAGGTCAAGGCTTCCCGTGAACGTCTCTGAGGCCCCAGGGACGCGACGCGGCTGGACGGTGGCTGTCGTCACCCATTCTCCACGGATGGCGTCCATGCAGCTGTGTCCTGGGCAGCTGCGGGCACCACGGCCGCTGTCACACACACGTGCATGCACACGTACACATACACAGACATGCACACGCACACACACGCACTTCACGAAACATCCACATACAGCAGAAATAATTTTCCATTGCATTTTTATTTCTACGTGATAGATTCCCCAGCACGTGACTGCAGCATCTAAACACACACATCTTGGCAAACCCCCTCCTCACCACAATACACTCAAAGAGAATGGATTGGTGGCATCACGGAGGATCAGGACAGAAGTGTATAGTAGAATTTTCCAGACTGTCTTTTAAAACACTCTAACCCCTTAAATTTTTTTTTTTTTTTTCGATACGCGGGCCTCTCACTGCCGTGGCCTCTCCCGTTGCGGAGCACAGGCTCCGGACGCACAGGCCAAGCGGCCATGGCTCACGGGCCCAGCTGCTCCGCGGCATGTGGGATCTTCCCGGACCAGGGCACGAACCCGCGTCCCCTGCATCGGCAGGCGGACTCTCAACCACTGCGCCCCCAGGGAAGCCCCTAACCCCTTAAATTTACATGAATAATATAAAAGAGCACCATTTTCCCTGCCATCAGGAGATGTTATTTTGCCTTCCTTAGTCTGAGGGTTAGGGGTAGAAATCAAAGTGTTTCTTTTATTTGTGTTTCTCTAAATAACCATGTGTTTGGACATCTTCTCAGACAGACACTAGTTCGTTGGTTTCTCCTTCGGCAGCTTTCTAATAACATTAGGTGCTTCTCAGATGTTACAAATAATCATCTTACATCTGTCATTTGCATTAAAAATACTTTAACTGTATATTATTTTCATATTGGCTTTATTTAAAGCATTGTTTTGCCATCAAAAGATGTTCACGGGGCTTCCCTGGTGGCGCAGTGGTTGAGAGTCCGCCTGCCGATGCAGGGGACACGGGTTCGTGTCCCGGTCCGGGAAGATCCCACATGCTGCGGAGCGGCTGGGCCTGTGAGCCATGGCCGCTGAGCCTGCGCATCCGGAGCCTGTGCTCCGCAACGGGAGAGGCCACAACAGTGAGAGGCCCGCGTAACGCAAAAAAAAAAAAAAAAAAAAAGATGTTCACGGCTATTTGGGGGAAAAACATCTTTCTTTAATGGATTTTAAATTCCTGATTAAGAATCATTCTCTCATTTGTAGATTCTACATGAAAACTGCAAGGTTCACCTCTGGGTGTTTCTATCATCCTCATCGCTGTTATCATTATCCCGCACGCAATCCTCTGACCCACCTGGAATGATGTTTACGCCTGGTGTGACGTGAACCTCCCCTTCATCCAGACGGGGCACCGCTAAGCCTGCAGCACTTACTGTACAATCCATTCTTTTCTCCAAATCAAATCCCATAGACTAGGTTCTTTTCTCAATCCCCGACTGTCCTCTGATATGCTTTTCCACCCCTGGGCCAGTACCGTATTGATTTGATTAAAGACCCTTGGAAATAAGTTACCCTTCCGCCTCAGGCATATTATGATTATTATTCTTTTTGTTTTCTTGACTATTCGTGGGACGTTATTACTCCATATAAACTGCAAGATCATTAAACAAGGTGCCTGGTGGTCTGACTGGAATTGCATTAAACTTTTACATTATGATTGGAAAGATTGGGGTTTTAGGTGTTCAGCATAACACCTAAAACTCCAATCCTGTCCTGTAAGAACAGGCTGTCTTTACAGTACTTCACATCTTGTTTCATATCCATTAAAAAGACTTTTTTTCCTTCCATTTAGGCCTTGTACCTTCATTTTCAAGATAATTCCTATTCATTTTATAGTTCTTGCCAATGTTGTAAACAAAATATTTCCCTCAGTTCCGTTTCTAGGTATTTTATTTCTAGCACAGGAAAGACTATTGATTTTTGCGGGCTTACCATCTGCCAGGCTAACTTAACAAAGTGGTGTAGCCATTTCTTTGTGAGCCAGTATTGGTGATTTGTGTTTTCCTAAACTCTCAACCATTTCGTCCAGATCTCAAAATAGTTACTGTACAGCTGTGCACGGAACCCTGTGCTAAAATATCTTTTCATTAGTCCTGCAGACCTTGATTGAATACCCAGTATATGCGGTTCTAATCTCTTAAAATCCGTTAAATGTATACGGTTTCACTCTTATTTTTTCTTGATTAGATTTGCTAGACATGTATCTATTTTATTAGTCTTTTAGAAGAAATGATTATTTAATTTATTTACAAAACCTACTTAATGCATCTCTTCTTTATTTTCCACTTTCACTTTGATTTACCCGGGCGTCCTAATATCTTTACTTCTGCTCTATTACTCGATTTCTATCTTCTTGAGCTGAATTCTTAGTTCACCCAATTTTGTTTTCTGTCTTCAAACACTGAAGTGTTGGCAGCTGGCGTCTTCTGAGGGCAGGTTTGCCCACAGCGGGCAGGTGCTGGTACCTCCTGTTTTCATCATCTGATCACAGATGCTGGTGACGCGAGTGCCTGTACGGTGAGCACTGTGACCTGGACTGGGGGTCTGTGATGGGCTCCAGCACGGGCAGGGGGCACAATGCCCAGAGTGGACACAAGAGGGGCGGTCCTGTGACCAGAGCCGGGCCTGCAGAGATGCTCCGGGACGGACATCGCTTCAGAGCAGGACGGCTCCTCCTCTGTGCTCCGGGGTTGGGACCACGAGGATGCCCGCTGCGACGATGCTGCTACTTCTGCTTTTCACTGCGTTGGGGGGAGAGTAAGCGCCGAGGATGCTGGGCTCTGCAGGTGGCCCTGCCCACCGTGCCCGCCGTGCCCGCCCTGTTCTGTGAGCCAAACGGCTCAGCAGCTGGTTGGGGCTGTCCTTCTGTCTCCAGCAGTTTTCTAAGATAGACTGTAAGGTGAAATTATGGCCACCTTCTTTCAATTTGATCAATAAGAAAATAAGATGTGTTCGGGTGGGAACCTCCCAGTGGTACATACTTCCTCTCATTTTTTTCCATTAATGCTAAGCTTTTGCTCATTGTGGGAAGCAGCTGGTCCACAAGACACCTGACTCATGGAACTGAGATTTTTCTCTGAGCCTTTGTAGTATTCATTTCCCCCCAGAGCTCCATGGAGCCTGGGAGATGAAATGCATTTTTTGCCTTGTAAGGGAAAAGCTGTCTAGAACTTACGTTATTGCTTCGTTTGCTTACTTTTGTCTGTCTTCCCTCCCCCACACCTCACGACATGTTAAGCATCGTGCCCACAGGAGATGTGATCTTCTTTACTCACGATTATGTCCCCCGTTACTAGAACAGTATCTTACACAAAACAAAAGTCTCAAATAATTGTAGAAAGACAATAAAACTCATACTCATCAACAAAACTCTCACAATTCCAGGCATCCAATCTGAAATTAGTAAACATGCAAGAAAACACCACCATAACTCCAAGAAGGATCAATCAATAGAAAAATGCCCAGAAATGACAGAGACGTAATTTGCAAACAAGGACTTCAAAACAGCTACTATAATTGTGCTCAAGGATTTAATAAAACACATGGTCATAACGAACAGAGAAATAGAAACTGTAAAGAAAAAACCAAATGAGACTCTTGCTAAAAAACACACACACACACACAATAACCACACTGACTAATACACTGGATGGAATTTTGAGCAAATTAAACATAGCAGAAGCAAATAAAATTGAACTTGAAAATAGAGCAGTAGCAATTTTACTAAGGAAAACACAAAGAAGAGAGAAATACTGAAAAAATTCAACAGACTCTCAGTTACCTGCGGTACAATATCCATCTGCCCACAAACTCAGAGAATAAACCAACTACGAAAAGACACCTTGAAGACAATAGGGAAATTCTTAATATGGATTGGAAGTTATAAAACATCAAAGGATATATTTCTGTGACCTTCCTTAGATGTGGCATTGTGGCTTTTGTAAGAGATGGCTAGACGGATGGATAGGTAAATGGACACAGGTGAAGATACAGATTTTATAAGTGTGTGCATCCTTTAAGTAAACGCGTATAACGAAGCATTATGTGTGAGATGCTATGGTGTCTAGAATATGCTTTAAAATATTTGAGAAAATATTTGAAGAAATATAGGCACAATGTTTCTTTAAAACTGGGGTGGCGTATACATTGGTGTTTATAATACTAGTCTTTCTTCTCTTTGAAATCCTTTATAATAGAAAGTTAAAATAATTTGTTGAATAAAAGAATAAATTAATGAATGTGTCACAAGGCTGTGCAGGGTGCCCGCCTTGAATATAAGGAATTAGGAGTCAGGGAATGTAATCAGTCATTAAGATTATGCTATTCAGTAAAAACCAAAAGGAAGAAGGAAAGAAGATGTCTACAGCAAGGATAAAAGCACTGCACAGGATGAATGAATGAATGAATGAATGAATTAAGATGTCTACAGCAAGGATAAAAGCACTGTGCAGAATGAATGAATGAATGAAGATGTCTACAGCAAGGATAAAAGTACTGTGCAGGATGAATGAATGAATGAATGAATGAAGATGTCTACAGCAAGGATAAAAGTACTGCGCAGAATGAAGGAATGAAGGAATTAAATAACTTCATGTCTATGGTCTCTTCTGGTTCTAGTCATGCTGCCCTGATTCTAAACTGGAAAAAAAAATGACAAAACTTGAAGAAAGCATCTTTATGCATTAAGTCATTCAGGTCAATGAACGAACCTTTAAAAGTACCAAAAAAGAGAAACAAAGCCAAGAAGTTTACAATGGAAACATGAAAGATGCCCAGGGGACAGGACGTGAAGGAGAAAGGCTCAGGCAAATCTGAGCTGTCTGATAATATACAATAAAAGTTACAGATTAGGGTGGGGGTGACACTGTCTCCTGGGCCCCTGACGCAGTATTTGGAGCCCTGGGTATGTCCAGGGCACACTGCTGCGGGTGGCTCAGGGGCGGGCACTGGGCAGAGACTCCCTGGGAGGGAGGGACTTCTGGCTGTTTGCTCAGCTCACGGTGGCCTCGGGGTGTTTGCTGAAGTGGGTGTCAGAGGGCACAAGACCCGCAGCTCTTGAGGAGTCTACTGATGGGGCTGGGTTTGCCCTGCTCAGAAAAGATTAAGAGGACGCAGGGAAAAGCCCTTCAAATATTTGAAGAATTTTCAAGTAGAAGCAACGGTTTTCCTGGGTGTATGTGTGTGTCCTCCCGGCGCTGAGCTGAAAGCTGCTCGATGTACGGACGGCATTTTTTGTGCTTAAATCTGTGTTGTTATAGGTTGTTCCTGGCGATCCCGGCCACGTAATTGCAACAGGAGCTGCTTCTGCGTTAGAGACTTCCCCCTGGCTCCTGAGGAGAGGCAGAACAACCTGGACAAAGAATTTGTGAGGGGAGATTCCAGGACAGGTGACAATCTCCAGCTTGGGATTCTGGGATTCTCCCCCGAAAACTGGGAATCATCGGTTGTAGGGGTGTGTGTGGGAGACAGAGACAGAGAGACAGAGATAGAGAGACAGAGACACACACAGAGACAAAGAGAGACACAGACAGACAGAAAGAGACAGAGCCATACACAGAGCAGAGGCAGAAAGACAGAGACAGACAGAGACAGAGAGACAGACACACACACAGAGACAAAGAGAGACACAGACAGGGACAGAGACATACACAGAGACAGACAGAGAGACAGAGGCAGTTAGAGACACACACGGAGACAGAGAGAGACACAGACAGACACTGAGAGGAAGGGAAGCAGAAGGGAGGGGGGCGTTTGCGTCCTCGCTCTCAGCCCTGGGGGTGTTTTAACACAATCCCTTCATTGCATTGAAAGAGGACCACAGGAGATGTACAAATTCCCCCGGGAAACATCAATCAATATAGAAAAAAACAGGGCGTTTGTTTCTTAAGACCCTTTGAGGAAGAGTCCCAACAACACCCCTGGAGGACCTATTTTATTTTTCTGCCTAGAAAGGAGGTGAGGGAGGGTAACACCCTTTTCCTCCATTTCTGGGTGGTAAACACTGCTTGCATCGTCTCATTTCGTGACTGGCTCTATTAATAAATAACTGAAGACGGCATGTTGGCTTAGCCACTGGAATCCCTGCGTTAAGGGCAATAACGTAAATGGTGTCATGTAGAGATGCATTATTAATTAGCAGCTACCGTCTCAGTAATATCCCGACAAACACAGAAGTGCTTGACTTAACCTCGCCTACATTCTTTGTTCTGCCATTTTTCAAGACGTCTTGATAAATTCCCAGAAATGACGCTCCTGGCAGCGTCTTTCAGAGAAGGGTGTGGCTCTCCTCCGTGGCATCTTCCCTGCTGTCCTCTTCCGGGTCCTGTGTCCCTCCCAGACTCACCTCCGTGTCCCTCGTGCATCTGGTGGGGGGACCGGCCGGGGGGGCTCGTCCTCACTGCAGGCTGCCCCCCTGGTGCCGGGCCTGACCTTGGGTGAATGTTGTCATTGCTGGGGGCTGGGCTGTGGAGCCAGCTGGTGACTTCACAGGAGTCCTGAGAGGGTAGAGACCCCTGAACCCCAGCACTTTAAGGACATGTGGACACACCCTTCCAGGGCTGCACCCCCTTAACTGCTGAGGTGACCTCTCAGAGTGTCCAGACACCGCCCTGTCTTCCCCCTGGCCTCGCTGGTCCACCCCGGGGTCTTTCCCGCAGGGTCAGAGGCTGGGGGACAGGGAGCTGTCATCTTCGGTGCCTGCAGAACAGAGTGGGTCCTGGGATCCGGGAAGTTGGCATGTAGGGCCACCTATGCTGGGCAGGGGCTCGAGAAGAGGGAGCATCCCTGCCCCCAGGAAGTAACACGTCAACCCCGCCCCTGCCAGGGCACGGACATCAGCTGGGGATCCACAGCTGCCCTACATTTCTGGAGAGTAAGAGGGATTTTAGACACATGTTGGGAAACATAATAGTCTGTGTTGGAACTTCGCTGACAACCTAGGTGACCCTGCGTCTTCACTGAGAAACAGGGAGCGGTGGGTCTGCTGCCGACCCCTCGGCACTGTAACCGGTAGGTTGTTGCCAAGTGCAGTGGAGCACAACAGACCTGCCCGGGAGCCCGGCTGGGTCAGTTGTGGTGATTCAGGGACTCAGCCCAGGTCTCCATCTCCACTTCCACAAGATGGGACATATAACATCTATCCATTAGAATGAGGAAGCATGTACAATGGCTTCATCTATCACAAAACCTGTCACATGCTCAAAACATCCCATAAATCATCGTAGAAAATGATAACAGTATTCCCATTACCTGTGTCTGCTGCTTCAAAAGCTACCTTCTAGGCCCCCAAGGGAAGATGCCCCGGTTTCCCTCCTCCTGTGTCCTGTGGAATCCATCCCAGAATAGGCGCTGATAGGTTCTCAAATTGTGTCTACCGGTCGTGGCCCCTTAGCACCAGCACCCCCAGACCAGGGTGGCATCTAGATATGGCCACTGTCTTCCCACCACAGCCCCAGGTCAGCTTGGAAAGGGCACCCCTGCAAGTCGCCCAGTGGGTTGGACCTGCCAGCACTGCCTTTGTTGTAGGCGGTACCCCATTCTCTTACCTGTTCTGAGCCCCTTGCCCTGGCCGAAGCTCTCCACTGAAAGCAACGGCAGGGGGACACCCACTTCCTGGGGGGCAGTTCCCTGAACCACACGCCCTCCCCCAGGACAGACCACGGGGTCCTGGGCCTGGAGTTCAGTCTTCCAACTGAGTCTGAGGGCCTTAGTCTGTAGATAAGTAGGTAAGCTACTTATAACCTCGGCAGTTAGCATCCACCCTAAGAGAAAACAGCTGAATCCACAGACACAGGACACCTAAAAGTGACTCACGTCACTCGCTCCCACAGTGCTGGGCCACCTCGGAAAGGAGCCCAGGCCCAGCGAGTCCCCCACATCACGAGGCTCCCTGGCAGCGTCGCCCCTGGTTGTCCCATGCATCTGCACTCACCCGCCTGGTGCCCGTCAACTCACTTCCAGCCTCATTCTCACCTCCAGGATCCAGGGACCTCCCTGGCTCTTCTGACCCCTGGAGCATAATTATTCTCTCTGCTCTGGTTTGCTAAATGAATGATGGAGGAACTCAGCTGTGTGGGTTTGGGCAGGAATAATTAACCATGCTCGTCTCCCGTCTGAATTCCAAACCTGGACCCTCACCTGGACTGGACCCTCACCTGGAACCAGAACTAGCATAGACTCTCTCTCCCGGTTCTTCCTGCATTTCCTTACCCAATTTTTTAAACTTTTTAAAAAAATTTTATTGGAGTATAGCTCATTTACAATGTTGTGTTAGTTTCAGGCGTACAGCAAAGTACATTCTTTTTCAGATCCTTTTCCTATATAGGTTATTACAGAATACTGAGCAGAGTTGCCTGGGCTATATAGTAGGTCCTTGTTGATTACCTCTTTTATATATAGTAGTGTGTATATGTCAATCCCAATCTTCTAACTTATCCCTCCCCCCATGTTTCCCCTTTGGTAACCATAGGTTTGATTTCAAGATCTGTGAGTCTATTTCTGTTTTGTAAAAAAGTTCATTTGTATCATTTTTATTAGATTCCACATATAAGTGATATCCTATGATATTTGATTTGCCTGACTTACTTCGCTTAATATGATCATCTCTAGGTCCACCCATGTTGCTGCAAACAGCACAGTTTCCTTCTTTTTTATGGCTGAGTAATATTCCATTGTATATATGTACCCCATCTCCTTTATCCATTCTTCTGTTGATGGGTTGGAAAAGATGAAGTTAAACTGTCACTGTTTGCAGATGACATGATACTACATAGAAAATCCTAAAGATGCTACCAGAAAGCTACTGGAGATCTTCAATGAATTTGGTAAAGTTGCAGGATACAACATTAAAACACAGAAATCTCTTGCATTCCTATACACTAACAAAGAAAGATCAGAAAGAGAAATTAAGGAGACACTTCTCACCCAGTTTGAGGCTGAACACTCAGAAGACAGTACTCAGAAGACGGGTGGGAGACGCACCTCCTACAAGCAGCAGGAGCTACGAGGGGCCCCGTCCTGGGAGGCCTAGATGGACGTCAGCACCAAGGCCAGCTCCCACCCCGGCAATTCCCCCGCCACAGCTTTGCAGGCAGCCTTGGGCCGCTCACTCTCTCGGATACCAGGAAAACGGAGCTGGTGGGCTAATCCCAGGGCACCTTTAAAACCTTCACCTAGTATCACACTCACCAGGCTCACCAGCTCTCTCCACGCCCCTGGGGTTTTCTCACCTGCTCTCTCCATGCCCCTGGGGTTTTCTTGCCTGCCTGTGTGTCCTGTCCATTAGGAGGAGGGCTCGTGGCAATTTGCAGGAGGAAACTTAATTCCTGAGATGGAGAAAAGTTGGTCAAGACTTTCTGTGAGTCGTTTTCATTACATTCCTTCTGAAGCTTTTATTAATTTAGCGGGGCTTCTTAATTAAAGTCTCGATGAATAATTGAAGCGTAGTTTTTGATTATGCCAGAGCTGATGCCATTTTGAGGTGTAATTGTAACTAATAAATTAGTTAAATAGGTAAGATGATGAAATCCTGTCTCAAGAGGGACACTCATAAGTTCAAGAATTTATCTACATGTCATTCAATAAATTTATGCAGAAAAAAATAGATGCTCAGGAGGAAAACCAGACCATACTAGTCCTGCTCTGGCAGTGCTGCAGTTCCCGAATAACTCACCGCCATCTCAACGGGAGAAGAAGAAGGGGCATCGCCGCTTCCCCCAGGAACCCTCGCCGATTTCCTCCAGTCCCCGCGGGCACCCTGCTAAGACCCCCAGAGGCGCCTCGCTGGGTGGTCTGCGGTCCCAGAGCTTCAGGGAGACCCCGTACCCAGTGATGGTGGCCGAGCCTCTGCCTCTGTGCTTCCTCTCACCCTCACTCTCTTTCTCCTCCGCACTTCTCTGTAACCCCCTAAGCAAAGCCACGTACACACCTCCTACAGTTTAGGGAGAAAATTAAGGGAGAAGGGCAAGGGTGCGATGGACCAGAGGCAGCCAGGCCAGTCGGGTGGGGAGGGAGGCTGCAGGCACGCGCTCCCCCCCGACCTCCATCTCTCTTCCTGCACAAATGAGAAGCAGGGTGTGAGAGGAGGCGCCTCTCTGCCTCAGAGCAGGTCTTGGAGCGGCTCCAGAGCCCCGCGGCTTCGTCAGCCTCCTAGAGCCACAAGAAGCAACCGGTGATGAATTATTCACCTCGCGCGGTCGATAGTTGGGAAACAAATTCATGCCCGGTGAGAAAGCCCTTCTCCTCTGGATTCCCGGGGCCAGCACACACCTGCTCCATCAGCCACTGAAGCGAATGCTTCGTGAGTGCCCTGGAAGCAAACCACACCTGTGTGCTGGGCACAGGGGGCCTTTGCTATGAAGGCCGGTCTCATCCCCCACAAGCACTCGAGGAAGGTGTAGCCCTGGCTGGTCTTCACTCCCAGGAGCAGCTGGCAACGAAAACACTCAAAGTCTGAGAAGACAGCGCTGGTATCGGCGGTGACGTAGTGAGCGCCTCCTCAGCTGTTTGCAGGAAGTGCGCCCCGCGTCGCGTAGGGCAGGCGGCACCACCCTGTCTTCTCCTCGCCTGATTAGCTCAGATCTGCCTGCTGGTGGTCCAGCGCCACACGCATCAGATCGCCAAAACTGCTCACTGAAACGCAGCCCCCTGGACCTCCCCCCAAGCAGGGCCCCAGGCCTGGTCACCCGCATTCGGTGGGTAGTGTGTGGCTGTTACACACCGAGGTTTAAGAAGCACTGACACACGTTCGTCTGTCCTGCTAAACCAAGGACTGTTTCAAGGCGGCGACGACCCACTTGGTTCACGTGTTCTCGGCACTTTCTAGCACCTTGGGGGGTGGACACCAGCTGATTCTCCAACCCCTCCCAACTGCGGGCCGGTTGGTCCCAGGACGTGCGTCTTCGTGAGTGGCTCTGACCCACCTGGCCCCCACCACGGGGTCCAACACCGCACGCTGGGGCCAAGTGGAGCTCAGCAAGGCCTGCAGCACCGGGCAGGGGCTGGGCGTTCTGTGCGCTTCCTTCAAGGAGCAGGAGAGGAGGCGGCCGGTCTCAGGCGACCCCGTTATTGGGTCCTCACCTCCCTGGGCTGCACAGCCCACTGCTCTGTCCTTCCGGGACCCCTACCGGGACGAGGTGGCTAGACTGGGAGAGTCGGGGGCTGGGAACGCAGCTGTGACACGATCTCAGAAAAGGGCTCAGATTCTGAGAGTCTTGGTTGTCTCACCCGCAAACTGGGACGGTAATAGAACCGACGTCTGAGGTTCGGGGTGAAAATTGAATTGATTCCGACTTCTTGGGAGAGAGAAGGGCCCATGCAGTCAGTGCCCCGTGCGAGCCCGGTGCCCACCGCCCATCCACCTGCATAAATGACTCCTACCCTGGGCCTCACCCGCGTGCGCCTTTCCTGCCCCCTGGGCACACAACCCCCCCGGGACCTCAGGATCTCCGTGCACGGGGCAGCTGACAGAGGCAGGGGCCACAGGGCCTCTGTCTGCCGAATCAAGACCAGGAGGGCCTTCGTCCGTGGGAATCGGGCTCGGGGTGAATGCACGGCTCAGAGCCTTGGAGCCGGAAACCAGAGCCTTGACGGCGACTCCGCTGCCCCTCTGGTTCTCCCGTCTCTCTGGCGTATTCTGACCTCACCTGAGACCTTCCTGCTCAGCTACAAACCACCCGAGTCGTCTTGGAGCTGACACGGAGGCCGTCCCAGCCACTCAGGCTCAGGGCGCCCGGACGCTCCTGGCTGGGCTGGGGTCGCAGAGGAGGCCGGTGGGGGGCTGGAAGGGGCCGGAGAGGGTATCCCAGAAAGGAGTGTGGTGGCCGGCCGTGGCTGACTTCCCGGACAGATCCCTGGAGGTGTGAGCCGGGGGTGCCGAGAGCTCCAGCCCAGTGCAGGGAGGGAGGGGGGAGCAGGGGAGAGAGCTGGGGTGGGCTTCGGGGGCGGGGGGGCGCTTAGAGGTGGCTTGGGACTCCTCAGGCAGGTCAGTGTTTGGAGCTGTCCAGGGAGGCCGCGGGGGTGGAGAAGGGTCTGGAGGGAGCTGGGAGCAGCAGGGCTGTCCTGGGGGAGCACAGGTGTCCCCCCCGGGAAGGGGCTGAGGGAGGAGGGGGCGGGACTATTGGGGTGTAGGGAGTGCAGAGTCCTCCCCAGCAGTTCTCGGTCCCCTGGCTGGTAGCTTCCCTCGGGCAGGCGCCACTGCAGAGGGGCTGGGGGTGAGCCTACAGCTCACAGGGAGCCCAGGGGCCCGAGCCCACCCCCTTCCCGCCCCTCGCTCCGCAGCCCCCACCCCCACCTGCAGCCCAGGCTCCCACGGCCAGCTGTGCGTCCTGCGTCTCCTCCCGCCCTGCACGTCTGGGCCGCTGGATGAAGAGGAGGTTTTCCACGCAAACCCACCTCCAGTTAATAGTTCTTTAAACGTGTGATGTTAAGAGAAGGTTCTATCAGAGGTTCCCCTTCTGTTGAGCTGGAAAAGCACAAAGACGCGCCTATGGTTTAACAGAGCAGCCCTCCCTCCCCTGACTGGGGTTCTCTGAGAAGCCACATAGAGGTTCCGTGGGGTGAGGTGCAGTCAGATGAGCCGCGTCAGGGCCACCACCTCTGGCCCAGACTGATCGAGGTCATTGTTTTCAAAGGGACAGAGGCGAATGTTTATACGTGTTCTTATTTACATGTGTTCACAGCAACACAGATCACTGAACACGAGCATTGATCAGACATGTTCCTGGTTGCCATATGTACCCAAAGTCACGCCCACCTTTGTCAGGTGCACCAGGACCCATTCCTGGACTCTTGTTCGCTCCGGGGGCCTGACTGTGAAGCCCCACGAGGTGACCACCTTGTTTCTGTTACAGCATCTGTGTAACTTAGTGCTTGATTATTTAATATTCCTCCAGGCACCATGAATTCTTTTGGTATTTTTTGGCAGTTCTGAGACATTTATTCCACCTATTCCTAATAATAAATCTGCTGGGGCTTCCCTCCTGCATTAACTCTATGTATTAGTTTGGGGAGAACTGACTTTTTTTTTTTTTTTTGCGGTACGTGGGCCTCTCACTGTTGTGGCCTCTCCCGTTGCGGAGCACAGGCTCCGGACGCGCAGGCTCAGCGGCCACGGCTCACGGGCCCAGCCGCTCCGCGGCATGTGGGATCTTCCTGGACCGGGGCACGAACCCGCGTCCCCTGCATCGGCAGGTGGACTCTCAACCACTGCGCCACCAGGGAAGCCCTAGAACTGACTTTTTTAATTAAGGTTTTCTCTCTGAGAATGTGGGATCACATCTGCTGTGGACTGTGTACTGTAAGTAAGTTTAAGCCCCCGTCTGCAGTGTTTCCTTACAGCTGCCCAAGCTGAAGAAGAAACTACCCACTTGCTCCCATAGGTGTTTTTAATACCAAATCCATACTAATTTTAAATAAATTCCTGATTTTAACTTCCTACTCCTCATTGCTAATATAAGAACTATCTATAGATTTTGAAATTTTGTCTTATATCCAGCAAACTTTATGAAATTTTTAAATTACTCCAGCCGTTTTTTCTTTTTCTTTTATAAAATAATCTCTTTGGTTTCTTAGCTGTACAATGAGATCATTAACTAAAAAGATGTCTTTGCTTCACCAGTGTTTGTACTAATTACTGAATATTTCTCTTATTACATCCGGAGCCACCAAAGCACACTGTATAATAGTGACAGAGGCCCTCATTTCACAGGAGATGCCCTGGTGTTTTCCTGGCTTGCACACTGCCGCCTTCTCACTGTGTCCTCACCCAGCCTTTCCTAGAGAGAGAGAAATCTGGTGTCTCTTCCTCTCCTTATAAGGACACCAGCCCTACTGAATTAGGCCCACCCTTTGACTCCACTTAACTCAATTCTTCTTGAAAGGCCCCATTTCCAAACAGTCACACATGGGTTTAGGGCTTTAACATATGAATTTGGGGTGGTGGGGACACAATTCCGTCCGTAACACCAGCAAGCCAGAAAAAAAGACCTCACCAGGAAGCAGCCCTGCCCATCACCGAGCTTGGACTCCATCCTCCAGAACTCAGCGTGCTGTTAAAGTACCCGTCCGTGTGGACCTGGTGGAGCTGCCCTAGCTGCTCTGGGTCTCATGGGCTGAAGCTCTTCATGGTTGCATCCGCCTCTGGAGACGGACACCCCTCCAGGCTCCCTCAGACAGCTGGCAGGGTCCGTCCCCTTGCTGACCTGTACCTGGGACCCGTGTTCCTGCCAGCTCCGGCCTGGGGCCACTCCCAGCTCCTGGAGGCCGTCTACATTCCTTCCACGTGGCCCGCGGCAGGCCCAGCGTGGGTGCCGATGCTGCGTTGAGGTCAGCAGCATGTCTCTCTGGTTTCCTCCTCTGCCTCTAGCCCGAGAAAACGCTCGGCTATTAAAGAGCTCACCTGATTAGGTCAGGCCCACCAGGATTGATAGCGAGCGGGGGCCCTGTGGGGCTCCTGGGCACAAAAGACTTTCTGGGTCACCCATTTCTTTGATTACCGGAAACAGGCTTCCTTCAGCCTCCATGACCCTCCCTGAGTTCCAACGGGGAAGATTCAAGCAGTTAATTAGGGAAGGGAGGGAATGCAGACACAGGGAGAAACAAAAAGTGAAGAGGGAAACAATAGTGCAGCCCTGGGGCAGGTCCTGGTCCCCACCTGAGGGATACACACAACACTATCTTTTAATGTTTCGCAGATAAAACCCCCACCAGGTGGAAAAGTTAACTGTCTGCTGCCCACAAGCACTGAGACCCCAGACCTGTTGGAACCAGAAGATTGGTGATGCTGACTCCCGATTACCTCACCACCAGCCAATCGGAAGAACTTCCGTGAGCTGACCACGCCCCCTCATTGAATCATGACTATAAAACTTCTCACTACCTCCTCCAAGTTGGGACACATAGTTGTCCGAGGCAGGAGCCTGCTGTGTCCCCCTTTGCCTGGCAAAGTAGGAAAGCTATCCTTTTCTACTCCACCCAAAACTCTGTCTCCGAGATTCAGCTCGGCACCGGTGTACAGAAAAGCTGAGCTTTCGGCGTTAGGATCATCTCCCGTTTTCCCCAAAGCACAGCATAATCACGGGATTGATCTCTCATATTCACAGTTTCTGCCAACATTCAAGGGGTGGGGATCACACAGGGCTCTAGAGCTGGGCTGTCTTAGAACTCTGATGCTGCAGCTTTTATTAGGAATAAATTAGGGATTTTATAAAATGTCTTCTTTTCTTTTGGAATTTGTTGGTATATTGTATTATGTTAGTAGATTTCCTGGTCTCTAACCCTTTTTGCATGTCATATTAAACAACCTGCCATATCCCTGCTTTTTAAATGTTTAAGATTTTCTAGGTGGGTAACTGCAATCTATTTTTTATATATTCAACAAATATGACAAAATGTGAGTTTCCTATTTGAAGAATATAAATTATATGGTTTATATTCATGACCTCTATGTTCTTTTTTATTTATTCCCTACTAGAGCTGTATAATTCCAAAACAGGTACATTCAGATATTCCAGATGCTTTTTTTTTCATGGTTTTCTGCCTTTTCTAGTAGATTTTTCTCTACATATTTAGTTGTTATACTGTTTGTTCCTTAACAGTTTATGCCAAGTCGATTCAATTTCTTATAAATTAGGCCATTTATCATTATATAATGACCTATTTTCCTCTTGTATGAAGTTAAAATTGTCATTCATTTATAGTCAACCTTTCTATGCCACTTGATCTTAATTAAGTCTTTCGCATAAACCGTAGAGCTGAGTTTTGTTATCTAAATCAGTCTATCATTCTCTGTCTCTTAAAGGAGACTTTATTCTAGCCACATTAATACCTCATTAATAATCTTGATTCTGTTTCTTCCTTTTTCCTATTTTATCTACTTTCCACTCTACTCTTTCTGTACTCTCTTTTCTCCCCTCCTTTTTGAAGTTTTGTCAAGTTCTTGTTTATTATCTCTCTTTTTTCCTTTCAACTTTGGAAGCCCTGCTTCTGGATTTCACTGGTGGTCACCACGGCTTCCTGGCTGACATGCGCACACACAAGTGCCGGCCGTCGTCATGTCTGACAGCTCAGCATCTCCCTGCAGACACACCCGGGCTGGCCACCTGGAGCAGGTGAGGCTCAGGCCCCCAGGCACCCTGTGTCAGCCGACCCTCAGCCAACCCCAGACAGGTCCCTGAGCCCACTTAGGACAAAGAACCACCAGTCGAGCCTGTCCAAAAGCCCCCACCCCCAGAATCACAAGCTGGGACCAACGTTCACTGACGCCCCCCGCGCCACACCCCACGAGCTGCCGATTTCCCACGAACACTTTTCCTCAAACACCAAAGAACCTACTGGAAAGACACATAGTTTTGTTCACAAAATCAATCCGAAGAAATGCTTTATTTCTAGCCCACACAGGGAAACTTAAATGAAATACAAACCCTTAATCGGATGCCTGGTAAAGCAGAAGGAATCTTCACTCCAGGCACTAAATCGGTCTTGACATTTACAACTCCAGTAAACAATGCAACAAAGTGACAGTTTGTACCTCATAGAGGATGACAGTCCTGACATCCAACGCCAAATTCAAGGAATAGTTGAATTCAGAAAGACTCAGAAAGTTAGCGAACGTTATATTTATCCAACATTTATTCAAGTGAACAACGGGCACCTCGCTTTGAGCACGACAAGGAAGGTCTAAGACAAAGACGACGCTATGCCCAGAGTCCCCAGGTGGGGCCCCATGACCGCCAGAAAAAACCACAGTGCTTCCTGGAGGTTAAAATGTGCAAGGGGTTTGAACAGCAGCAGGGGATGGTCCCTAACCCCAAGCCCTCTGGGGCAGAGTCAGCAGCCCTCCCAGGAAAGACCTCCATGGGCCACTTCCAAGGGCTGTGCTTGTCCATCCCACCGTCCAAGTGATGCTGGTACTGCCCCCTCCTCCCGCAAACCCTGAGACCCTGAGGAAGTGATGCCCCCACGCCTCGGGCAGAACTCTGAGACCCAGGTAGGAAGAAAGGCTTTTCAGGGACACCCATGGTGTCTGGTGACAGACAGGGGAGGTCCCAGGACATGGTTTCAGGGAAAGCAGAGCCGTCGGCGGCCCCTGTGGGCAGGACGGGCAGGATGTCTGTAAACTGGGGGCACGCCCACCCCGCGGCGGTTCCAGTGAAGAGTGTTCTCTCTGGGGTCCCCAGGTTCTGGGGTTCCCTCTCCCCCCTCCTCCCTCACAAAATCTTGGCACCAGCCTAAGTCAGGCCAGGCCTCTCCTCTGCTGGAAACCTGCAACACCCCATCACAGGCAGGCTGGAGCCCCTCCTTCTCACTACTGGACACGACTCTCCCCCGTCATCCCCCTTCTGGCCACCAGCGACCTTTCCACCTGCTGATGCCTCCACCTGGCTCCTCTCCCCAGGTGTCCACCTGGCTGCCCCATCCTCAGGGCACCCCAGCCCCCTGCCTTCCGTCCCCCACAGCTGAGGGCCCTGTGGGCCGTGCAGCACCCACCAGGGCAGGGGTCCTGCTGCTCAGCGGGGGGGACGAGACCCCACACGTGGGGGCTGCTTTCCAGCTTCCGAAGCGCACTTTCCAGCCGCCTTCCCTTACGCCCAACCCCTTCCCAGGGGCCCCTTCCCAGGCCGCCCGCCCTCATCCTGACTTCACCCCTGAGGATGCCCGGAGGAGATACCTGGGGGCTTTGTAAGGGCTCAAGCACAGGCAGGTACCGGGGCCGGGCGCCCGGTCAGCGCTGGCTCTGGTAAGACGTCCCCACGAGGGGCTGGACAGGAAGAGAGAGGACCCGGCGGTCAGGTGAGCCTCCCAGGCCGGTCTGCCGGGACCACATCTCCACTCTGGCGTCTCCAGGTCTCAGCAGATGCGCTCAGAGGGGATCCCCACGTGTGTAAAGTGCGTTCTTTCCCCAGATCCTATTGCAGTCCACGTCTTCTCTGCCACACTTCTTAATCCCAGAGCAGGAAAGGGGTCACAGCACCCAGGTTCTCAATTTATCACTGTTTAGTCAGCCTGTCCGAGCAGAAGCATGGCGCGCGGATGGGCGTAGAGACAGGCCCCCTCGGGGGTCCCCCTTGCAGATGTGCTGCCCCAGCTGCTGGGCGGGTGTCTGCCAGGGCCACTCTGCTGCCAGGAGCCTCCTCTCCCTCGGGGCCACGGAACCACAGGCCCGACGATGCAGAGAGGTGGGCTCTGTTCCCGGGCAGCAGCAATGGGCAGGAGTGCCCCCAGGACGAGGGCGGGAAGGAGGGCACCCCCCGTGATGAGACACGCTCCCTGAAGCCCACCCTCCGCCCCTCAGCTCCTCCCTTGCTGCGTCTTCTCTCTTGGGTAAAATCACACAGCGGCTCCATCTGAGTCTCCACCTGGTCCCACCTGAACCTGCACACCTGAGCGAGGCTGGAGGAGAGACACCCATGGGACAGCTCATCAGGGAGAAAAAAGCCTTTCTCTGAACATCACTTCCCTCCCCCCAAAGTCCCCGCACCACTTCACAAACTCCCGAGCGTCTAGAAGGTTGGGAGTGGGGGAGAGGACACAGAGCCCACAGACAAAGGTCTTTCCTTGAGGGGGGGGGTACCAGCCAACAGAGGCGCCTGAGGACCCCTGACACCCACCTCAGTCAGCTCATCATCTGCTGAGACCAGTGGGCTCCTTTAAAACAGGCTCATAAATGACTCCCTGTGGGAAGAGAGGAGGCCCTTCTTGGGTGGGCTGTATGGCCGCCGCTCCCCGCTGCCCAGTTGTGTCCATCAGGGTGACCTCCTCCCACTGCGTTGCTCCCTCCCGCCCCCTCCCTCCCGGGGGGGCCTGCAGCTGTTTCCCGGAGTCACCCCAGTGTCCCGAGCCCCAGCCTCCTTCCCTAGAGCCCCTGACGAGCGAAGATGAGCACCCAGACCCCACACAACCCACTGTGAGGACCCCACGAAGACCTCCTCGGCGTGGAAACGCACAGCTACCCACCCGCACGGTGAGGGAGAGACGGGAGGTTAGAGCAAAGGCAACACAGGGGCCGGGTGGCCGAATGCAGAGCTGAAGGACACCGGAGGCCACCAGCCCGACCCACCACCTGCCTGAACCGGGACGCGAGCCTCATCCATCCAAGTGCAGCCGAAACCCACGGGGAGCTGGCATCACGGCCGCCAGACCCGGGAAATCCACCCTGTGTGCAACAGGAAGAGGCCGTGACGGGCACCAGGGTATCTGCACCGGCGGGTCCTCAGGCGCCGCAGCCAGGGGCTTCGCAGCAGCGGTAACGGGGCTGCCGCTGCACCCAGTCCTGGCCGCGCCCCCAGACACGGACCCATTCCAGGGTGAGGCTGAGACCCCGGAAGGATGGCCAGACCCACGGCCCCCACCTGTCCGGGATGGGCCATCAGTGACTCAGCCACGCAGCTCAGTCCCCGCGAGCCGGGAAGGAGGCGCCCGCTCAGCCAGGGCCCCAGGTCCTGAGCGGTCAGGGCCGGTGTGGGCGGGCGCGCAGGACGGAGCTCTCCCGCACCGCCTCTGCCGGGCTCGCCCTCGGTTTGCTCCCTCCGTCAGGACAGGACTAGCATTCTGGGCTCCGCACCCACCTCGGGCCCAGCAGGCGCCCCGCCGGGGCCGGGGGTGTGAGTCCACCGGCACGAGGATCCCGCCGGCACGAGGATCCCACCAGCACGAGGATGCCGCCGCGGCCGCCGTCTGCCTTCTCCGCGAGCCCCCGCTCCGGACAGGAGGCCTCTGCGGCTCCTGGGGGAGGACCCTGCCTGTCCCCGCACCGCCGGGCTCCTCAGGGGCCTCTCAGAGGCGGTCGCGGCTCATGGCAGCCCCACGGGTCCCAGGTCACCCTCTGGGGCTTCTCTGGAAACAGGGTTTGCAGTTCGTGACCCTCCCGCCAAGCCCCGCCTCCGCCTGAAGCCCAGGGACCCTGTGCTCCCTCCTGAAGGCTCCTGACAAGGGGTTTGCTAGAGGGACTGGAGGTCTGGCGGCGGTTGGTCTGGAGGTCACTTGAAGGTCCCTGGCCACGCCTGGGCTGGGGGAGGAGAGGCAGTTCTGGAACATCTGTGAGGCCTCTGCCCGACTCCCCGCCACGGAGTCTGCAGCTCCAGGCTCCTGGGGGACGCGTTCCCGAGAGGGGCGCCCTCAGCTCTCAGGCTACGTCTCAGCCGCTCACACAGCTGCCCAGGAGCGCGTACACCTCCGGGGACCCCCATCCACAGGGCAAGAAGACCCTCTCCAGTGCGCAACCCCCAATCAGACTCCTGAAGGTGCCCCATGGGGGGCAGTCAGGATGCTGGGAACCACGTGGACAGACGGGCAGCTGGCTGGGGCCGCGGAGGGTCCAAGTGTGACAAAGGTCCCAGAGCAAACCCCAAGTCCTGACCCCCTGCCCCCGCCAGGACTGCTCCCACCGTGAGGGGCCATGCCCTTGAGGACACTGGGTCTGGTCACCCCCGCCAGGCTCTCCTCCCCTTCCCGGGCCGCCCCTCCTGGTCTCCCTGGCCATTACTTGACCACACCACACGCTTCTGCCTCAGGGCCTCACGAGCTGCCCTCTCGCTGGAAATCCCAGGCTCACCCCACCAGCCATGTTGCACCTCTGCCCGCAGCTCCCAGCAGCCTCATCGGCTGGGTCTTTCTCCCAGGACCTGCCCCCCACCCCGTGCTAGAAGGCAAGGTCCCTCGCGGACGCATTTGCAGGACCGCAAGCCCAAGGTGGCCCTTGCAGCTGGGACTCCAGCTGACCACAGACCTGCCGGGTGAGCTGCCGACACCCCGTTTACTGGGCTCAAATCAGGAGCAAATAGGGACGGGCCTCATCGTCCCCGGGGATGGTCCCAGACTCCCAGCCTCAGAAGCCACCGTCTGTGCCTCTTGTCCATGTGTGGCAACAGGCACTCATTGCACTCATGAGCTATTTTTAAATACACCAGCAGAAGCCGGGCGGTTGAACGTGTTATCCCCAACGGTGTCTTGTGATCGCCAGTTACTTAACAGAGAGAATCAAAGTGCAAATTGCCGGGTTCACTCAATTACTGCTAACCTGGAATACAAGCATGTTAATCGTAATCAGAACTACACTCTCCAGAGTGGATATTAAAGGGAATAACGGTCAGCCGTAAATACGTCACGCATTTATCTCCTGATCTGCTCAGCAAACAGGACGGCACACGCCCGCAAACGGGCTCCAAAGGCAGAAGCCCATTAAGGAGCTTCGCTGAATCAGTGCAACGTCTAAATTGGATTCCGTTCCAGGGCTTAGCTGAAATTTATCTTAGCTGGGGGCTGGTTTTCCAGCTGGAAAACTAGTGTCAAGTAAAAGAATGAACCTGATACAAAATTATTTTCTTTAAAAAATTGAAATTAAAAACCCATCGCTGGGCTTACTTACCTCCTTTACTTTTGCAAAGATGGTTTGAGATCACTGTAGGTGCAGACCCCGGCACTAGTCCCGTGAGGCCAGGCCCCCCTTCCGTCCCCTCACACCCTCTCTCAGCGGCAGGAGGGGGCACCCTTGTCTTGGGGATCTGGGTTTTACTCTTAGTGAGGGACAAGTGTGCCCGAGTTCCCAGGAGGCCCGGCTTACCCAGGGTGTGAAGGGAGCTGGGTCTCGCACCAGCCTGCTGCCTTGTTGCCGAGGGCAGGATGCCCTGATCCGGCGCCCTCGGGGTCCCTCCCTGAGCCCGGAGACCCTGGGCCGAAACCCTGCCTCTGCCTCTGTCCACCTCCTGGTCCCCTGGGGGCACTGGTTTTGTTTTCCTTCAGTTTATGAGGTACGTGTCAGACACAGACCATACACGTGTGTGTGCGCATCCGCCTGGGACACCGTCACCGCCATCCGGGAGGCGGGTGGTCTAAGCACGTGCGTCCCCGTTTGCTCCCCGAGAAGAGGGGTGGCAGGGCCCCCGCCACACGCGCGTGGTGAGCTGGCGGCACACCCTGGCTGTCCCGGCCGGGTTTATGCATTCGGCTGAGGGACGTTCCTCAAGGTCACGGGGACAGAGACAGACGGAGAGGCGGCCGGGACGCTGCACTCTCAGCACGGCTCCCACAGCCCCTGGAGCAGAGGGCAGAGGGCACGTGTGTCGGACCTGTCCTCTGCCCCCGTGACCCCCTGACCTGTTCAATCGGCTTCCAGCCAGGCCCAGGGCAGGTGTGGGGGGCAGAGCCGAGGGACGCAGCCCCCACATCCCCCTCCTACCCTGGACAGCAGTCGACGGGGAGGTCGAGTCCCGGCTCAGCGCGGCTGAGCACTGCCCTGCACCGGCCTGCACGGAGCGGCAGACGGGGTTGGCATGATGCCCCTGCTGGTCTGAGGCCTGGAAGCCAAGGACACGGTTCCCAAGTGGCTGGAACCGTCCCTGAAAAGCGGAACCTGAGACCTGGGCCCGTCGCCAGGCCTGGAAGAGGCAGCTCGCAGGAGGAGTGTCTCCACGGACGCAGAGGGGCTGTGGGGTCTCTCACTCCACACGGGGGTCAGGGAAGGGGACCCTGGTGCCTCTCACCCAGGAGGCCGGTGTGCAGAGGCCTGGGGGTGTGGCCTCAGGCGGGGACGGGGGGGTGGGGGGGCGTGGGCGTGGGCACGTGGGTCAGCCAGAGCCCGGGACCCTGCGTGGGACGAGGGGAGGGGAGGGGACAGGGTGGGCAAGCCCAGTGGGCAGAGCAGGTGACAGGAGGGGCCCACGGGGAGGGCAAGCCTTCGGGCGTTCTCGCTGTCATCCCCTGGGGCTGGGCTCTCCTTCGCTGCCTGTGGGCAGTCATCCTGGGGGGGACCCTCCCTCAGCACCACCAAGCCGCGGGCCGTGTCCCTCCTGGTAGAGGGGCCATGCCGTGCACCCAGGGTGACGAGCGATATCCCTGGGATCCAGTCCCTTGGTGACAGGAGCGGCCACTTCCTCAGCTGTGACTACGAGTCTCTGCACGTCACCGTCGCTCCTGGAGGGCAGGAAAGTGTGGTCCAGACCCGCTGCTCCAATTTCGAGCTCCTGTGGGAGGCCTGGCTCCAATGCAGAGCCGGCATCCCCGTCTCTGCCCAGGGTGCGCGCGGGCACCCGCAGGATTGATGTCAGAGTCTTAGGCGGCCGGCTGCCGACCTCTCACTGCAGAGAACGGCGCGTGGATCATTTTTCATGGGCACAGAAATTGGAAGATGTAAATCCTGACGGCACTCTGTGAAAACCCAGATACGGCCACCGACGTGGACCTGCTCCCAGGACGGAAGATCCTGACGCCTGTCTCCGTGTTATTACACTGTTACAAATGGGAAGATCCACTTTGAGGAGATGCTCGAACACCGCCCGCCCCCAGCCACGTTCACATCTCTCGGGACGCCTGCTGCTCCGAGCCGTGGCCACTCCGTGGCCATGCACACTCGTCTCTGCGGCCGGTGCGCCCAGGCGCCGCCATGGGGAGAGGGGAGACGCTCAGGTCTCAGCCCCGCCAGGAGTGGATTCGGGCAGAGAGGGCAGAGGAGGCCGTGGAGCGAGGGGGTTCGAGGACTGAACAGGCATCACCACCGACCTCGTGGAGAGGTGTCTGAGGGGCAGCGCGCGCTCCAGCCTTCTTTTTCCACGTCTTTGATCTGCTCTCTGATTAGTGTTTCCCTTTCTCCATCTGCCTGGATCTGCCGTTATTAATTCACAGTAGATTTCCTTGTGCCCTTGGGCCAGCTGCTCCCCCACCCGGGAGTCCAGACTAATCCCCCCACGTCAGCGTCACCGGGTGTGCCACCTGCCGTCCACACTGGAGACACGGGGGTGGGCACAGCGCCCCCCCTCGGCCAGACACCCCTCCCCACGTGTCTCCTGGACTCCCTCTCATAACCAAACACCACAGATTCCCAGAAGCTCTGCAAGCGTCCATCTGGGCACCAAAGGATGCAGTTTGCCTAAAAAGTGGCAACAGACAGACAGCCCCTAACGGAGACCAGCTCCCCTGGGATGTGGACCAGGGCCCAGGTGGTGAACCGGGGTGTGAGGGGGCAACCGTGGCGTCTGCCTGCCTCACACAGATCCTTCCAAGCTCTCCTCCTTGGTCAGGGTGCATCTTTGGGTGCTCGTCCCCTCCCAGCCCGTCCTGGGGGCTCTGTCCCCCTTCACGGGTGCACTCACCGGGTAACTGCAGAACTCAGGAAGCCAGGCCTTGGGTCTCCTGTGCATGTCTGACAAATCCCTCTGGAGTAAGAACACCCACCCAGAGAGCAGCCCACGTGGTGCACCCCGGGCACAAAGTACCAGTTCTGCCAAGACCCGTTGCTCACCTGTCCCTTCCTCCAAAGGGCAGAAACACAGAAACTCGAGAAGTACTCTGAGCTCTCGTTGGACCACCCTCCTCCAAAGGGCAGAAGCACAGAAACTCGGGAAGTACTCTGAGCTCTCGTTGGACCACCCTCCTCCAAAGGGCAGAAGCACAGAAACTCGGGAAGTACTCTGAGCTCTCGTTGGACCACAGTCCCTCCCACAATTAAAGCCGTCTCTTTTCCCATTGCCAAGCAGATCATCTCATTCCTTGGTCTGAATTACTACGTAGGGCCGTCCTGCACATTTTCCGGGAACCAAGTCACAATCAGCTTCCAGAGGGGTCTGGCTTGTCTGTCTCTCGAGGTCGACAGGCATCTGCACATTTTAAATAACAGCTTTCTCTTCTCGTCAAGATTGTTTAAATCTTAAAATCAGGTGGTGACCCCAGCAAGATGCTAAATGCAGACAATGTCTCCGTGAACCAGGCCCTGCTCACTGGGCCTCCAGCTGAGGGAGACCACCTTGAGCTCCGTGGCCAGGCCTGGCTCCAAGTGACCGTCCAACACCAGGACCCGTGCCCCTCTCCCTGAAGCTTCTCGTTGATCTGGGAAGACAGCAGTCCAATACCTATGCATTTCCCATGATAAATGCTGCAAGAGGAAGCTGTGGCTCGCTAGAACTGATTAAGTCAGGGGTGAGAACAAGGTCCTCGGGGGACGAGCCATCCACAGTGGCTCCTAGGGGTGCATCCGTGTGGCGGCGAGGAGGACATATTTTTGGAGCACGTGGCCAGCGCACAAGACAGAAAGGGCCCAGACCTCGAGGACTCCCAGCCTCGACAGTGACCACGCAGCCATCCAACGTGACTCGGTGCAATAAGATGGTGTAATGGCGGGGTTAAGCCCGTTCCGCTCGTAGTGAAAAAAATCTGATATTTGATGGATTCACAGAAGCCAAGAAGGTGGAAGAGGGTCGGGGGGAAATGCACCAAGACCCTGTCATCGGGGGGAGCGAAGGATCAGGAGGACTGAGGGGCTGACGGGAGGGGTGAGACCGGAGAGAACAGTAGGGCTGTCGGGGCTGTTAAGTAGAGTGGAGCAGAGGAGAGGGCTTGGTGGACGGGAGAGAGAAATGAATCTGGGGTGATGGAGTCAGAATTTCCTTTGAACACGCTCACTCTACCTGCAGTGGGAAGACAGGATGTGAGCTGTGCTCACGTGAGTTCAAGCAGGTGAGTCTGCAGGCCGTGCCGTCTGTCCAGACAAGAGCTCCCGGTGGGGTGGAAGTGGCGTGTGAGGGAGCAGATGTCGAGCCTACTGGTGACATCCAGGAGGAGAGATTGACCGGGCCTGGCTGTGGAGCGAGGGGACGAAGTGGTCATGAGTGGCTCCAAGGTGTCTGGACTTCGTACCCGGGCAGGTGGCCGTGCCTTTTACCAAGTTTTGGATTGAACATGAGTCCGTTCTTGGACTTGTGAGTTTCGGATCCTCTGGGGCATCTAAGAAAAAAATTAGTAGACCTGGATTCAGGGGAGAGGCCTGGGCTGGAGGTGCGTGTGGGAATCATTTCTGTGCAGGATTCATGGGGACCAAGGACACTGGTGCTGTCCTTGGGGAGAAGGTGATGCTGACGGGTGGGGTAGTCCTAGGTCCCAGTGTTGAAGAACAAGAGCTTGAGTGGGTGGAGAGAGGAAGGGAGCCTACAGATGAGCTGGCAGCGAGGCCAGAGAAGCGAAGGAAAACCAGAGAATGACACTGAGGAAGCCAAGGGGGTGGGGTTTCGAGAAGGAAGCAGGAATCACCGGTATAGACACAAGGGTAGAAACACACCCAGTGGACTTGGTTACACAGAGGTGACTGACGAGTGGGTGGTGAAGACATGCAAACTCTTGTGTCCAGAGGGGTGTGTGTGTGAGAGAGGAAGAAATGAGCTGAAAAAAATGAGAAGGTGGCTGTTGACTGCTTGGTTTCCATTTCTGCCCATTCTCTTTCCATTATGGTGAAGATGCTCAGTGAGTACAGAAAGCAACAGGAAGGAGGCAGTTGAAGCCTCAGATCTTGAAAAAATTATTTACCTTCACTCCGTTTCAAATTCCATATGAGAAAGATTAAAATAATCACACTTAAAGAGTTTTGCTAGAAATTAAGTAACACAGAAATATCATCTGCAAATCCAGGTATCAAACAGGCCATTATTACGGAGACCTTCCTTACTGTTTAGTACCAACCACATTAAAAACAACACAAGCTCAGGGTTATAGTTTATCGTTATTGTAATTAATTTTAATTTTTAATTATCGTATAGTAAAATTTACGATTTGGGGTGTATAGTTTTATTAATTTTAACATATACAGATTCACATGACCACCACCACAATCGGGATATAGGACAATTCCATCATCCCCAGAATTCCCTTGTGCGGGCTCTTTACGGTCACCCCGCCACCCCATTTCTAAGCCCTGGAAACCACTGGCCAGCCCTCCATCACTATGGTTTTCTCTCGTTTAGAATATCACACAAATGGGATCCCACACGGCGTGTAACCATTTGAGGCTGGCTTTCTCCGTCCACATTGTGTGTGTCAACCACCCCCCTTCCTAGCTGAGTAGAGCCCCATTCTACAATGCCCCAGAGTTAGTTTAGCTCCTCACCTGTTCAAAGATGTGTCATTTGTTTGCGACCCATGTACGCTTTTTGGTGAATCGCATCCGGTTTTGAGCAATCGTGAATAGATCTATAGACGTTCAAGTTCAGATCTTTATGTGGACACACGTTTTCAATTCACTTGGGTAAATACTGAGGGGAGGGAAGTGAGTTGAGGAGTTAAGGTAGGTTTGACTTTGGAAGAAATTGTCACACCATCCTCCAGCGTGGCTACACCATTTCACATCCCCGCCAGCGAGGCGTGACAGTCCCAGCTTCTCCTCGTCCCTGGCAGTACTTAGTATTATCAGTAATTCTTACTTTAGCCATTCTGATAGACGTAGCAGTACCTCCTCATGGTTTTAATGCACATTTCCCAAGTCCAATGCTAATGATGTCAGAGAATCTACTCTGTTTAATTTTCATTCTTTTAAGCTTGTTGAGGTTTGTCTCCTGACTCAGAGTGTGATCTGTCTTGGTAAATGTTCCTTATGCACTTAAAAGTAATGAGTATTCTGCTGATGGGGAACAGATCATAAAAACATACAATAAAAAAAAAATACTAGACAAGAAATGAAGCAGAAGAATTTGATGGGTGATCCGGAGGAAAAAGATACACAATAGAAGTGAACCTGCAGACCGTCCCCGTACTAGAGTTAGTAAAGAAGGTTTTAAAACTGCTGTGGTTACCATGTTAAAGAAAACTGAGGAAAAGACAGCAAAATGGATGAAATGGAGAATTTTAGGAAAATCGGAATCTGTAATAAGACAAATTGGATGGTCATTCCAAATTGAAGAATAAAATAGAAGAAAACTTTAAAAGCCAAAAGATAGAAAATAAAATCAGATCGATAAACCCAGTTGTATCCAGTTTGTGGCATAAACACATAGAGAGTAACTATTCCAATTAACCTTAAAATACAAAAATTTAGCTGGGCATCCCAAGTGAGACATACCCCAGTGGCACATGTTACGGCAGACCTTAAAACCTAAAGTCATGTTCAGTCACACTGATTTCCATACGTTGGTATCGTTGGTCTAAGATGTGCTGTGGGGAGAACCTTGTCAGCGTCTTAGAAAAGTGACACCTGGGCTCTGAGTGACAGGAGGTACAAATGTCCTGTTAATAAGATTCAATCATGTCAGTGGAGCCCTGGACTCGAAAAATAATTGTCACAAGAGCTCGTGATATGTTTTTATATTTTAAAAATGCCTGTTTACCAGCTCTGTCTTCTGAAAAGCCCTTGAATCATTGGCCAATCCAGTAGCAAAGACCTTAGATGATGGTATTTAAATATCACTTCCCATCTATAGGAACCACCACTCCTTGAAGAAATAGCCAGTTTCGGGACTGAGCCTTACATCTCGTTATACTGAAAAACAAAGCTGTGATCAGAGGCTAAAATCCCAGGTCGAGGTCTCGTGTCATTGCTGTCAGAAGGGCAATAATTGCAATGCACTGAAGCACTCTGAGTGTGTTTACGAGATTTATTCGTGATGGTGCAGGAAGCAAACCTCCTTGGCCGTCTCCGAAGAAAGCTAAGGAACCAGACGATTAGGCTAAACAGTCAATAGAAGTAGATCTGGGCATTCATTCTGCTTTTCCTGTAAGAACTGTACTTGAGGGTAACCAAGTTGTTGAAAGGAGAAGGTTCTCTGTTATATAAGTATTCTAGGTAGAAAACAGAAAAGGAATAATAGAAGGATATTGGAATGTTACCTGCTTACAATTAATAATTATATTAATTATTAATATTAATTATTAATTAATACATCTATGGACTCACCCTCAGTTCTTCGTATCCCCAGCATGGAAGCGACCAGACAAACCTATCTCCTGACGGCAGTGCACTCTGCAGCTGGAAGGAGCTGTCAAGGAAATCAAACCTGTATCTTGTTAAGTCTCACTGACTCCAAAACAGAAGGCCAAGGGGCAGGGGTGCAACAGGCAAAATTCATGCTCTGGAAAGTTCTACGGAGAAATGAGTCAGTCTCTTCAACAGCCGTTAGAAGTGAAACAATGGGGCTTCCCTGGTGGCGCAGTGGTTGAGAGTCCGCCTGCCGATGCAGGGGACACGGGTTCGTGTCCCAGTCCGGGAAGATCCCACATGCCGCAGAGCGGCTAGGCCCGTGAGCCATGGCCACTGGATCTGCACGTCCTGAGCCTGTGCTCCGCAACGGGAGAGGCCACAACAGTGAGAGGCCCGCGTAAAGAAATGAAACAATGAAAACAAAAAGAGAAAGAGGAGGAACCTAGAGATTAAAAGAGACTGAAAGTCATTTCAACCAGTTACAATTCATGGACTTTATTTTGATTCAACCAAGAAGCAGAAAAAAGCTATAAGACAACTGGAGAAATTTGAGTGCTCACTCTGTATCTGACGGTACTAAGAATTCTCTGCTAAATTTGGGTATAATAATTATCAAAGTTTTGCTTTAAAATGTTTAGTTTATCTTTGACAGACCTATGTAGAAACTTTTACTTTAACGAGTAAAGAATGTCTAGAATTTACTTCCACATAATCCAAGATAGAAGGAAATAAGTGCATAGAGGTGACACAAGGTCAGGCAAGATTTGATCATTGAAGTTGGGTGATGTGAATTCAGGATTCAGTATATTTTTCTCTCTGCTTTTGTATATATTTGAAATTTTTCATAATCAAAAAGTAGGAAAAATTAAAGGTACACTTTTCTCACCAAAATTCTGGAGAAAGTGAATGCAGCCAAAGTGAGGCTGCGTCTGAGGCGTGGTCTTGTTTTAGTCTTTCCATCCGGGATCTGGACTCACTGATCATGAGATGGGACAGGCTTATCTACATCCAAGAGGAGCCCGGACCATCTGGTCACAATCTGAAGGATGGAAGGAAACCTGAGGTGCCCCCCTCACCCCCCAGGCCCCACCCAATCTCCGCATCCCTGTGTCCTGGCTGGAACTCCGGAAAACACTGTAGTCACTGAAATCAAAGTTATCACATTACTGAAAGCAGAGGCATAACAAAAGCACCCTCATAATGCAGGAAAGAGAGAAAACACATGTCACCACTAATGAAAACGGATGGAGATGATAAAGTAATGACATAGCCCTTCTCCCACACCACCCCCAACTCCCCAGCCAGCCTCGCAGCAAACGTGACCATGTGACCAGATCTGGTTACCGGAACCTAAAGGTAAGTCTGCAGGGAGCTTCCAGAGAACATCCATTTCCTGCTTTACCGATGAAAGACATAGAAGGAGCCCAGACTGTCTCTTCCCTCTTTGAGCATGGCTGTGATGCTTGGCGTTGTGGCAGCCATCTTGCCACCATGAAGCTATCAGCGAGAGGACATGGGAGCAGATCAGGAAGACGCAAAGAGCGAGCTCCCCGATGACATTGCTGTAACGTCTTATCCTGTGGGATCTTGAAATGCCTTGATTGCCTAAGTCACTGCTATTCAAGCTGTCTGTTCTTAAGGAAAAGTGTTTCCTCAGCGATATAAAATCTTTCCTTCTGTCAACTGAAATAAAAACACACAACATGACAGCTCTGAGTTTCCGCATTATTCGGGAAGTTCCTGAGGACTATAGCCCAGCAGACAGCCTCTTAGCTCTGAGGAATGGCTCCAAGGAAGCTGGGGATAGGGTCAATATTGTCTACTTAAAAAAAGCGCACAACGTGAGAGTTGCGAGTTAAGTTTTATCTGGGGCAAAATGAGGGCTATAGCCCAGGAGACAGCATTTCAGAGAGCTCTGAGAACCTGCTCCAAAGAGGCGGGGGTGGGGGGAGGTCAGTACATAAGCGATTTTGGTGAAGGGGGAGTCCATGCAGTCAAGCACATATCTTCTGCAGAAGGTTTCTGCTGGTCATGGAGAGCCGTCGTCACCATGAAGGACTTTAGTGGTTTTCTAGATATGAGGAGATACAAGAATTGGGCTCATGAAATCAGCTCCTGAAAATATCTAACTCTCTGAGGACCTGTTCTGCCAGTCTTTCCCGGAGCGTGGAGCGCCTCCTTCCTGATCTCCACCCTGAACTCCTTTCCGGGGGCAGGGTTGAAGGTCAGCAGCTGCAACGGCTCAGGAACGGCTCAGGATTTAATCCTCGTAGAGGTAGCTGGCGAGCGCCAATTTGTGGTTGACAATAAGCTGTGATGTTGGTGAAGGGGCTCCACGCAATCTGCCGCCAGCTACGAGAAACAGTACCTTAGTTGATGGTTTTAGTGCTTTTCTAAACATGGGAAGATGCAAGCATTGGTGTTCATAAATCTTTCTCCTGAAAAGAAGAGCTGACCATCTGAGGGCCTGGCTACCAGTTTTCCCAGAGCACAGACGCCTCATGCTGACCTCCCTGAACCGCTGTCAGGGCGTGTGGAGGGCCAGCGACTGCGTGGCAGCGCCTTCACCCTTGCAGAAGCGGGTGGTGAGCGACGTTCTTTAGCTGGCTCTTGCGATGGATGGGATGAGGTCCAGACGGGTCCCGTCCTGCCGCACTGAGCGCCTCACCGGCACCTTCCTCGCCCGCTCATCCCTGGAAGCTCTGCGGACACCCGGAGTCGGTGTGGCTCAGGCAAACAGGCATCCCTAACCCCTTACACCCTAAGTCCATTTTCTCTCCGGGGAGGTCTTGCCCCAGACATTTCCAACTGTCGGGACTGAGAGGTGACCCTGCCTCCAGTGGGGAGAGGCCAGGGATGCTGCCCAACGCCTGCAGGGCCCAGGGCTGCCTCTGTCACGGAGGATTTTCTGGCCTAAATCGTCATAGTGCTAAGAAGCTCTGCCCCGCATGACGTAGCTGAGGCTCTGCCTGGTGCTGGTGCCGCAGCGGGCTCCGCATGAGCTCAGAGCCGAGAAATAATGCCAGCTCCTCACAGAGTCCATGCTGAGGGCGGTCCCAGCCTGAGGAATCTCTGCTGGCTGGTCAGGGAAGTGACCTGAAGGCGGTGATCATTTCAAGTGCAGGTCAGGGGTTCCCAGAGCTGCCCTGTCCCTAGAGTGTCCTTAATTTGTAACAGAGACGTCATGTAATCAACCAGACACTCCTCGACTCCTTGCCTGTTCCCAGAGGACCAGCAGTAGGGGGGCAGCCCCACCTGGACAGAGCCACACCCCTGACCCCCAGGCAGCTCTGGGGCTCCCAGGCCCTGGTGTGTTGTCACAGGGTGATCCTGTGAACATAAACAAAAAGAAACATTAAGTTTTGCTCTCAGGGAGCGTGGCGTTTATCCGGGGAAATCCAGAGATGAAATACACAGAACGCGAGACGGATCAGCGGAGACGGCAGTGCAGTGCCACGGAGCAGACTGTGTCAGCGGGAACAGAGGATGCATGGGACTGAATGGCAGGGATTTTTTTGTTATTTGGCCATTTGACATCTCACAGGTCTTATCCCTTTACAATTACTCATCATTTCATTTTGGAACCATTTAGGGAAAGGGGTGAATTATGACCCAGTCACAGCAGAGATGTGACATCTCTGTCAGCACAGACGGTGACTCTCGCATCCTTGTCTCCTGATTGCATGAGCATCTCTGTCTGAGTGTGAATCAAAGAGGAGCTCTGTGCCTGCACGCACTCCCCGAAAACCAAACTGTGACTCGGCTGACAATTAGAAAAGTGTGGAGTCAAGACTGTGCAATTTCTAAAGTTAAAAAAAAAAAAAAAAAGCCAGACACTTTAGCATCCCCCGGCGGCATCGCTCACAATGAATCCCACCTCTCCGCTCAGCACTCCAGCGATGTAGCGAGGGCTTGGAGCTAGCTCCTGCCCCTCTAATCTCTAAATCCAAGACCGATCAAACGGGCACCGTAAACACAAGCGTTTTTGAGCCAGAGATTCAGAGTAATTGCATTACCGGCCTGGCCAGCCCAAATGTTTGGGGATCTGGGGTAAATAAAAAAGAAATAGCTCTCAGAGTGATCCCCAGCGCTCCATCTGGGGCTGTGCCGAACCCCGCTATTTCATTTGCATGATTTAGCGAAAGGAAGTTTGCACTGATATGTAAATAGAATGCAAGTCGTTTGCACTGAAAAACAAAGGCAGGCAGCAGAGTCTGTGATATTTTAGAGCCCTTGGACTACAGCCTTTGTTGCTGCCAGAAATTGCAACAGCAAGTATCCTGGACCTACAATTTAAATAGCGCAGCCTCGCACAAGTGCTTCCGGAGTAACGTTTAATAATGGAATTATGTTGTCACTTGCATACGGTGTTCTCATTGGAAGGTGTATTCCGAATTTATTGGGTATTTTTATTAGCCCTCAGTGACTGACTTATGGAAATTGGGTATATGCGCAACTTGTATCGGGGAAAAATCTTCAGTAGAGAACACTGAGTGCGTGAAGATAAACGGTACGCGCTGTTTCAGAGGCTGCCGAGAAGGACAGTCCTGGGTGCACATGGTTTATGGTATTATGGGATATAGGACCTCTCCCCAGCATACTCAGAAATGGGGGCGAGACCAGATGACCCCCAAACCTCCTAGGCTCAGCTCTATCAAGGGCCCTGTTGTCCTGGCTGCGTGTAAGGCTCTGGGGAACCATGTACGGGAGAGGCTCTGGGTGTGACTGTTGCAGGAAAATGGGGCGTGAGAGGCGCGTCACGTCCCAGGTCTCGGGCGGGCGCGGGGCCTGGGGCAGACCGCCAAGTGATATCCTTGGCTTCACAGGGGAACGAAGTTGAGAGCGAGCCATAGGCAAGTGGAAGCAGGTTCACTCAGAGAGGCACACATTCCGTAGGCAGAATTCAGTCCATCTCAGAAGGTGAGAGCAGCCCTAGGGCGTGGGGTCCTCCCGGAAAGTGACGGCGTGGTTAGTTTTTATGGACTGGGTAATTTCACAGACTAACGAGTGGGAGTATTGTTCCGATTATTTGGGGGGAGGGGCGGGGATTTTCAGGAACTGGGCCACTGCCCACCTTTTGGCCTTTTACGGTCGGCCTCGGAACCGTGGTACCCATAGGTGTGTCATTAGCTGATGTATTACAGTGAGCATAGAACAAGGCTCAAGGCCTAGGAGAGGTCGAATCTTTTGCCATCTTGGGCTTAGTTGATTCTAACCACTCAGCAGTGGTTAGTGGTTTCTGAGAGACCTCAGGATGGAAACAGGTTGCCCGCCTTCTAGCAGCCATCAGACAGAAGCCACCACCCTAAGGATGCGGAAGCACAGGATGCTGGCCCCATGTGGCTGAGGTGCACATCAAAGGAATGATTTCAAAAGCCCAGATCCTTGCATCTTCCCACACATAGAAAAGCGCTAGTTTCCTTAACTTGAGATGTCTGGTTTTCTCTAATTAACAGTAATCTTTTTGATGTTCTGACTACCGGGTTCTGTCTGAAAAACTCTTATATATCCTGGCTTTTTCCCTCCCTCTTCAGAACAGTTTTCTCAAGTTTGTCTGAGATGCTGTCTCCCAGGCTTGAAGTCCTAAGAATGTCTGCTGAATAAAACGTAACTCTCAACTTTTAGGTTGCGCGTTTTCTTCAGTCAACATTGTTATAAGGGACTTGTATTCCGTGCGAAGTGGTGTAGTATTATTTTGCAAGTGGACTTGGACTAAGTGTATATGTGTACTGTAGACTCTAAAAAAATGTTAAGTGTGATTGATAGGCTAAGAGAGAGGAGAAAATAGAATCATGTAAAATGCCCAGTTAAAATCAGAGACAGCAGCAAAAGACTGGAAGACAAAAAAAGAAGAAACGAAGAATAAGGGCAACCGTAGAAAACAGTAGCAGGTATGGTAGATACTACTCCAGATATATCAATAATCACTTTAAACATTAATAGTCTAAATACACCAATTATGAAACAGATACTGTCAGAGGGGGGTTTTAAGAAGAAAACAAGACCCAACTGTATGCAGTCTACAAGAAACTCACTTCCTATATAAACACACAGATAGAGCAAAGTGAAGGAATGGAGAAAGACAGACCACACGAACATTAATCAAAAGAAAACTGGAGCTGGTGTATTAATTTCAGGAAGAACAAACTTCACAGCAAGGAAATTTATCAGAGACAGAGAGGCACTACATAATGACAAAGGGATCAATTCTCCACGAAGCCTCAACAATCCTTAATATATAACACAAGCACTTAACAACAAGGCCTCGAAGTACATGGGGCAAAATCTCATAGAACTGCAAGGACAAAGAGGAAGAAAATAGCCTTCATCCCTACCTCACACCACACACGAAAATGAATTGGGGCTGGATCACAGACTTAAACATAACAACAAAACTATAAGCTTTAAGACAAAACATAGTAGAATATTATCACAATGAGGATAAGCAAAGATTTCTTACAAAGAACAGAGAAGGCAGTCACCGTAAAAGAAAACATCGATAAAGGGAGTTGTTGAAATGATGCACTTCTGCTCATCAAAAGACACTGCTACGCAAATGAAGAGACAAGCAGACGATGGGAGGAAATATCTGTAAAACATAGATCTGACAAAGGATGTGTATCTGAACTGGGCAAAGAACACACACCTCTCAATAATAAAAAAGACCAACAACCCAGTGGAAAATGGGCAAAGAGCTTCAAAAGACCCTTTACACAGGAAGCTATACAAATGGCCAATGGACGTTTGAAAAAATGCTTCAAATCGTTACTCATTGGGGAGAGGCAGATTAAAACTACAGTGAATTACCATGATACATCCACTAGTTAAATATAAGGAGAGCGACCCTGCCAATATTGACAAGAATTTGGAGCAAGGAGAACTCTCCTCCGTCACTGATGGGAATGGGAAATGCCAAACCTGCTTTGGAAAGTGGTTTAGACGTGTCTCACAAAGTTAAGCGTATAAGTGTTGACCCAGAAATTCCACTGCTAGATACACACCCAAGGGGCACGGAGACAAGTGTCCACAAAAGACTTGCCCTCAAGTGCTCAGAGCTGCTTTCTTTGCAGTTTGTAATTGTCCATCTAGTGCTATTGTCCGTCAACAGCAGGATAGATAAAAATTTCAGTCTCAAAGTATGAAGTGCTGGCAGGACGCAGGGCAACTGGAACTATTTACACACTGTTGGTGGGAGGATATTGGAACAGTCGCGTTGGAAAATAACTTGTCAAATAAAGTGAATTTGAGCTTGATTTATGTTCAGGCAATTCCATGTCTCGGTTTAAGATCTCGCATATATTCAAGGAAGTTCATAGCATCCCATCCAGGGGAGCATAAAACTAGAAAACTGGAAACAACCCAGATGTCCATCAATCAGCGAAAAAAATAAATGAAATATTTTTATGTATTCGTGCAAAGGAATGCTCCGTGTCAATGAATATGTATGCGTCTCAGTGGCAGGAAGCGACAGCAACATCATGACAGGAGCATAATAACCTTAAAAATATAGCAAGTCTCAGAAATGATTCCATTTAATACAATATGATCCTGTTTTATACCATTCAAAAATGTGCAAAAATGTATAACACATTGTTATAACTCTATAGGCAAACTTACAAGGAACACAAAGAAAAGCCAAGGGGAAAACACAGCAGTTAGGACATTTCCTGGTACTGATGATTTCCCGGTGGAAGCACTTGACGTGCAATGAAAATGAGCTTGAAAGAGTCTGCTCTACGTGACGACCCTTCCTCTCAGCAGAGTGAGTGCCTCTGTTTGTTGACCAAACGGTAGATGAATCAATTTCCCTTAAGCCTGTCTGGTCTTGGGCAGGACCACTTCCACCCTTGGGGCTGGAACAAGGAAGGAAGTAGCCACCAACATTCCCGTCCTACTGCGTTTCCTGACGATGCCACGGGGCTGGGTGTCTGGTGTCGGTGCTCTTGGGTGTGTCAGTGGCCAGTGCTCGTAACAACCACCACGTAAGCACGCATGTCTGGCCCACATGTCTGCAGGCTGGGTCAGGGGGAGCCTGGCTGCACACTGGGTAAGGTCTGCCCTGGGTGCCGCGCCCTCTGTGGCACAGAGGAAGCAGGTCTTCTCCCAACAAAGGCAGGAAGGAGCACGGGAGGCATACACCTCGCTGGTCCAGCCTTCTGCCGTGTTCACCAATATTCCATTGGCCAAAGCAGGCAACCAAACCAATAAGGACACGTGAGCGTGTATACCACCCACCAAGGGAGACACACTGGCAAGTCGCAGGGCAAAAGAAAAGGCAAAGAAATGGGAACTGGGCAAACCCGCCCTGTGCTTGCAGGGAAGGGAAGCAGCCTGACAAAGTGCACCCCGCGGGGACTCGGTCAACCAGGCAGCGGGTGGTTGCCTCTATGTCAGTTTAGAGGGGGTTAGATTCCTCGTCCTCTGTTGGTAAGCTGTGGAGCCCACGTTCCACAGACAGCAAACCAGATATGCATGTATGGAGCACCTAATGTATGCCGGAATCTGTACTGAACGCGTGCCGTGCCAAACCACCTGCCGCAGGGTCCTCGCGCTGCACCTGCCTGAGAGGTCCCCACACGCCCCACCTCAATCGTCCCCAGTAAATACCTGCTCACCTTTCAGGAGCCGGCTCCGGCGTCCTCCCTCAGACACGTCTCCTGATCGTATCCCGAAGGCCGGGCGGATCAGTGTTCCTTCCAACCACAGCGGTCACTCACTCACTTAACCGGTATTGCTCGAGCACCTACCATGTGTCAGCTCTTATTCTGAGCCCTGGGAAGTCGGTGCAGACAGACGTGGGTCCAGTCCCATGCTTCACAGTTCCGACAAGTGTTAGGTCGGGAAGGCACATGGTTCCGTAGAGACAGATCGCGTCTCGGCCTGGGGGTTCAGGCCGGCACGTGGCCGACACAGACTCCGGAGCCCCCCAGGGTTCAGCTCAGGTCACAATTTGCCACAGACGAAATTCCAAGCGGCTCTGGGTTTCCAGAGACCTTGGGAAGTGCAGATGCGGGCTCAGAAGTGCAGGTGGAAATTTGGTGTGGAGGACACCCCGTGGGCCCGACCCCTTTCCCAGCCCCGAGGCTGGGGGGCCAGCGTGGATTTCATGCAATCGCCTCTCCACTTTCTGAGAACTTGGTCTCCAGGATTAGAGAGGTCTTCGAAGCGTGGCTGATGCCTCATGTTAATTGGGTGGGTGTTCCCTGGAGAAACGGTTTCTAGGGGCACCTGCAGCCCAGCATCTCCGCATCAAACTAGTAAAATTAACCCACTTTCCTGCCTCCTGGCGACCTATGAGCCTGCAATCCGCACTCGGCTTCATCGCGGCGATCTTTCCTGGGTAACATTTAATGCTGTTGTGGACTCTTCGGGGCTGGGGGCTGTCATCTAGGCAGGAAATGGGATGCAGTGAGCCGGGCCAGTCCCACCACCCTCACCTCCCAGCACCGGTGGTGAGAAGCAGGGGCAGGGCAGAGGGCAGAGTTCTCCAAAGGACTCGGGTGGCACTTTTACGTTGTTGGCACCCGTGCAAAAATTCCTGTTCAAATCACCCGCTGATCTCTCCTTCGCTCTAAGCCCATACGTCCTTGGAGTACAATATCGACTCGTTTCTGATTTGCATTAAGAATCAGATGCTAACCTTCTCGCGTCTAAGGAGCTCAGCCCATCCAAAGCGTGCAGGGCACACTGTTGCCCACCTCGCCTGGCCCTTGGAGCCCCCGGCCACCTGTTGGCGTCAGAGATGCTGTCTCCGGGACCCAGGACTGACCGCACACCCTTTTTGGCCCTCAGGGATGTTGCTTGTGGCTCTGTGTCAGGAAGAAGTCCTCCACTGGGGTCTGTGGCAGAGAGAGGTGGACACACACCTCAGGGGTGGAGGTCACACCAGGCACAGGGGTGCTGGGACTTCCAAGGCACCTGGGGCTCAGGGTGCGTCACTCTGTCCCCCATCTGCTGATGCACGTACAGATGCACGGGTTTACAGACTGCGGTAGTTTTTGAAGTGTATGTGTGCGTGCATGTGTGTGTGTGTGTGTGTGTGTGTGCACGTGTGTTCCAATCCCGCAGCCCACCCTGGCTGTGCTGGCCCCAGAGGACCCCTGTGCCCAGCCCTCACCTGGTCCCTGTCCCGTATCTTTTGCGACTCCCCCCTGACCCTCTCACCTCCCTCTGAGTCAGGACCCCTCCTCTGGGCCCTGCTGAGCTTCAATCCACAGTCCCCAGAGCGTCACCTCATCCCCTGGCAGGACTGAGAACATTTAGGTTGTTTTCAATGTTTCTCATGAGGTCAAGGAGAAATTCAGTCTGGTGTTCGTGTGGCTTTGCTAATGTCCCTGGTCATGGGTGGAATGGTGTCCCTCAATGTGATGTGCTGGCGTCCCAGGCCCCGGCACCTGTGTGGCATTATTTGGAAACAGGGCCTTTGCCAATGTAATCAGGTGGCAATGATGTCATTAGGGTGTGCCCTTAATCTAACATGATTGGTGTCCTTAAAAGAGGAAATTTGGGACTTCCTTGGTGGCGCAGTGGGTAAGAATCTACCTACCAATGCAGGGGACACGGGTTCAAGCCCTGGTCTGGGAAGATCCCACATGCCACGGAGCAACTAAGCCCGTGTGCCACAACTACTGAATCTGTACTCTAGAGCCCGCAAGCCACAACTACTGAGCCCACGTGCCACAACTACTGAAGCCCACACACCCTAGGGCCCATGCTCCACAAGAGAAGCCATTGCAACGAGAAGCCCACGCACCGCAGTGAAGAGTAGCCCCCCCTCGCTGCAACTAGAGAAAGCCCATGCGCAGCAACAAAGACCCAACACGGCCAAAAAATAAAATTAAATTAAAAAAAAAAAAAGAGGACATTTGGACACACACAGAGGAAGGGCCGTGTGCAGACACAGGCAAACAGAAGGGACGTGGCCACAAGCCCAGGGACGCCCGAGCCCCCAGGAGCTGGAAGGGGCAGGGAGGACCCTCCCCTGGAGCCTGGGAGGGAGCGCAGCCCTGGGACACCTTGCTTTAGTGCGTCCAGCCTCCGGAACTGTGGGAGAATAAATTCCCATTGTTTAAGCCGGCACTCTGTGCTAAGTTGTCAGCAGACTGTCAGAACCCCTGGGCTGGGGGGGGCAGCAGAGGTGCACAGCCTCTGGCAGCATCACCCTGGGTGTCGTCTAAGGCCCTGTGTCCACCCCTCTTGCTGTCCTGGTGGCTTCCTCCTTAGGGCACTAGGTCTCCGTTTACAGTGGAAACAGAACTCTCCTCTTTCAAATAAACGTATCTATGGTTTTAGAAGGAAGTCAGAGGACTTCCCTGGCGGTCCAGTGGTCAGGACTCCACGCTTCCACCGCAGGGGGCCCGGGTTGGATCCCTGGCAGAGGAACTAAGATCCCGCATGCCACGCCACGCGGCGCCCCCCAAAAAAAGTAGAAGAAAATATCCTCCATGGGTTTTTCTGGCCCAACAATGTGTCTATGTCTACATATGAGACTGTGAAATAACTACGTAAAGTTACCCAGACACAGCAAAAAAAATAAAAAATAAATTTAAAAGAGGAATTCAGTCTCAGGAAAGTGGCATCAGGCAGGACCACGGCTCAGCGTGGTCTCTGCCCACGGGAGGAGGGGCCCCCCCAGGCCCCTGGCCCGGCCCTAGGGCGCTGAGCTCCTGCAGGAAGGCAGGTGGCCAGGAAGGACCACACACGCCCTTGGAATAAAGACGCCCCATTGGCATGTCCTGCCCCGGTTCAGAGCCCCCAAGGCCACCCAGGAAGGACCAGAGGCCCTAGAGGGCACGGAGGGCACGGTGAGGAGAGGCCCAGCGAGGTGCAGCTGCCCACAGGTGGTTTCACGGCCAGGAGGGCCGGTCAAGGAGCAGAAGGTCACCTGTCCGGGCTTCACCCCCTCCCCTCACCTCTGACTATGAGGCATTGACCCGACCCTGAAGGGAAAGACACCCAGCGTGACCCCCATCAAATATGGACAGAGAGAGACAGAGAGAAAGAGACACAGAGACAGAGAGACAGAGACAGACTCAGAGACAAAAGGGGAGAGACAGAGAGAGATAAAGAGAAACAGAGAGACAGAGAGATACAGAGACACAGGCAGGGCGCAAGGAGTCACCTCCTTGTGATTCCAGGGGCAGCACGTGTGGGACCCTCCTCTGAGGGGCTGCCTGGGGGACCCCAGAGGGGATGGTCCTTGAGACTTTGCAGGAAGGAGGGGCAACCCCCTCCCCCAGGAACCCCAATGCGGGAGATAGCAGGGCCTCAGCCCCCCAGGCCTGCAGCCCTCAGCGCCCACGTCTGCACCTGCCAGGCATTGGAACCCTGTGTCCCGCTGGGGAACAGACTCCATGGCTGGGAGTCTCGGCTCCCACCTCCAGCCACGGCGAATCTGGGGCCTGATCCCAGGTCCTGAGCACTGGCTCCGGGTCCAGGGAGAGAGGCCCCAGCTGAGTCCAGGCTCCAGGCCTGCCCGTCCAGCCTGGCTGTCCAGCCCCTGTGTCGGGGGTGGTGATGAGGGGCTCTGAGACCCCCAAAAGGTACCGTGTCCACACGTCCAGTTCTTTCCCGTCTCCTTGACGGGCCCTCACCTGTGAGTCCACGTGGGGCTCCTGGGCCCATGGAGGCAGTGCCAGGCGGAGGCTCTGCTGGGCGGGAGGGGAGCGGCCCCGGTGAGAAGGGGAGGGATGTCTGCCCCATGCCTGCACCCCAGCCCTCACGCCATTGACGATGTCAGACACGCGGGGCTGCTGAGGCCAGCCAGCAAGCACAGTGAGCATTGCCCGACACCACTGCTTCTCCAGCCGGGCCGTCTGGGTGCTGCCAGGGATGGGGAGGGCCACGAGGAAAGATGTTCTGCAGGGACAGGCAGAGGACAGGCTCTGGGACACCCTCTGACAAGCTCTGCTGTGGCTGGGGGGGGGTGCCCCAGCCCAAGCCTACCCCACGTCCCAGAGCCCGATCGCCACAGCAGTCCTAACCAGGATGATTTTCACTCCTTAAAACCCTCCTCACTGAGCTCAGTTAATTACAAAACTAGTTCACACTCCGTTATTTTGATTCGCCTCCACCGGCCCTGGCACAGAGTAATTAGACGCTGGCGTTCAGAGCACAGCGGAGCGTGACCCAGAATCTCTGCTCCCAAAAGGAGGTGTGCGGGCGGTAGCGAGAGCTACTTCCAGGTCCGGGCGCCGGGGCGGCCCTGCCACGTTCCTACAGGAAGGTGTCCCTGCAAATCAATTAGCAATTAAAAAGTTTGTTTATAAAAGCAATCTGTGGATGCACATCTTGTCAAAATGCAAACTATTGTTTCCGGCCCAGTTTTAAATGAGAAATGAACAGAAATGCTAGGGATTGACAGTGCTCTGGTAAGAACGTCTTCAAAAACAATTTGCTGAATGTTAATGAACTGAAAATGTCATTTCTGGTCCAATTACCAGGAGTAATTAGTTTTTCTTAATTATGGAGGAAGTGGAATTTTAATAAGGTCAATTTTACAATTACAGTTTAAAAATACTAATTGTATTGTCATCACATCTTATGTAATAAATGACATTAACCTGCTAACATCTGTTGATTTTAATGTAAATAAAGCAAAAGTATCATGGCGTTGCATTCTTTGGGGAGAGACGACAGAATGGGAGCAGGATGGTGGTAACTCGGGGACAGGGGCTCAGGGCTGCCCTGAGGGGCCCCCAGGCCTTACTCTCTGCATCAGCTCACCTGCCACCACGTGGGAAGGGATTGCACGGTGCCTGGTCTGACCTGCCGTGAACAGGAGGCTTTACAAACTCCACTCAAATTCAAGCTTCCATTTGACGTGGACAATCTGCCCGGCCCTGCAGGGGGCAGCTGAGCCCTGGAGGACCAGCTGGTCCCCCGTCCATCACCGAGCGCACGGCTGACCCCTCCTCCCAGGCCTGAGCCCGTAGGGTTACAGGCAGCACCTCTGGCTGGGCCTGAATCCTGTCTGATCCCTGGGGTCCGGGGGGATCCCCGAGCTCCTGGGCCCGAGTGTGAGGACATGTCACATCCTGGCTGCCCTCCGGCCCCCGCCTGACCCGGACCCTGAGGTGTCTGCCCAGCAGCTCCATCCCAGCCCTGACCACAGACCCACCCACCCAGGCCCCTCCCTGTTGCTGCGCCAGTACTATCACAAGGTGACCCTAAGGGCCGTCCATGGCCAGGCCTGTGGAACAAGAAACAGGGACGGAGCCATCCCAGAGGCAAAATCACCGAGCCCCAGATGGTGGACACAGACGCAGAGACCTGGCTTCTTCCTGGACCTTCCGGACGGCCGTGCTCTGGCTCTGATGCACTGAGGCCGCTGGGACCACGCTGCTCTCCTGAGCTGGTGGCCAGCGCTCCTCAGAGCCACTTGCTGACCTGACCACGTCTCCAGGGCCACGTCCACCCTCAAACTAACCTGATGCATCTGCCGCTATTATCCCCACTTTGAGTTGGGAAAATGAGGACCGGAGTGTCCATGAGATCCCAGGACCGCGGCTGGCGGGAGGTGCAGCCGGAGCTGAGACGGCCTCGGCCCCAGAGCAGCACAGGGCCCTGCCCGTGGTCATCACTGCCCCTGTCCCCCTGGTCACCCTCCCCGAGCCCCTAGAAGGGGCTGGTGGTGAAGGTCAGCACGGACTCCCCTGGCCAGTATGGAGCCGGGTTCACGGTCCCGGAGGGCGCCAAGCTGCCAGGCGAGGAGACGAAGCCCACGGGCAGCCCTCACGCCCTCCCCACGGATGACCTGCTCGGCATGGGCGCCCCAGAACCTTCTCTGAATGAATAAGGGTTTGTGAGCCTGGGGGTCGTCCCCCAGGGCTATGGTCAGCGGCTCACCCAAGGTCACGGGCGTGCGTGTGATGCAGCTGGGCCCTGGGCCTGGCTGTGTGCCCTGTAACGTGGCACATGTCACTTTATAAAAGGACTCAACCCCGTCTAATAAAGTGCCAAGTAAACCACGCTGCCGGGCCGTGTCCCCCGGGAGGCTGAGCCCGTCCTGCTGGGGCCGCAGGGACACGTCTGCCAGGGAGCAGCTCAAGGACATTAAAATGGTATGTGGCGCTTGTTGTGTCCCTGGGAATGTCTGGTTGAATTTTAATTACCCAGATTAGGATCTATTAATATACTTAGGAGATGTATAAAAGTTTTATTCAAACACAGATATCCCAGAAATGAGAGCTCCCGGACAGTAAGCGATGTTGCAGTCTCGCTCGGAGGCCAGGGGGCAGGGTGGGGGCCAAGGACACACGCCTGGGCTTGTGGCTCCTGGGCTGGGGGAGGGGGACGCCCACCCCCAGAGAGAGTCCAGCGACAGGGCCAGCGACGGCCCCATGATGCTCCAGGCTTCCGGGCGTGGCCGCTGCATCCTGGCAGCCCTGTTAGGTCGTGACCTCCTTTCTCCCGCTGAAGGATGGGAGCGTGTCCATTGCACACGGCCCCTTGATGACGAGGCTCTTCACCCCTGTGGGCAGGTGCCGGGTGCAGTGTCCCACGACAAACCACTCGCTCCCCAGGAACGAAGGGAAAATAAACAACCCGTGTGTGCAGCGCCCAGGGGAGTGAATGTAGTCTTTTTTGAATAAATGAAGCCCAGGGGCTGGGAAAGGTGTAACTAAGAATTGCAGCAAGCCCATCTTTCATCATCACGATGATCCAGGCCGGTTAGAGACTCCGACGGGAAAACCACACCTGAGAGACGTTTAGTAAGAAATGTAGGAAAGATCGTGAGGGCTTTGGACGTAGAAGCGGCTCCTCAACCGGGACACACGAAGCGTAAAGCACGGGGTCGGAACATTAAAATTACAACTTCCTTCTTGACCAAAGACAGCTTGAATGAAATAAAAAAACAAGCCGCAGAATAAGAGAAGATAGTTTCCATTTGAATCAGTACAAAAGACACACTGTCCATCATGTACCTAAAATCCTGCCAATCAATGAGAAAAAGACAAAGGAAAATGGGCAAAGGATGGGCACAGGCAATTCGCAGAGAAGCCTGACACCCAACAGAGCGTGAAAAGATGCTTCGCCTCAGTAATGCAGCCATGTGGGAGGTGAGCGAAACACCCTGCTGCCGACCCCAGAGCCGCCGAGGACCCTGCACCCATTTGGGCGCGACCTTCGGGAAAATACAGGGCAAGAGTCTGCCCGCATATCCGGAGCTGGACACGTGCTTCCCCACGAGTCCGCGGCGTATCTCGAGGTGCGTGTTCTACAGACGTCTTTGCACGTATGACAAACAGGCCCAGAATCCTTCCTTATCAGTCCACCGTTTGTAAAAGCAAAACTTGGAAATCACCCAGTAGCCACTGCAGATTCCTCTGTAGCATCACAGGGAAATTAATGACATAAATGTGTCGATACGAATAAAACCTGAGAACATACTGTTTAGTGAAAACACGCGTACACTGTGGAATTCGTTAAATGCATATAAGCGCTCACCAAAAAAGTGTGGGAATGCAAAATAACGTTTAAAATTCCAGAGATTCTCCAAAGTAAACATAGGAATTATTAAATACTGCCTTCAGGACAGAAGTTTCCTGCGGGGAGAGAAGCAAATAAGACCCCAGCCTGCATACTGGTTATCTGTTGCTGTGTAATAACCACACACTTAGCGCCTGAAACAGCCCTTTTTTTCTCACAGTCTCCATGGGGCAGGAATCTGGGCACGGCTTATCGGGGTCCTCTGCCCCGGGTCCCCCAGGGCTGCAGTCAGCATGTGGCAGGGCTGGGGTCCCACCTGGAGGCTCAGCTGGGGGAGAATCCCCTTCCTTTCACCTGTGGGGTTGGGCCTGGGGGCTTACTGTGACAGTGGCCTGGGCATGGGCCTTTGGGGACCCAAACGCAGCCTCCCCTCCCACGCTGGCTCCTGGCTTTCAAGGCCCGTGATTGCAAGGAGGCCAGTTTTCAAGGACACTGCGGAAATGGGGTGGAAACAGTGAAAAGCCCTGAAGCTCACTTATCAATCTTCAGTATTCCGTATTGATAAGGATTCTCTATTACAGTTACAATATTCAGCTGTTTTTCCTGAATAAATGCTTTTCCAATTGTTGCAAGCCTTTGGTTAATTTCCGTTTGGTGTTCTGAAGGTTAATTTTGGCTTTTTTCCCAGTGTTCTCACTGCGTGTCTGGAGAAGTGGACCGTCCAGGAAGGCTGTCCTTCAGAGGCGCCATTTGGAGCCCCACCTGCCTCTCAGGTCTCTGCAGCCAGCGATGAACTCGGGGGTGTGCCCTGCCATCTGCCCCCCCAGTACCTACCTAAAGGAGAACCCTGGTTAGGACACTAAAGTTTCAAGGGGGCGTCCCCTCCTGGTCTCCAGCGGTGTGCATCCCACTGGGCACCCAGGACAAGTGTGGGTCATACAGAGAGAGAGAGAGAGAGACTTTTAAGGGGTTAGCTCACGGGACTGTTGGCACTGGCAAGTTTGTATTTGCAACATGCAGAGCACATACTCACGTGTGAATTCTGTGGGGCAGGGTTTCCACGTTGCCGTCCTGAGGGCAGTTCCTTCTTGGTCTTTGCTCGTAATCCTTCAACTGATTGGACATGACCCACCCCCGTGACGGAGGGTCAGCTGTTTACTCAAAGTCAATTGAATGTAGGTGTTAATCCACGAAGCACCTTCACAGCCACGTCCAGACTGGTGTTTGACCAGCAATGGCGTACGTGGTCTGGCCAAGTTGACATGCCATCAACACATTTTCTCGTTCCCCCCCCCCCGCCCCGAGACTAGAATGAAGTCTGGGCGGAGGTGCAGGCCCTGGGCACCCAGGAGCTGGGTGCTGACCTAGGCAAGCTCTGAGGGTGACCTTGTCTCCGGCCCCCGCCCAGCAGCAAGCAACTCCGGGGTGGGGGGCAGCTCCCTCTCACTCTCTCTCTTGTTCTGGTTCAACAAACCAGGCCGCCCTGCGTGCCAGACAGATGTTTTACAGGGATGAGGCATGCGGATGGACCAGAAACCCCTCTGTGTCCAGGAGAGAAGGCAGTGGAGAGACGGGGTGAGTTGTGAGTTTTTGGGGAGTCGAGCTTAACCCGGTGAGAACGAGGCATTTCCAGCTCATCGTGCAAAACGGGTTCAACAGCGTCGTCAGAGGAGAGTGGACGCCGTGGACGCTCCCTTGAACACATCACTTGATCTGGCTCCTTGCACGGTGCCCGGACCAGCAAGGGGCTTGGTGATGCGCGAGGTTCTGCCGGGCCTCCTCCTAGATGAACAGGGACGAAAAGGAGGAGAAAGGGAAGTGGTTAAGAGCTCCATTTTTATTTATTTCTCTAAGATCATTTCTGACTCAAAAAAGGGGGGCTTCAGGGTTGACCATGCTGACCAGACACAAAGACTCTGCTAGGGGAACACACCCGTGCACGAGGATGCACACGCCTGCACACACACATGAATGAATGCACACACAGATGCCCACACTCACCCACACACGGCACACACACAGGCATTCACACAGGCTTGCATGTACGTGCACACCCACACAAACACATGCACACACATGCACACACTCACGCATACGCACAGCCCACACACTCACACACACACACAACACTCCAACTGTGCCTGCACCCAGGCGGGGAGGCGGCCCCTGCAGGAGGAAGCCTTGCACTTTGCAGCCGGTGCCCTGGGCAGGTCTCCCCAGGAGCTCTCTGTGCGCCCCTCCTCCCGGCCCCTCTCCCGCTCTGCTCCCAGCTCTCGGAGGAAGGAGGCCTTGCCTGCTCGGATGCTGAGGCCCTGAACCTCACGTTCTCAGGGAGCCTCCACTGCACTTTCCCCAGATTGAGGGTCCCCACCGGCTACAGAAGGAAGAAGTGATCCGAGGTGACGAGCAGCCAGGAGCGCTGACCCTCCAGCCCCACAAACGTTTGTTGTGCATTTAAGAGTGTGAATCTCAAGCTAAGTGTTTTTACAGTAAAATAAAATAAGATAAGCAGACCCAGGAAATCCTCTGCAGGGGGTGGATGTGCTGTGACCTTGAGTGTGTGGACAGCGTGACAGGGGAGTGCACACGGCCAAACTCCCCAAAACAGAGACACTAAGTATGTGCAAATTTGTGTATATTAAATACCCCTCTGTAAGTCTGAATAAAGAGACTTCAAAAATGTGTGGTGCTGCCTGGCGTGACTAGAAGGGTCTGGACTCCCAGAAAGTAAGCGATAAGTGACAGGACATCTGTCATGGGCTGAACTGTGTCCCCCAAGATTCATGCGTCAAAATCCTAACTCCCAGGATCTCAGAATGTGATTGTATGTGGAGATGGGCCTTTACAGAGGAGAGGAAGGTAAAATGAGGTCATTAGGGGGACCAGGGCCCTTCTAAGATGAGATTAGAACACAGACACACAGAGAGGGATGCCAGGTGAGGACACAGGGAGAAGATGGCATCTACAAGCCGACACCGGATCTCAGAGCCCAGCCTCCAGGATAGAAGACCATGAGGGTCGCCCTAGAAGGCTAACCCAGCAGCCATGGGTACCCTGCTGCTTGGAGGGAGCTGCACAGCCCCAGGAGGACCACGGGGGGCAGTGTCAGGGGGCTCGGAGCTGCCCAGAACCACGCTGCACCCCATCGCGGCCGGTCCTCACCCACGTCCTCCCCGCCCTCTGGGCCGCAGGCACCGGGCTTCCCCGTGGAGGGTGGACGGCAGCCCTGGGAGGTCCGGGCTGTCAGCACATGAGCGTGGAGCTGGGTTTGAGTTTCTGTCTATCCGACAGCAGAGCATCTAGATGGGGCACTGAGGTCAGAGGAGTGGAGATGGACGCGGGCAGTGGGCTGACCCGACGTGACAGAGTTCACAGACGGAAGTCACAGACCAAAGATCCTTTTGTTGGAATTGCTTTTAGAAATGGTTCTAAAAAGGTTTAACCCCATGGGAATTTGCAGTTAAGGTTCTGTGTCCGAGTGATCAGGGCTGGGGAAGGCGGCTCCTGAGTGAGGCTTAGACAAACCACGTGTGGGAGACTTTGGGTTTAGTGGGAGGAGTGTGAGGGTGTGAGGGGAGCAGAGCGTGGGCAGGATGTGTGTGCAGATGTATTTGTGCAGGTGTGTGCAGGTGCAGGTGTGTGCAGGTGCAGGTGTGTGCAGGTGTAGGGGTGTGCAGGTGCAGGTGTGTACAGGTGTAGGGGTGTGCAGGTGCAGGGGTGTGCAGGTGCAGATGTGTGCAGGTGCAGGTGTGTGTGTGTACAGGTGTGTGCAGGTGTGTGCAGGTGCAGGTGTGTGCAGGTGTGTGCAGGTGCAGGTGTGTGCAGGTGTGTTCAGGTGCAGGTGTGTGCAGGTGCAGGTGTGTGCAGGTGTGTACAGGTGCAGGTGTGTGCATGTGCAGGTTGTGCAGGTGTGTACAGGTGCAGGTGTGTGCAGGTGCAGGTGTGTGCAGGTGCAGGTGTGTACAGGTGTGTGCAGGTGCAGGCAGGTGCAGGTGTGTGCAGGTGTGTACAGGTGCAGGCGAGTGCAGGTGCAGGTGTGTGCAGGTGCAGGTGTGTGCAGGTGTGTGCAGGTGCAGGTGTGTGCAGGTGTGTACAGGTGCAGGTGTGTGCATGTGCAGGTTGTGCAGGTGCAGGTGTGTGCAGGTGTGTACAGGTGCAGGTGTGTGCAGGTGTATGCAGGTGCAGGTGTGTGCAGGTGCAGGTGTGTACAGGTGTGTGCAGGTGCAGGCAGGTGCAGGTGTGTGCAGGTGTGTACAGGTGCAGGCGTGTGCAGGTGCAGGTGTGTGCAGGTGCAGGTGTGTGCAGGTGTGTGCAGGTGTGTACAGGTGCAGGCGTGTGCAGGTGCAGGTGTGTGCAGGTGCAGGCGTGTGCAGGTGCAGGTGTGTGCATGTGTAGCGGTGTGCAGGTATGTGGACATGTGATGCATGAAGTGAGCTGTCTCCCTGGAGAGGCAGACCTCGCTGGCGTCCTCACTTTGGGGAATTCAGTTTTTCCATCAATCGAGCTGAAATGGCATTCAAGTTTTGGACGTCTCTCATCAGACACACAAGTAGGTAACACTTGATGAGAGGAGTTAAGTCAATTCTGCTCAATTTTCTGGTTTTAATTGGCATTTTCTGTCCTAATGAGAGCAACTCTATCCGCTTACAAACCTGAAACCCACCTCATTGTTCCCGCCCCCCGACTCTGGAGAGACACTGCATGGCTCATGGAATGTTAGCGCGCTTCATCCTAATGAACCAAATCATTTCTAAATGCCAAACGCAACGGCCTTTATGTTTACCACCTCTTAGCGGATGGATAGGTATCAGATTTACCTTCTTCTCACAGGGCTTTTTTCTTTCTTTCCGGAATTGCTTGGTACATATTAAAGAATAGCCATTGGCATTGAAATCCAATGACGGTTTCTCACCATTTCTTAGGGTTGAGCTGAGTAGAAGGGAAACAGTCAAATAACGAAATGATTCCAAGGACATCTGCGCTCAAGGCTAAAAGGATGCAGGAGGGTCTGTGATGACGCTAAAATGCAGAGACCGAGACGCTGGTATGCACACATGCACCGTTGCACGTTCCCACAGACACACAAGCGTGCACACGTGCAGATTCATATACACGACACACATACAGAAACCTGTGCGTGCACACACACACATGTGCAAATCTGCAGCTCAGCAAGGGCCCCGCTGGCCTTTGTGCCCAGATCTCATCCACAGATGCTCTGTGTGTTGTATGCGGGGAGGTTTTCCGGGGAAACTCACTGAAATGTTGGTAACCCGGGCCACCCCCCCACACACACACACTTCTGGTGGACCATCCCCGGAGCCGGAGCAAGAAGGCCATGGGCCAAGCTGGGAAACCCACCCCACCCTCCCCATGAGGGTTTTCTCACCTGGACCGCCCTGCGTCCAGTAAGCACTGAGTTAGACAATGCCTTTGCCCACCATGGAAGGAAGAATCTTCGTTGAGTGTCAAGGAAAACAGGAAGATTCCAGGAGCACGGGGCAGCGTTGTCCTGTGAAAGGGGCCTCCCCTCCCCACCGAACACAGCAGTGAGAAGACCACCCTCCTGCCTCGGGGACCAATGCTGGCGACTCCCCAGCCTCTCCCAGCCTCCCTCCTTCACTCCACGCCTGTCTCCGAGGGAGGACCGGAGGCCAGAGATCTCCCAGCAGCTCTACCTGGGCCGACCCCTGGGCAGATGAGCCCAGTGTGAGGAGTGGGATGGGAGCCCCGGCTCGAGCCACGGCTCACCCCAATCCCGCTTTGCTGTCGCTTTGATCTCTCGTGACTCTAGGTGCTTTTCACCAGCAGGGAGGGGTCAGGCCTGGCCGGCCTGCCCCCTCACTGAGCCACCCAAGGGACTTGCAGGGGACGCCATCATTACGTTAAGATTCCTGATTCTGGCTTTTTCAGGGCCAGACCCTTGAATGAAATGAAAATAAGGAAGGGACACTTTTCCAGAGCCGTGGTAGCTCCTAGAGGACCCCCACGGGGCCCACATCCAGGGTCCGTGGTGGCTGGAGCCCTGGGGATCGGCCTGCCCCGTATCTGGACACAGGGGTCCTGACCCCAGTGCCTCAATCCCACGTTAATGAAGAAGGGGCAGGAGAGTCCTGGGGCACCTGAACAGGTGATGGCGCGAAGGACAAATTTGCAAGTCGGTCTTTCCGAGATCCAGGTGCCCCTGGTCACATCCTCACTGCCATGGGCCGACCTTCTCCGGGAGGGTGGCTCACACTGTGGACAGGAGACGGGGGACAAACGCCCCTGCTACTCTAGACAAGCTTCCCCCGGACGGAGCGCGCGACTTCCTGGTAAATCCTCCGAGGACCTCCTAGGAGCTCGTTAAGAGTAGCGTGGAGTGAACGGCAGCCAGAGAGCAGGGAGGACGCCGCCGCGTGGGTCCCTGAGCGCCAGGAAGCCTCCCTGAGGGCCGCTTGGGCTGGAGGCTCAGAGCAGGTGGGAGGAGATGCACTGCTCCGGGGCCTCTGCTCCCCAGTCGGGAGACGGCTCTTTGCTATAGAAAGGCACTTTTTTACTCATGTTCTGCTCTGACTCAGGCTTTGAAGGAAAAGTGCTGGTAGGAATTCAGCCACAGTGGAGGCCTGTGGGCTCCTGGGGACGGACAGCGCTGGTGCCCAGACACCACAGGGTCTGCGTCTGTGCGGCCCGCGCGGCCTCCCCTCCCCCGCACACTCCCTCCCCAAGTGCCCCTCGGAACCTCTTCCAGCATCTGCCTCACAGCCCCGCCCCCGGGGCAGTGAGGACGCAGAGAGCCTCTCTGTTGGTGTTAGGGCTTGAGGTGAGTCCCCCAAAGATGCTGAGGTCCTAGCCCGCCGGACCTGTGGGCGTGGCCTTATCTGGAAAAGGGACCTTTGCAGATGACCAAGTTAGAATGAGGTCCTCAGGGTGGGTCCGAATGCAATAGGACCGGTGTCCCTGGAACCAGAGGAAACTGGGACACAGATACGCAGACAAAGGGGAGGTGCTGTGACGTGAGGACACGGGGCGGGTGGGGCATGGTGGCAGGGGACCCCCCCGGCGAGCCGAGGAGAGAGGCCAGGGCCAGAGCGGACCCCGGAGCCCTCAGAGGAGCCCACGCCTGGGCTCCTGCCCTCGGGCTCCCAGCCGCCAGGCCGGGAGAGAACACACTTCTGCCACTGGAGCCGCCCGCCCGTGCCCTGTTACGACAGTCCCAGGAGGCTCGCACAATGGGAGCCCGGGGCGAGGGCGTTCGTGTGCCCCGCACCCTGGAGCTGGAGGCCTCGGAGACGCCCGGCCGGACGCACAGCTGCTCCCTCCTGCCCCCAGACCGAGCCCAGGCGTGAGTCTCAGAACTGGACGTCCGCGGTTCAGCGCTGCGGCATATCCATCCACCGCCAAGGCCTATTCACCGGTGCGGACACACAGAAGCCGCTCCCCGAGATGTGACTTCTACGCAGATTCAACATCCGAGACGCGACATATGAGGAGCTTCCGGGCCTGGCTCACTTTCAGCCAGGGAGTGTGACGCCGCCCCGTTCTCGGATCAGAGTAGCCCCCGGCCCGGGGCGCAAGCGCCCTCCCCTTCCGTTCTGCGCGTTTTTTCTCGGATCAGAGTAGCCCCCGGCCCGGGGCGCAAGCGCCCTCCCCTTCCGTTCTGCGCGTTTTTTCTCGGATCAGAGTAGCCCCCGGCCCGGGGCGCAAGCGCCCTCCTTCCGTTCTGCGCGTTTGTAGGTCCCACCGTTGTAGGTGATCTTTTTTTTATTTTACTGAAGTAGAGTTGACTTATAATGCTGTGTGAATTTCTGCTGCACAGCGAAGGAACTCGGTTACAGATCCTTTTCCATGTGGTTTATCACAGGGTATTGACTATAGTTCCCTGTGCTCTACAGGAGGACCTTTTTTTTTTTTAAGTTGCAGGTAATCCTATCTAACTGAAGTGAGGCAGATAACAGCTTGCAGTCTCCTCCTGCCTCAGGGCCAGAAGCCGTCGGACACCAGCACCGCGGTTGCAGCCACAACAAGTCGTTTGGTTTTCTGGGTTTTTGTTTGTCTTTGCACGTTTATCCTGTTTATCGGTCATGAAGTATTGATGGCCAGGGTCAGGGTCCAGCTCATGTCAACTTCAGCCCTAAAGAGAGACGTGTGGGTCCAGGACAGAGGGAGGGGAAGAGGGGCTGGCCTGGCGTCCGGACGGGCAGCATGTGTCCCGGGCATGTCCCCAGCCTGTCCCCACCGGCCCTGCGCAGGTCGCACCCTTCGGCCCTTCTCCCCCAGCAGCGACCGTGGCCTCCCCATCAGCCACTTATTTGGGGTCTTTGTCTTTGGCCTGAAGGTGAAAACGCTGACGTAGTTAAGTCAGTTGTTCCTGATCACTCGGAAACTTGAAAACGTGTCATTCCTTCACAGACACAAAAGATACAGAACTTTAAAGTTTATGTCACGTAATTTCTTACGTTTAGAATCGGTGCCTCTGCAGTTTTATTCTTAGGAAATAGAGTCTGACATTTCTCTGTATTATCCTCCGCAGTCAACACATCCCAGCTGTTGTTATTACCTTACTTATTTTAATATTTTTTTCTTTAAAATCTTAATGATTTTCTTCAGGAAAAAGAATTGCTGTATTCAAACACTTTTCCAGGTACCTGGGATCATGAGAAACCGACACACGCTGTGCCCAGACCCCTGGCAGCATCTGAGCCCAGGTACTAGCAGGACCCCGTGCTGGCGGCCCCGAGGCCGGGCATAGCTGGCCGGTCCCCAGAGGGGTCACAGAACGGCCTCGGGACCCCGGCTGCCACGTCGCCTTCTGGCCTGCTCACCCTGACGTTGAACAGGCCGTGTACGGTCAACAGGTTAGATGGGAGGGAATTAATTCACTCAACCCTGAGCAGTAACGACAAACTCAGGTGCACAAAAGAATCCTCTGTGCCGTCAGCCTGATGGGTCTCCGTGGCCACGGAAAGCGAGGAAGACCATTGAGTTAACAGATTTGCTCGGGAGCCCGGAGGGGATGTGAGGTGTCTGTGCTTATTCAGAGACTGCTGATGTCTTCACCTCCGCAGCAAGGGAAGCTTCGTTATTTTTTAAGCACAGAGTGTGCAGGAAGAACTAACGTGATTTTTTTCTGTTTCTTATCTCTCTCTCCCACCAGGGGCTCCAGCGTCACCTCGATGCACCCAAGCAAACAGGGTCAGTGCTCACCCCCTCCCAGCCCCACCAGCCGGACCCCGCCGGTGGCCCCGGAGGCAGAGCGCCCCACTTGCTTACGATATTTGCCGTTCGCAGGACACCGCCAAGGTGAAGCCCCCAGCACCCCGCGCCACTACAATCCGCAACCTGTCTTCAGGACAGAAGCCAGGTAATTGCTTGGCTTTGGGACCCTTTTCCAGGCCCGTGCGTCATTATTACCAAATTCCAGGCACTAAACGGGCTTCAAAAGAAAATGTTTATTACAGCCCCCAACGCACAGCAGCATTAACCTCACACTGGGCTGTGCAGAGGTGCTGGTGGACCCACCGCTGACCTTCACACCCTGGGGAGCCGCGGGGCAGGGCCAGGACCAGGACCATGGCACTGCAGGGCAGGGACTTCGCAAGCTCTCCTCTCCTTGGGTTAAATTTTTGTTATTGTTGTTTTGGGGTTTTGTTTGTTAGTTTGCTGTAAGACCTTGATCCCCAATCGCTGTTCCTAAGCACCAAAGGACAGCTCTGCCGGGTGTGAGGGGGCAGGACGGGGGCGCTTGACGAAGACTTAGGAGAGACTGGCTCAGACACTAGAGCATCTTCAAACCCCATGGGAGGAGAGTTGGGAAACCCCAGGGGTCGGGGCAGAAGCCCAGCAGCCACGTGATGATGCAAAAAGGCCGAGGGAGGCCGATGTAGGGGGACGGCCACAGCCCTTGGAGGTTTGGGGCTCGTTGTGGGATGGAAGGAAGGGGGGAAAGGATCTCCATGGAGTCACCATCAGACTTCTGGGAGGGGAAGAATTTTAGGGGTTCCGAGGCGGTGGGTCAGGTGGGGAACACAAAAGGGGTGATGGGTTCATTTTCACAAGATGCACCTGCTTGCAAATGAGCAAACACACCACAAAAACCAAGGGAAAGTGAAATGGTCTAGTTATCCAGGGTCTAATTATCCAAGGGTCCTCCAGGGCCCCTTGTTCCTGAAGATGCAGAAAAAGACTTTCCTGGCAGAAAGCTGGTCGTTGTATATTCGAGTGACCAACACTCTGTGTCCCCAGTGGGTTGGTGGCTAAGGAAACCATGGGTAACCCATCCCTCACTGGAAATGGGAGACAAGTATAAAATCATGATCCGGGAGACTCCCTGACGAGGGCAGGGGTCAGGCTGGACCCGCACTGAGCAAACACTCCTGGGACACCTGCTGTACGCACCTGACTCCACTGCAGACGAGCTGACCTTTCCTGTGCCACAGCTCCCGGTCTGTCTGGGGTTCCTCCTGCTGAGACTGAGAAGAGATGGGCAGGGGTGAGGGAGGGGCATCCAGGTTGTTTCAGGTGCACAGTCTTGGCAACATGACATTCCAGTAAAGACCTCTCACAGTGCGCTAAATGCTAAAGGAAGCAGGAGAGAAATGTGTCCTAAGGTGTGATTAAAAGTTAGGGCAATTTACAAATCCCTCCATAGACAAAATACAGAAAATAATCTACGTTCTTAATAAGAGTCCTCCCTAGATAGTGAGCCCCTTCTCCCCACCCACATTTTTTGTTTAGGTTCTATAGTATTTCATTTAATAAGCATTTTTAACTTTTTAATAAGAAAGTTAGTTATATACTTCATCAGACAAAGATATTTGTCAAGTGACAGGCCACTCAGTGTCATTTATAATTAAATGTCATCAGAAGTGACCACATCTCCCCCCTCCCGCTGCCCCATCACTCAGAAGGTGAGAACAGAGAACAGGATGAAAGAATATTGGAGAAAATAACCGTCAAGAACTTGATAACAATAAAAGAATGAAAGACATCAACCCACAGATTTAGTAAGGTCAGAAAACCTCCAGCCAAATTAATATGAAGAGAACCAATCTAATTCCATTATAATCAAACCACTGAAAACAAAAGAGAATCTGCAGGAAGACTCTTGGATTCACTAAGTCTTCAAACCAGAACTCCCGTCTCAGACTCTGCTTCTAGGGACCCCCAGCTCACACGCACAGAACAGGCACGAACATCAGGCGCTGGGAACCTGACCCAGAGCCGCCGTTACAGGAAACACGCGTTGACAGTCGCTTGCACCATCAGCTACACGGTAGACCAGAGGGGTTTTCCCGAAGTGTAAAAGGTGGTAGAAATTTGATGATTCTTATCTGAAAGATTAAAATAAGATGGACGTATCCTCAGACCAGCCGAAACCACTGCCGTCCTCGAGAAGAGGCAAAGGCAGGAAAGAGCTGAGCCGCGAGCACCTTGGACGGAGCTGGAATTGCTCCGGTGAGGGTGTGAATTTCATAAATAGATTTTAGTCAAACACACCCTTAGGCAAATTGACAGCTAAGCCTTTTAATTTGGGGTGATTTGACCCAAGGGATCCAGCTGAGTTTAGCAGGGGTCAGAAGCCAGGCGTGGAGGTCACCAAAGGCCACAGCCAGGGAAGGACCTGACCACCGGGTTAGGGTTAGGGTCACCGTCCGGAGGCTGGAATCTGAGATCCAGGTGTCGGCGGGGCTGGTCTCCCAGGCCTCTCTCCCTGGCGTCTACACGGCCGTCTCCTCCCTGTGTCCCCATGTGTCACCCTCTGAGCTCACATCCTGGTGTCTCTCCTGTAAGGACTCCAGTCCTATGGGGTCAGGGTCCCACACCCCGACCTGATTTAACCCTAATCACCTCCCTACAGGCCCGTCTCCAGGTGAGTCCCACTGGGGGCGGGGCTTCAACATATGAGTCTGGGGACACAATCCAGTCCTGGACAGCTTCCCACACCTGTCATCCCCTAATCCCTACAAAGGAATCCCGACCCTTCTCACCAGCGACCCCCGGCCTACAGTCCTGGGACCCTTGCACACAGAGGATCCAATCTGCCAGACCTAGAGCTTAGAAAGGGATGGAAACCGGCCTGGAACGTGTGAAGCTCAGAAGAGTGTCGACCTCTAAACGGTAGCCTGGCCAGCAATTTCCAACCGTGTTTTGTAAATGTCGACCCTAGTTCGAAACGGACCCCATTCCCCACCCGATGGGAACAGACGCAGACGGAACTCCCGGGGGGTGAAGCGGACGATCTCGATGCCACAGACGCACGGTGTGCGTGTGCTCCTTGCAGACAGGCTCCCGCTTGCACAGCACAGTCTCTCTGACCTTCGTCCTGTCGTTGGCAGTCAGAGGTGGATGCCTCTGCAGCAAACGTTCCATTGTTAATTTTCTTGTCAGTTTTATGCCTCCATGCTGGTAAAATACCATATTGCTAAAATAAGACCTCCCGAGACGCTGGGCTGCCTAAATCAGGCACTAAAGGAAGGCCTTTGGTTTTTGCAATGCAGTGACATGCACATCGGGGTCGTTTATGCAGTAAAGGGAAGGTTCTCTTCCGCTTCCTCTGGGAGGAAGAGCCCCCCAACTGTGGGCTGTGGTGGCCTGGCCCCGCCCTCGGTGTCTGTGAGCTCAGACAGGCGGAGTCTTTCTCTTGGGATGTCATGGTGGGCCTGCGGTCCCCCCAGCTGCAGGTGAGATGGGCCAAGGGGAGCACAGCCACGCAGGACCAACAAAGCCACTCCCGGGCCCCCAGGGTCTCCTCCTGCGGTTCTGTTTATGGGCAACCGCGCTTCATCTGATGGAACAGGGATCCTGACAGGCCTCTGACCTGCCCCAGGAGTTCTCGCTCGCCGAGTGTGGACGTGGTGTGTGATCACGTAGGCCACCAGCTTGTGTCCTGCAGAAAGCTCGCCCTCCCCAGGCTGCCCACGAGCTCACAGCCGAGCCAAACCAGGCTCACGGCTGCAGGGAGCGGCCGAGGGAGAGTGACTGCGAGCCTGCTGGGTGACAGATGGGACTGGAAGCGACATAAGCCAGCCCAGCAGTGGAGTCTCCGTTTCTCTCTCTCCCACAGGGAAAGCTCGGACCTGAGGGTGGGTGCAGCTGGAGGCTCTTGGAAAGAAGCCCATGGGGCCTGGGACACACCAGTCTCGCACGTCCAGAGATGCTCGGCCAGCCCGCAGACCCGCTGACTCTAGGACTGTCCAGTGTTCCCTTTTCGAGCAGATGTAGGGGAGTCGGGAGAGCTCGTGGATGGTGACACGCCCGTATCCACCGCCCCTCCAGGACTTGCCCTCCCCCCCAGGTGGATGCCAGCATCCCGGCTCTCCCACCTGCGGCTGAAATTCCGCGTGCTGCTGCTTTCCTGGCTGCACCGAGATCAAGGCCACAGGGCCCTGCCGCGGGCCAGTCTCTCTCTGCAGCCCCCACCCGTCCACACAGCCCTCAGGTCCACAGTCCCTGACGGTCACACCCAACCGCACACCCAGACTGGCATCGGCCTCCCTCACCAGGCTTCCAGCTCCAGAAGATGAGGACTCAGTTCATCACTGAGTCACCAGCCGGTCCGTGATTGAGTGAGTGAGTGAACCCAGCTCTGTTTATGATGGAGAATTGCAGGAAAGAGCTCAGACCTCTGACCATGAAGTGAGAAGTGGGATGTGATGGAGTCTCTAAAAACAGTTATTCTCCACGTTTTTAACGATTATGGACAGTGCTTCTTATAAAAGGCTAGGTTCAGCAGACGTGGCCCGCAGCCTGTGACAGACACGTGACACGTGTGAACCTGCGTCTCTGTTTCTACGTCCGAAAACGGAGACCATGTTGAGCGGTGACCTCGCAGAAGACAGGCGGGCGCATCACCCCAACCACGTGGCATCTGAGAGAGAGGCGCCTGGCACTGTTGGTTTAGCAGTGACCATATAAATACAGGGCTTTTCTATGTATATCTGCACTTCGACGTTTTCCTCCAAAATTTCCACTTTCCTTAAGAAGAGTATATAATATTTTTGTTAAAAATAATTTTCAAGGATCTAACTGGATATAAGAATGATATGCTCAGGCCTCACACTCTGAGATTTGGGGTCACGAGGGCAGGCCCCCTGTAACAGGGCTTTGAGAGGGTGGCAGAGGGACCACTCACTACGGCTGCTTCGCCAAAGGGACGCCGAGCTCCCCTGGGGAGGACGGGAGTAAAGAGAAAACCGTGCAGCCTAGCAACGACACGGTCTGCTTGGAAGAGGCCTCGCTCACCATCAGCAGCAGACACTGGCTGAAACGGGCTCTGTTGGGGGAATCCTGCCTCAGAACAGCCTGAATGGGAGGGATGCTTACAGCCATGCAAACAAACAGCTCTGACTCATTCTGGCCTAAACAATAAGGGAAATGCATCAGTTAGCAACTGCCATGTAACAAACCATCCCACAACCCAGTGGCTCAAAATAACTGCAGTTTATTATTTCTCATGGATCTATGGGTTTTCTGGTTGGATCTTCTTCAGTCTTTCCTGGATTCACATATGCGGCTGGGACCTGCAGCCAGCTCGGCCAGCTGGACCTTTCTCCGTGGGTCTTTAATCCTCAACAGCAGGCATCTCTGCTGACAGCGTCTCTGAGAGGGCAGGACAGGAGCCATAACACCTCTGAAGGCCAAGACCCCGAGGAATGTTCAACATTACTCCACCACTTCCTAGGGGTCAAAGCAGGTCATAAGCTAGATTGGATTGAAGGGTGAGGAAAAGACCCCAGTTCTTTCTTTTTTTTTTTTCTTTTTGCCGTACACGGGCCTCTCACTGTTGTGGCCTCTCCCGTTGCGGAGCACAGGGTCCGGACGCGCAGGCTCAGCGGCCATGGCTCACGGGCCCAGCCACTCCACAGCATGTGGGATCTTCCCGGACCAGGGATCGAACCTGCGTCCACTGCACTGGCAGGCGGATCCCCAAGCACTGTGCCTCCAGGGAAGTCCCAAGGCTGCTAAATTCTTGATGGGAGGGGCTGCAAAGGATTTGCGAGCATATTTATTCTCCCAAGAAATTCATCCCTCACAGGACAGGACGGTCAGAGGTCAGTGGGCTCTGGTCCGCGTCTGACTCAGTAGGTCAAGGACACCCACAGGCTCTGGCCCCTTCCTTCTCTCTGCCCTTCATCCTCCAGGTGAGTTTCACCCTCAGCCTGGTGGGAAGATGGCTGCAGCCGTTCTAGACATCACATCAGCACCCAGAGATTCAGGAGGGTCATCTCCTGTCACAGTTTCGTCCTAGGAAGTGGGAAAGGCCCCTCATCCCCTCCTCCCTCATATCTCCCCCACTCCCTAGAGATGGGAAACAGAGCTCCTGGACCTGCAGGCCCATCACAGCAGCAAGGGAGGGGCTGGCTTGCTGGAGAAAGCCAGGTCAACGGGGGGGAAGGTGGGAAGGAAACCCAGCAGGAGGGCAGAGCCTCCCAGGGAGGGTTCTATAATCCCTCACGGTCAAGGTCACGCCTACACTCAGGCTGCCTGCTGTCCAGACCCAAGATAAGGTCTGTCAGGACGGCTAGAATCTGACAGGCATCGTAATCTGACACACAAGTGCCACACGTATCCGAGAGAGAAAAGTTCTTGTTTTCCTGCAAAGATCCCCATTTAGCTTCAAGAGTTGTAGAACTTAATTTACTCTGAAAGTCCCGCCCGTCTGCAGCTCCAAGGCAGCGCCCGGGCGCCAGCCTGCAGTCCAGGATCACCTGTGGTTGAAGCTGAGCTAATTGTCTCCCCAGCCACAGTCAGACAACGGGGTGACATGATTTGCAGCATGGAGGCCGGTGCTGCTTTGGCCCGAATCACTGCATGCTGGAGACCCGTCACCAAGGCAGCCACAGCTCTGAATCTGAAGGTGAGACCTCAGCCACCACAGAAGGTGCCCTTCATGTTAACAAGAGAGCAAATTCACATAATGCGACCAATGAGCTTTATTCTCAGATTCTGGGGTTCACAAACTTGGGGGATGTGCTGTACCTGGCCCTACCGGCATCAGAATGGATCAGATCAACAAAGACCTGAAAACACGTCCACCCAGACACTGGCAGGGGGATGTTCACAGCAGCCGAAAGGAGGAAGCCACCGAGCGCCCGTCAGAAAACAGACGTGGTTCCTCCACACACAGCACATCACTTAGCCTTCGGAGGGACTGAAGGTTGGATTCACAGCACGACGTGGACGAACCTCGAAAACACCATGCTCGGTGAAAGAAACCAGACGCAAAAGGCCACGTAGTGTGTGACCCATTTATAGGAAACGTCCAGAACAGGAACATCTGTAGAAGTGGGAAGCAGGGAAACAGTGGGGATTGGGGGAAGGGGAAGGGGGTGACAGCTAAAGGGTTTGGGGTTTCTTTAAGGGGATGCAAGTGCCCTAAATTGACTGCAGTGATGTTTGTGCACATCTGTGGATACGCTGAAACCACTGACTTGCACACTTCAAAGGGTGAATAGTACAGTATGTGAATGACATCTCAATAAAGCAGCTATGATCTCGGGCCAGAGTGGAAGTAAAAGGCCGGTGCTAGCCCGGTGGGGTGTGGCCACCTGCTTCCCACGCTGAGTCCCCCTCTCCTCTCCACCCAAAGCACACGGCTCCTGCAGGGACCCGGCCCTGCTTCTCCACGCCCCGCACAGCTCTCCCCAGCACACAAACGGGCACATCCGGGTGGACGGGTGTAGGGCCAGGGCCCTGTTCCGGCTCTGCTGCAAGCCAGTGCCTGGGGGGCCTGACGAGTGGGGACGGTGACCCCGTGTCCACTCCTTGATGTGGAGGGACAGCACCGCCAGCCCTGTTACAGGTTGAATTGTGTCCCCAAAGATTCCTGTGTTGAAGTCCTAACCCAGGACCAGAGAATGAGGCCATATTTGGAAACAAGGATGCTGCAGAAGTCATTAGGAAGATGAGGTCATCCTGGCCACCAGGCAAAGCACCCCAGAAGGGGCAGCCCATGGAGGACGCTGGGTGAGCATCCTTCACGTCACACCCTGAGCTAACCATAGACGCATCCATTTGCTTTGCTGCGTGTCCCTTTCAGGTGAAGCTGACTGGCCGACCTGTGAGAAGCCCAAGCACCCAACTGCCACCATCACCCGGGAAAACTGATGAGGACCCCCACCATCTGTCCCAAGACCCCACACAGCCCCGCATGGCTGCACTGGCCTACCTCTCTCTCCCTCCATCCAACCAACCAACTTGATATATTTTAAGTCTTTTTATTGCCTTGTGCGCTGGCCAGACCCTCCAGTGGAATTTGAACAGAAGTGGTAGACACAGAAATCCTGGCTTTAACCCCAGTCTTAGAGCGAATGTGTCCAGTCTTTCACATGAACGAAGATGTTGGCTGCAGGCTTTGCACAGATGCCTTTGATGGATTTAGAAAAGGCTCTATTGTTCCAGCTCTGAGAGTTTTTATCATGAATGGTGTCAAATTGTGTCAAGTCCTTTATCTACACCTATTGAGGTCATCATATTTTTTTCTCCTTTATTTTGTTAAAGTGGTGAGTGACACTGATTTTGAATGTGAAGCAGGCTCACCTTCCTGAGATAAACCCTCCTGGTCACAGCGGAAGGTTTCGTGTCTTGTGGAGTTGGGTCTGAGCAGCCACCGTTTTATAAAGCATTTCTGCATCTGTGTTCATAAGAGATGCTGGTCTCTGATCCCCTGTGCCTGTTACACACGTCTCATGTTCTGTATCAGTGTTATTTGCCCTCATAGAATGAGCTGGGAATCGTTCCCTTTCTTCACTTTATGACATTATTTGTTCCTTGCCTATTTGATAGGATTCTCCAGCAAAGCCATATGGGGCTGGATTTTTCTTTGTGGGTAGATTTTTTTGCTTCTTCGATTTTTACAGTTTGTTTCTTTCATTGACATAGGACTATTTAAATTTTCTATTTTTTTCTTGTAAGACAGTCCAGGGCCAGCAAGAATGAGAACAGCACCCGAGGACATCGAGGTGGAACTGGGAGAGGTGAGCGGGGCATGGGATCTGCAGGAGGAATGTGCACATCGGGGTGAAAGTAACACTTGACGTCCGTTGAAATCTCGTAATTTAGGTAACACCAAGTTTGGAGACAGAAAAATTTGCAGTTACTGAAAATGCCTACCTTGATGTTAATTCTCCATTTACAGCTTAAACCCAGAGACATGAATTGAGAGGTTATAACATTATTAGCTCCTGGGCTGGCACCTTGATCCATGCTATTTTATTCTGGAGCAGAAATTTTATCGCTGCATAATAAAGTCTTAAAAAATCGTGTTTCTCATAGACGTACTTGACAGTAGCCACAAAGTCTGTACAAGCATAATTATGCTCCCAGAGACCTGAAGGGAAGGCGTTTTAAAGTCAGGAAGCAGTCATTTTCTATGCTGCTATTTTCATTTCTCTTTAAATAAATGTTTATGTGTCTCATAAAGCCAGTTCCCGTGCAAACGTTCACGCTTTCAGCTGCTGAAGATACGTCGCAGACATCAGGGTACAGGCACTGAGGGCCGGTCACTGGCAGGTCAGGCCAGGGTGCTCCGACCCAGCGTTGATTACTCCCTGCTTTTGGCATCCAGCTGTGCTGCGGGCAGTGCTGCTGTGATGAGGAAGCCAGACGTCTCGGGGATGACATGTCTGTAATGAGGGGGTGAGCCGTTGAAACGTGTGCCTGGACCCACAAGGGGAAAGAAGAGCTTCTCGACAAACCGTACAAGCTGCAAATGACTTTAATCCAATTACACATGGATTTTGACATGTATTGGGTCTCCTCAGTGTGGAATTAGGGGCCCATTATTGCTGGTAGTTTTGAGGAGTATTTGTGTCTCTCTTCTGTGGCTCCTGTAGGTCCCAGGTTCCTCAAGGAGAGCTGTCTGTTTTCTGCTGCCCAAAATACATGCTCCCAGCATAGCTGTCGTCATTACATCATCAGCACCACCATCACCTTCATCATCACCACCACCACCATCATCATCACGATCATCACCACCACCATCACCACCACCATCATCACCATCATCACCATCATTGCCACCATCATCATCATCACCATCATCACCATCATCACCATCATCATCATCACCATCATCTCCACCATCATCATCACCATCATCATCATCACCATCATCACCATCATCACCGTCATCATCATCACCACCATCACCATCATCACCACCATCATCACCATCGTCACCATCATTGCCACCATCATCATCATCACCATCATCACCATCATCACCATCATCATCATCACCATCATCACCATCACCATCATCACCACCATCATCATCATCACCATCATCTCCACCATCATCATCACCATCATCATCATCACCATCATCACCATCATCACCGTCATCATCATCATCACCATCATCACCACCATCATCATCATCACCATCATCTCCACCATCATCATCACCATCATCATCACCATCATCACCATCATCACCGTCATCATCATCATCACCATCATCACCACCATCATCATCATCACCATCATCTCCAACAGAGAGTCATCTTTGCTGTCACAACGACCATCACCATCACCACAATCACTGCCCGTCACCATGATCTCCACCATCACCTCCACCATCACTACATCACTATCACCACCAACAACGCCCTCATCGCCACCCTCGCCATCACCATCATGTGGCAACCGCAGCAGCCATGGCTCACCTCACGGGAGACCTTGCTGGGCGCTTTCTCACATGACGCCACTTGACCTGCACACAGGGCATCGTGATGACGGTGAGAATGAGGATTCGCGGGGTAATGCACTATTAGTGCGGAACCTGGCACTCGGTAGGCTCAGCTATGGAAGCTTTGTCGTGTCATGTCTGGGGGGGGGGGGGTCGGTCCTCGGAAGCTAAAATTATGAAAGAAACCAAGTGTTCTTTCTGCCAGTTTCCCCTTTAGGTAAAGCACTTGCCGTTCCCTTGGCCGCCCACTAATTTATTCACCAAACAGCTGAGGTGTTGCCAAGCACCAAGGACCATCTAAACACTCTCCACCCCATGCCTCCGTCCACCCCAGTCAGGAGCCCCTCAAGCCAGAGTGTCCAGGCTGGAGGCCTTTTAGAACTCAGCTCTCCGATTCATCGTGTCAAAGCCAGAGCACGGGGGCCTGTGTTCTGGGGACTCAGGACCCGGGCAGTTTGGGGAAGAGTCGGGTCCTGCACACACGACTAACCAACCCCTGTGGGCCCTCACCCTGGCTCCAAAGCACCACCTCGTAGGGTCCCTTGGGGCCTCAGAACCGTGCCAGCACATCTCCAGCTGTCACCTCTTCAACTCCACCTGCAGATTCACGGAGGCCCCTGAGAGCAACCTGCATGCCAGGTCCTGCGAGAGAGAGAGGGGGGAGACACACAGGCTGTCCTGGCCCAGGGTTTTATAATTTGGTTTGTGAAGCATGATAACTGCATGAAAATGTAAAGACCACAAGAGACGAGCAGGAGAGAAGCCGACCGAGGCGTGGACCCTGCCAGGGTGGGCAGTGTTTGTGGGCCCCGCTTCCATATAAGCTTCCGATTAACCCCCTCTGACCTGGGCCCTGTTTCTCTTCAGTCCCTGTGGTCAGTAGTACTGCTAGCATGCACCTGCGGCCTCACTGCCAGGGACCCCCAGGCAGGCCCAGGCCAAGCCCTCCGCCCAGGGCCCAGGGGCACGTCTGACTGAGGCTCCTGCCTGAGACTCAAGGCCGTGAGCCACAAGCCTGCTGCCCGACGCCCCTCCAGCGTCAGCCCGCCACGTCTCAGGGGAGCTGGGGTCCCTGGGACCAGAGGAGTTTTTGAGCTCGAAATACCCATCGGTGTGGGGAGCGGCAGGCCAGGCAGGCAGGGTCTCATCCCCCAGCACGTTCCCCTGAGTCTAGTCCCACAGGCACCCATTAGGCACCCACTGTGTACCAGGTGCGGCCAGAGGCCCTGGACCTGGAGCTGCAGGGCAGGGCCTGCGAGTCCAGGAGTCCCGGGCGGGGCGGACAGAGCTAAACCTTGCGCAGAGGGCCCGACCGTCCCTCTGCCTCTGGAGCAGAGTCTGGGGGTGGAGGGAGAGGTCGGGGACCCCACGGGCAGGAAGCAGTCATTAAATTCACCGGATGGGGTTTCCTTCTCGTGTGGCCACCAGGCCCCAGGGGCGTGTGAACGAGCCTCCAGGTGGAAGTGGCCCATGCGAGTTAATAAACACGTTTCCTTCTTAAAGTTTATGGACCACATTTCCATTTGATTTAAGCACTAAGAAATTATGTAAAGTCTCAATTTTTTTAAAAAAAGACTCCTGAGGTAAAAAATGAGGCAGGAAGAGCCAGTGAAGTGGACACGGGAGGCTGCCGGCAGCTCCCTCTGCAGAGAAACGCGGGAGCAACAGGGCGGCGGCTGTAGGGCAGATGGACAGACGGGAGAGCTCGTGTGTCGGCAGACGGAAGCGGCGGGGCGGGGCCGGCCCTGGTTCACCCGCATCCCTTGCACCCGGCCAGCCTCCAAGGAGGACCCCCAGCCAGACCAGGGAGGAAAGCCATTCTCAGAGGGCCTGGGTCCACGTGGCAGGACTCGCTCGATGGCAGACGGCGGTGTGAGTAGCGCCCGCAGGGGCTGCCTGCATACCATCCCCTCCCTCAAAGCTAACTTGGTCCTGCAAGGGGCACCCACCCCCATGTCGCACTGTCACCTGCAGACAGCGACCCCACTCAAGTCACCGTGTGCGTCAGGCAGACACACCCAACCCGGCTGTGAGACTCTGAACCCTGTCTGGGGGCTAAATGGACAGTGAAACAGGTTGTGCAGAAACAAAAATGCAATCTCACACCTGTGCGTTTTCAAACCAGGTAATGGAGCTGTGGAGAAACGGGGAGCGGGGCTGGGACCCACACACACCCACACCCAACAGCAGCACAGACAGCAGGAGCGGAGCCACACGGAGTCCCCACATCAGACCAGCGGCAGGGAGGGGCCGGCAAAGCTCAGACTTGGGGTCCACATGACACACTCGGGGTCCAGGAGATCTCGGCAGGCGATGACCTTCGTTTCCTTGTCAGTAAAGTGCAGGTGATAAATCATGGCATCTACTTCTCAGAACTGCTCGCGTGAGGGTCTTGAAGCTGTCAGACCAGGACCGTCAGGGAGCTGAGCCCACAGCGTCGGCTGTTTCTACGCTGGGGAATAGAAATATTACGACACAACACCAAAGGCACAGTACTCCGTGAAAGAAATGATTGATAAGCTGGCCTTCATTAAAATTAAAAACTGCTCTGCGACAATGTCAAGAGAATGAAAAGACCAGCCACAGACGGGAGAAAACACTGGCGAAAGACACATCTGATAAAGGACTGTTATCCAAAATATTAAAGTTGTACAATAAAAAACAAGCAACCCAACTAGAAAATGGACAGGAAAATAGAACAGACTTCTCACCAACGAAGATACGCAGATGGCAAACAATCATATTAAAAGATGCTCCACGTCCTATGCCGCCATGAGAATGCAAATTAAAACAACAAGGAGATACCACTACACACCTATGAGGACGGCCAAAATCCAGGCGCTGTCATCACCAAATGCTGCTGAAGATGCGGGGCGACAGGAACCCTCGTCGCTGCTGGTGGGAAAGCAAAATCGTGCAGCCACTTGGGAAGACAGTGTGGTGTCTTCTACAAAACAAAATCTACTCTCACCACAGAATCCAGCAACATGCTCCTTGGAGTTTACCCAAAGGAGTCCAGAACTTACGTCCACATAAACACACAGATGTTTACAGCAGCTTCACCCATAATTGCCAAACTTGGAAGCAGTAGGGTGTCCTTGAAGGTGAGCAGATAAACAAGCTGGGGTCCGTCAGACAACGGAATATTAATCAGCACCTTAAGGACATGAGCTATCGGGTCACGGAAAGACACAGAGGACTCTTGAATGCATACGACTAAGTGAAGAAGCCAGTCTGAAAGGACTACAGACCGTGTGGTTCCAACTGTATGACATTCCGGAAAAGGCACAGCTGTGGAGACCGTGAAAGGTCAGAGGTTGCCACCATCCTACTCAAATTCCTTCTAGAGCCCATCACAGTGCAATCGTCCAAAGGCCTTCCGTGACCCACAGAGCTCCGCGTTCCTGCCGCCCTCCGGACGTCATGGCCCAGATGGCCACCTGCTGGCCCCAGACGAGCCAGGACGGCCCCGTCTCGGGGCCCCTTGCTCCTGCTTCCCTCGGGGGCTCCCGGGGGCTCCGTGTCACTGACCTGAGATGCCCTGCCTCACACCCCGTCCCCTTTCCTCCCTGTAGTTTCCGACGTGACACTCACCTCGACCACGAGCTGACTCACTTACCCGCTGCCGTCTCCCCAAAGTCTAGAGCCCGGCCTGGCCCAGGGGCGGAGCTCAAACCCCTCACGGGGTGGGAGCACGACTCGGCCCCACCGCGGGCGAAGGGGGCGGCCAGGGGCCCTGACGGCCTCTGCTCTACCTGGTCACAGTGGCTCCCTGATCCCCTTCACGGAGGGACCGCCTGGCCAACAAGAAGGGTGCGTAGTCACCCGGCCTCCCCGGCGTGTCCTTCGCGATGCTCACCACGTGTCCACCCAGCCCTTCCTCGCTCTGCTGGAACTCAGCCATCCCTGTGACAGGCCCAGGCAGGTCCCAGGTCCCCCCGCCCCCCAGCTCCGTACACTCCAGGCTGCGCTCTGAAGACCGGCCCCCCTGCACCCCAGGGCCTGCCCTCCTCAGGGGGTCTCGGCCAGCGGCTCCCCCGCACCTTCCGGTACGCCACCTGGCTCCTTGCAAAGCTGCAGGGGGTCCGCTCTCCCCACAGCTGCCTCCTCCTGGGACACGGCAGGCCCCGCGGCAACGTTCCCCCACGTGGCTGGGTGGCGAGGCCACGGATGACGGGCGGGTCCCCGATGCGGCCGGACGAAGAGACTTCAAACTCTCCGAGCCTCCTTCCTCTTCGGGGGAGGCCTGTGGCCTCACGGAAACACAGCAGCCCCCACACCGTCCCCAGCAGGAAAGACCGGGAGCCCAGGCCCCTCGGGGATCTAGATGCAGTCGGGTCCCGCCTGTTGCCCTCCCGAGTCAGCCCTGCCGCCGACCTACTCCATCCACGCCCTGCCCAGCCCTCCCTGAAGCGGAAATCCAGGTCTGCCCCCCCGACGCCCCTGTAGCCCCACACCCAGCACCCTGGGGGATGAGCCAGGCTTCCCGTGGGCGGGGGGCTTGGGGGGCTTGTCCTGAGCAACAGCCTTGACTCGCCCTGCACGGGGAAGGTCCCTCCAAGGGGGGCAGCCTTCCACAGCCCAACTCGGCACAGACCCTGAGGTCCCGGCAAGCCTCAGGGTCCCCGCAAGGCCGCTGTGATCCAGTCCCAGACTCTGGTCAGCGGGGCCACAGCCGGGCTGGCAGCCTCCCCCCAAGACCCCAGCCATGAGGGGACACCTGGAGGAGCCAGGTGACTCCTCAGAGCCCAGCTCCACAGACTGGGGTCATCTCTGTCTGCATCCCAGGCTCCTTGTGAAACCCAAATCAGGGCAGGGATGGAGGTACCTGCGGTGAGCAGTAAAGGGCCGCACGTGTGCGCACGCACACACACGCACACACACAACCTTCTTTTTAATTGTCACAATCGTCATGGTAACTGAATGACCGCAAGCCCAGGGTCTGGGTCACTTAGCGATTCTGAATGTACCAGCAACACGCCAGAACCCTGACCCCTATTTTCTCCTAAAGAGACACATGGTTGGTTCTGTCATGTTTCCACCGCGAGACAGAAGGGGTTGGATTGAGGGCCCACTGTTGGTCCTCAGAGGGAGAAGCAGAGAGAGCCCCGCTGACAGCTGCTGCGTCCGTGGCCGGCACCTCAGTCCTTCGGGGCCAGGCCTCCCCGTCCGTCATCCCTCCGTCCCGCTGTGGCCCTCTGTCCACCTTCCCGTGAATGTCCCCAGGCCCAGGCGCCTGCTGCAGTGTGTCCCACCCGGGGGCATCCTGGACGCAGTGGTCAGCACCGGCTTTTTTGTGGGTGCAGGACCAGGGATAGCCCAGACCCTCAGTCCCAAGGAATCAGGTGGGCGGCGTCTACCTCAGCTGCTCCTGGGCCCGGACCCCTGCATCCCATCCCAGTAAGGTGACCAGCATCTGCACTCTGCGTCTGCGGACTTGTCAGAGATGATGTGTGTCTGTGACCGCGCGGCTCCCGGTGGGCAGTGACCAGGCAGTAGCTCATCTTCATGTATTTGAGAGATGATTCCACGCGGCGTGAGGATGCTCTGTGTTTGTGCAAAGCTCAGGGGTACAGAAGCGATGGCACAGTCCCTGCCCTCAAGACCTGCCCAGACCCCAGGGAGGCCCCCACCTGGACATGCACACACATCGCCGCCTCTGGACGGGACGCAGGGCAGCCCCGACCCTGTGTGAGCCCGTGTGACCCCGAGTGACTTCGCACCCACGCCCACTCCACGCCTGCCTGGTCTGTGAGCCTCTGCACATGCTCTTCTATCCCAGGGTCCTGACCCCTGCAGTCTCTTGGAAGAGACCCGTACTGGCCTTCTACTTTTTGTGACAAGTTAGCGCAGAGTTATAACAGCCCCTGTTAGAGCTTCCCGGTTTCTGTGGGTCTGGATCTAGCATGGCCGGGCTCTCTGCTCAGGTGTCCCCAGCCTGAAACCAGGTGGTGGCCTGGCTGGGGTCTCATGTAAGCCCTTCTGGGGGGTCTTCCTTCCAATCATTCAGGCCCTGCGGCTGGGGGGCTGAGGCCCTGGGTGGCTAGAGGCCGTTGGCAGCTCTGCCCACACAAGCTTTCTCCCGATTGGGCCAGGCCCTCAGGACTGTCTCCTGCGACGGCAGCCGGGTGAGGGGGTCCACGTCTCCAGACGCCCCACGTGCAGCCCCTCTTTTGAGGGGGGATGCTCAGCCATTCGCCAGCTGGGGGTCCCAGGCGAGCCCCTCAACGCTGGGCCCATGGCCTCGCTCAGGGACAGCTTGGGGATAAATGGGGATCCACAAAGAGCGCCTGGACAAAGGGACAGCAGCCCCCAGCGGGGCCCACTCCTGAGCCCAGGCGGGCAGGTGTGTCACCTGACCTGGCGAGGGGGCTTTGCAGAGGGGATCGGGGGAGACATATGTGATGCGAGACCCCCCTGGGTTAGCAGGTCATCCCAGGGGTCCTCACGAGGAAGGCAGGGGGTCGGTGACAGAGAGGACGTGGTGATGGGAGCAGAGGGTGAGGGACGGCTTGGGGGTCCCTGAGCCAAGGAACAGGGTGGCCCTGGGAGCTGGGAGGCTGAGTGTCCAGCGAAGCCCCTCCTGCAGGCTCCAGGGCTGCTCTCCCTAGGCCCCTGCACGGTGTCACCCTTGACGCTGGGGGTCCAGTGAGGCAGCGCCCGGGCCTGGGGGCAGGATGGAGCGACCCTCTCCTCCGGAGGCTACAGGAAGAGCTGTGTCCCTGCAGAGGCTCCAGCGGAGCTCAGCTGAGCAGACCAGGGCGCGCAGGTTTGCCCACCTTGGCCTGTGCTGGGGGCAGTGACTGTGGCCCATCCTACCTGCTTCTGTGAACCCCAGTAAGGGGGAGCTGCAGCATCAGAACCATGCCTTTGAAAACTGGGAACCAAGGGCATTAGGTCCAGGAGGCCTGCACTCCCCTTGGTCCAGCCCTTCGCCAGCAGCGTCAGCCTCCAGGGAACGAGCCCGTGGCCAGGTGAGGGTTCCCGTAGGGATGGGCCAAAGCAGAGGCCGTCTCCTCCCCGCTGTCCTTCATCCAGCCCGCGCCCCTCACCTGCCCCTATGCCCCCACTCTCCACCCACCGCCCACCCAGACGTGTCCCGTCTAAGCTGACTGTGCGACCCAATTATTTCCCGAGCCGCCTGGTCCCTTCCCTCCGGCTGGAAGGCTGGGCCCACCAAGTACATAATGAGCCCTAGTATCTTTGCAGTTCATCTCGTAACCGCAAAGATAACGACGGTTTAAAACACATTGTTTGAAACTGTTAACCCTTTCAAACAGACGTGTCATCCTCACAGATCTAAACGGCTTTGTTTCCACCGCTGTTGGCAGAGGGAGGGGCTCCGAGCGCCACCTCCACGGGGCCTGGACCACAACCCGCACGGAGCAGCCCACCAGCCAGCGCTGCCCCAGAGCCGATGGCTGAGACCCAAGCAGGAAGGACTTTGAAATGCAAACGGTGCTCTTGTGGAGAAGGGTCCCCTCGCGTAGCAGATGCCGGGCATCTGTTCGCCCTGGTGCGAAAGTTCAAAACCCACCTTTCCCACAAGGGCAGCCTGGACAGAGCACAGGGCTGAGCAGGCGTTGAAATGAAACACATTCTATTTTTCCATTAAAATTAATGAAAATATGTCTTTTTATTTCACAGTTTTTTAATTAATGGCGATTTCGAGGATGAATTAATGGTGGACCTAAAGGCACAGAAAGTCGCTCACAGCCGGTGGAAGCTGTGGTGCTGGGGGCCCACCAGCCTCGGTTTACCCCAGGATCTTGTCCCTGGAGGGCCAGTGCCAGGACGGAGTCAGCGGAGGGAACCGTGAGCCTGGGCCTGGAGGATTTGGATGCCAGAGCAGGGTGTGGGGAGGGAGTCCACAGCCCCTGGGAACCGGCTTCCACCCCTGAGCCACGGCTCCAGCAAGTGCACTCGGACAAACACCCCGCGAGGCCCTGCCCTGGTGATGGCTGTGCCTTGGCAGGTCCAGTCCTCCCAGAATCTGTCCGTTTGCAGATGCTGTGCTCGTGCTACTCATGGGGAACTTTCCAACCTCACAGGAGGGATTCTGGGCGTCTGAAGACCCGTGAGGAACACACAACTCCCCTGGGACACCCCATCTCCTCTGAGACACCCATCTCCACTGGGACACCCCATCTCCCCTGGGGAACCCCATCCATCCTGGGACAACCCACCTCCCCTGGGGAGCCCCATCCATCCTGGGGAACCCCATCTCCCCTGGTATGGGTTGAGGTAGAAGGAAGAGAGGAGGGGGCCAAATGCTAGGAATCTGCCCACAAGGGTCCCAAGGGCCAGAGGGAGAAACTGGGCCCCATTGCGAGTGCAGAGGAAAGTCATCGATGTACAGAAACAGGTGAGCAGGGAGCCGCTGGCTGCCAGGCGGGAAGGCAGCCCAGAGCTCCGGGGGGGTAGGGGAGGGCACCCAGGTGGGGCCGTCACAGCAGCCAGGAGGGACCCCAGGGCCTAGTGGGGAAATCGTGTCAAAAGGTGGCTTTAGAAAATGTGCTCTTGGTTTTGGAAAAAGAGAAAAGCCAGCAGATCGTTCCGGTGCGTCTTTTTCAGACATGAAGGAGACACACAAAATATTTTGTAAAGGAACAGCCCCTTCTAGAGTCAGATGCGTGTCATCACAAACCTTTGCAAAGAGAGCTGGGGCAGGCGGGCTCCTGTGTGACCTGTGCACTCCAGGGGCCCAGGAGAGCCCGGAGGATCGAGGATCCCAGGACTGCAGGGAGGGGTGGGGGCAGACGAGAGACGGTCCGGACGGGGTGCGAGGAGCTGGCAGGGGCGGCAGAGCCAGACAGGCATGGTGGGAGCTGCGCTGCCGGCAAGGCCCCTCTCCCGGAGCTCCTGGACCCGGGGACGGTGTCTCTGGAGGTGCCACAGAGGTGCAAGCCCTTCCCTAAGCACGGGGCTCGCCCAGGGCACACCGACCGTGTCACTTTAAGGGGCCTGTACGTCCGATGCGCCCACAGCGCAGGATTGACGGGGAGCCACCGCCCGGGAGGCTTATTAAACATCCCAGCGTAATTTTCCATTAACATTTCCTATTTTGGCATCTTCAGGAGGGTGGAAGTTGATTTTGGTTCAACATCCTGTGGGGAAATTAGTTCATTCTGCTAAAGTATCTTAATAATTATAGTGACATCAAGGTTAATTGTTTAATCTGGATTGCCACCGTGCAGGCGGCCAAATTCCCCTCGCAATCTGTGTATAATTAGTGACAGGGCGTCCGCATTTAGCAGCCGTTTTCACCAGAGCGGCAGAAGCAGCAAGGTGATCCCTGGGTGTGACCGAGAGGACTCTTCGGGCAGGTGTCCCATCGGGACCCGTGAGGCTGTGTGGCCTGGAGCTTTGGGGACGGACGAGGCTCTCCAGGCCACAGAAAGTGCGGGGGCTGCACCCTTGCACCTTCCGCCTGAGCAGGAAGGGAACGCCCTCACATGCCGCTGCAGGCTCGTTTCCTCTCTGCTCCGGGGGACAAAGAGGACACCTGCTGATCGTGATCACAGACGGGGCCACAAGGGCCAAGAGGCCACTTGCAAGAAGAAAGTCACAGTTGGAGCCTCAGTAGCCCCCAAGATTGTCCCAGAATCCACAGCAGGAAAAGGTGCACCAGGACCCGCCAACACTGCCCCCAGCACCGAGCTCCCACCCTGGGCACAGACGTCCCCGGGGGCCTCAGTGTGATGGGGGCAGGGCTGGGGGTGCACCCACCCGCGATGCCCCGGGTCACCCGCCGGCCCAGGAAGGGCCTGGCGCCAGCCCCCCAGGAGCCGAGGACCTGTTCTCAGCAGCTGAGCTCAGCCTACTGGAGGCTCCGGGCCACAGTGTAGGAGGGAAACAATGTGAGCTTCCCTGGAGTTTAACTGGTCACTTCCTGGTTAGGACCACCTCCGCGGGGTCTGCCCTGTGGGGTTTGTCCTGGTGCCCGCCCCCGCCTCTTCCCAGGGAGCAGCCCGGTTGGGACACTGTGACCAGAAGAAGCTACCCAAGTCCCCGTGGGCCCCCAGACACCACTCCCACCGTCTCTGGGCATCTGCACCCCCTGCCGTGTCCACCCCTCTCTGGGGGCCACACCATCCCTCCCAGGGGCACTGCTGCCCCATACCAGCCCATCCAGGGCCGTGCTCCTGGGACAGCTCCCGGGACGGCGGCACAGCCCAGGGTCCCCCTGCAGCCTCACCTGCGCCAGGAGCACAGCAGAGCCCAGGTAAACTACAGCTGGATTTTCGTATGTATAATTTCCTTAGAGCTTGAAACCAAAGTGAAATTTAGAGCTGGTTTCATCTCACCCGTAAGAACGATAAAAAGTCCCACCTCACGGTCCTTGGAGAAGCGTAGCTGTTCACACACGGGGTCAGGAGGCCTCTGCTCCTTCGTCACAACCTGCCTGGCTCTAAGCTTTTCCAGCTGAAGGTCCGGAAAACACATGTTTGCCCACCAGGACGAAAGAGCCAGTGGCCTTCCTGCCCGGGGACGGTCCGGGTGATGGAGGACAGGGGCGGCTCTCACCCGCTTGACCAGGAGCCCAGGTTGGGAGTCACCAGAAGAACCCAGTGGGGACTGGGGCAGAGGCCCCTCGAAGGACAGTATTTACACCAGTTGTTAAGTGTGAGGTACCAGCTGCAGCATGCTCCCGCACTCACGTCCGCCCCATGCGGCTGCCGGCCCTTCCCCGTGGATGCAGGAGCAGGGTCCCTTCGTCCATCCGTCCCCCTGTGTTCTTTCTGGGCCAGCAAGCCCCTCTTTGCACCTTTCTGACAGTTTTTCTCTGGGCTACTTGTCTTTCTCTTATTAATTCTTAGATCTTCATATATTTCAGAGACTGTGCTGACTTCTCTCCAAAGACACCCACCTTCACTCTCTCCCCTCAAGCCCAGGCTGGCCGGTGACCAGCAGGGCGTGGGGAGCCCGGGGGCCAGCATGTGAGAGTCAGTCCAGCCCCCCATGCTGTCACTGCATCAGAAACCCCAAATGAGAGCCTCTCCTTGATTCCCACCAGCTCGCTGGACCACAGAAACGGGAATAGGTTGCTGTGTTTAAGCTACTAAGATGCCGGTGCTTTGTTACCCACCGACATACAACCAAATCAGAGACTGAACTTCCGTGGCTCACGCATGCGGCAAATATCTTCCCTGGTTTTTGACTTTTCATGTCACGTCCCTGGTGCTGTTTTCTGATGAAGCCCATCTCTCCCTTCTAATGGCGTCAGTATTTATCAGTATTTTTCCTTATTGGTTTCTTACGTTATTTGTGTTCTGATTGAAAAATTCATCATCACTTCAAAGACATACAGCTTTTCTGCTATATTTTATTTTTATAGTTTTTATTTTCAGTTAATTTCATAAACCTCCTGGAGCTTATTTGGTGTATGGTGTGAGGTAGGGGTCAAATTGGATTTCTCTCCTTGTAATCAGTGGTCTCAGAACCACTTACTGGATCCTTGGTCTATCCCCTCTGTTCTGTAGCGGTGGCATAAGAGGATTCATTTCCTTTGCCTCATGCTGTGTTTCAAATTTCTGGCTTTTTCTATGTTTAGTGTTTTCTTCTCCTTTCTTGCCGTATTTTGATTGATTGAACATTTTCCCCATTACATTTTTTCCATGCTTTGAATTTGAACTTACACACTTTCTACTTTTTTAATAGTGATTTTATAAATGTTAACATGCACGTATAACAAACTATAATTTTAATTAGCATCTTTATCACATTCCTGAACCCAGAAAGATCTTCGAATGGCTGGATTCCAAGTACCACCTTAGGGACATAATTTTATTTTTGTTTTGTATTTAGGTCTGTCTCTTTCAGATTCTGTGGGTCAGATATTATCTTACTGTGCTATGAAGTAAATGTTTGTTTACAATTTGCTTTGTTAACGTGTCCTTCTTGCGTCTCAGGCTTTTCTTCCAGAGCTAATTTTTCCCCTTCCTAAGTACATCTTTGAGACATTCCTTTAAGAGGGTCTCATTTTTCAATAAACTTTTATTTTAATTGAAATGTCACATGCATGCACAAAAGTGGAAAGCTCCTAAGTATACAGTGTGGTGGACTATTTCAGAGTGAACACACCCAAAGAACCATCACTCACGTGCAGAGCATCAGGCCAATACCTGCCATCCCTGCTTCTAACCTCAGGACCATCTCTCCCCAGAGGCCCCCACTATGGTGATCCCATTCCCATGAAGTAATTTTTCCTTTTCTAGCATTTTAAGCTCCAGATTAACTGAGATTTTGAGATTGCTTATTGCACTATTACATTTATTTTTACTTTTTAATAGTAACTCATTGTAGGAAATATGGAGAAACCTGTTTATCCACTCTACCATCCATCGATGGACATTGGACTGGGTCCAGTTTGGGTCTATTACAAATGACGCTGTTGATAATGTCTTCGTATGTGTTTTTGGTGCTTTTCTATTGGGTCTATGCCTAGGATAGAACCAAGGGTCATACGTATGTATGTCCACAGCTTTAGTTGGCATTGCCAAGCGATTTTCCAGAATGGTGATATCTATTAATTCTACTGCCAGCAACGTGTAAGAGTTCTACTCGCTCCAAATAGTCACCAACGTTTCGTATTGTGACTCTTTTTAACTTGGACCATTCTGGCAAGTGCGTGGGTGTCCTATGTGATTTTAATTTGCATATCCCAGATGACTTACGGGATTGAACGTTGCTCGCGCTCTATTGACCATTTTGGATATGGAAATCAACTTACGATGCCTATTCATGCTTTGCCCTTGTTTATTATTAAGTAAATTGATTTCCTCTCATTGATTTGAAAAAGTTCTTAAAATCTTCTAGAAGCCAGTCCTTTGTTAGTTTCATCCGTGCACACATCATTTCCTGCTTTGTGACTCTGTCCCCCTCTCGAAGTTGTCTTTTGCTGAACAGAAGTTCTTAATCTTATTGAAGACCAATTCCTCAATCTATTACTTTATGTTTAGAGACTTTTGTGCTTAAGAAGTCCTTGCTTGCCCCAGACTTACGAAGCTATTTTCCTATTTTATACCTAAAAGCTGTATCAATTTGCCATCCATAAAGCGACTTTTATAAATGCTATAAAATAGGCTCAAGATACAAATGTTTCCCGTTGGGAAGAACATGGATTAGGACGTACATTTTCTCCAGCACCATTTGTCTAAAACGCCTGTTCTTTCTCCAGTGATCTGTGGTGCCCTTTTTTTTTTTTCCTAAATCAAATGTCCAAATACATGTTCATCCATTTCTGGGCACTTAATAGGCTAATGGTCTGTCCTTTCACCACTGTTCTGATGACTGCAACTTTAAAGTATGTGTTGATAGCTTATAACCTCCAACTTTGTTCTTAATCTTCAAAGCTCTCTGTATGTTCTTAGTCATTTACATTTCAAACAAATTTTGTAATCAGTTGTTAATTTCCACAAAAATATTGTAGTGGAATTTTACCTGGAATTTTTTTGAACCTGTACATCAATTTGCTTATAGATCTATAGATCTATGCACAGTATTTAGTCTCTCAACTTCTTGCAATGATATTTTAGGGTTTTCATTGTAAAGATCTTGTATGTATTTCATGAGATTTATTGTTACTTGAACTTTTAGGATGTTACTGTAAATGATGTCACTGCCAAATTTTCATTTTTTCTTTTATTGTTGCTTGTATATAAAAATATAATTAAATTTTCACTATTGACCCTGTATCTAACAAACTTGTTAAATTCTCTTATTAGAGAGTTTTTTTTTGTTTGTTTTCTTTGTTTTTTTTTTTTTTTTTTTTTGGAGAAAAGAGTTGACTTTATTATTAAAATGATCAAATACCAAATGTTGATTATCAAAGTACCATGAACAAAATCACCTAACAGATTTTGTCCTTATCCCCAGAGAACTTACATCTCAGAGATCATAAAAACAGACACTTAACTATTGTATTAACTGACATTTAAAATAATATGCTAATTGCATAAAATAATTTTAAGTATAAAATTTAAATTTTCTACATGCCGTCTGCTAATAACGATGGTTTCATTTTTTCTTTCCATTCCTTATTCTTTTATTCATCCATATTTCACCCAGTTACTATTTATTTATTCATTCTTTCAGCCAAACTCTTCCAAAACGGCTGTACCATTTTGCACTCCCATCAGCAGTATATACAATTTCCAGTTGCTCCGTATTTTTGCTTGCACGTGCTATAGTCAGTATTTTTAATTTTAACCATTCTCAACGTGTGCAATGGTAGGGACACATTGTAATTGTAATCTGCATTCCCTAACCAAGCATCTTTTCAGGGGATTATTTACCATCTATATATCTTCTTTGGTGAGGTTTCTGTTCAGATCTTTTGCCAGATTTTTCATCTGGTTGCTCGTTTCCTTATTGTTGAGTTTTGAGAATTATCTCTATACTCTGAACACAAGCACTTCGCCCTGTGTGTGACTTTCCCACACTTGCCGGGTTCTGTGCTCATCCTTTCACTTCCTCAAGGGTGACTTCTCAAAACGGAAGTCCTTAATCTTGATGAAGTCCATTTTATCAGGGTTTTTTTCTTTTTATGAATCACTCTTTCAGTGTCATATCGAAGAAATATTTGCCTACCCTCAGGTCACAACAAGTTTCTGCTCCATTTTAATTAGAGTTTTATAATTTAAGGTTTTACATTTAAGGAAATTAACTATTTTGTTAATTTTTATATATGGTGCAAGATATGGGTTGAGGTCGATTATTTTGCATATGGACATTCAATCTTATCAGCATCATTTGTTGAAAAACATTATCTTTTTCCTTTGAATTGCCTTTGTACTTTTACAAATGATCGATTGACCTTATATGCTTAGGCCTATAAACAGACTCTCTGTTCTAATCAGTTGATCTGTGTATCTATTCTTTCACCAGTATCACAATATTTATTATTGTGATTTTAGAGCAGATCTTGAGAACAGATTATTTGACTCTCTCTACATAATTCTTCCTTTCCAAAATTGTTTGCACTTTTTAGTTCCCTTGTCTTTCCATATTTTAGAATCAACTTGTTGGTTTCTATAATAACTGGGATTTTGATTGAGATTGTGTTGAATATATAGATAAATTCCAGGAGACTGACATTTTAACAAGATTGAGTCTTGCTAATGACTTAACATGGTGTGCTTTTTTATTTATTTATTTTATTTTTATTTATGTCTTTTGTAGAATATTCATCTTACAGATCCTGCACATATTTTGTTAGATTTATCTGTAGGCATCTCTTTTTTATGCTGTTGTAAATAGCATATTTTTAAATTTTTGATTTCCAATTACGTATTGCTAATATATAGAAGTACAAGTGTTTTTTGTAAATTGACCTTACATCCTGCAATCTTTCTTTTTTTTTTTTTGCAGTATGCGGGCCTCTCACTGCTGTGGCCTCTCCCGTTGCAGAGCAAAGGCTCCGGACGTGCAGGCTCAGCGGCCATGGCTCACGGGCCCAGCCGCTCCGCGGCATGTGGGATCTTCCCGGACTGGGGCACAAACCCGCGTCCCCTGCATCGGCAGGCGGACTCTCAACCACTGCGCCAACAGGGAAGCCCCTGCAATCTTTCTTAACTCACTTATTTGTCTAGGGCCAATCACGTCTGAGAATAGAGACAATCTTATTTCTTCCTTTCTAACTTGCATATTTTTATCTCTTTTTTTTACAGTATTGCACTGGCTGAGACTTCCAGTAGGGTGTTAAATAGTTGTGGTGATAAAGAATGTTCCTGACTTGTTTCCATGTTTTAGAGGAAATGTTTATTCTTTCACCATTAGACAGTATTAACTGGAGATATTTCATAAAGACCTGTTATGGACTGAATTGTGTTCCCCCAAAAGTCGTATGTTGAAGTTCTAACCCCCAATGTGACTATATTTGGATCTGGGGCCTCTAAGGAGAAAATTAAGGTTGAACAGTGGGGCCCTGATGCAGTAGGACAGGTGTCCTTCTCAGGAGAGGAAGAAACACCAGAGACCTAGTGCTCTCTCGCTCTCTCTCTCTCTCTCTCTCTCTCACACACACACACACACACACACACACACACACACACACAGAAAGGGCCACGTGAGGACACAGCAAGAAGACACCATCTGCCAGCCAGGAAGAGATGCTTCACCAGGAGTCAACCATGCAGTCACCTTAATCTCAGACGTCTGGCCTCCAGAACTGTGAGGAAATTAACTCCTGTGGTTTAATCCACTCAGCCTGTGGTATTTTGTAATGGCAGCTCGAGCAGGCTAATATAATGTCTTTTATCCATTTAACAAAGTTTCCTTCTATTCCTGTTTCGCTGAGATTTTTTTTTAACGAATGGATATTGAATATCGTCACACGCTCTTCTGCATCACTCCTGGTGACCGGATGTTCTTTGGTGTGGTGAGTTACATTGGTTGGTTATTTCATGTTGAGCCAGCCTTGAATTCCTGGATAAACACCTCTTCGTCACAGTGATGCATCATCCCTTATACAATGCCCCCCGATCCTCAGTTCTACCTGGGAGATCACACACACACACCACATACGTGCACACACACATACCTGCACACCCCAGAGCAAGGCGGGTGTGCCTCCCAAGTGGGTTTATCTGCACTTCCTCTTTCTCTGACTCTCCCCTTCCCACCAACTCAGAAGCCCCACCTGTTGGGATGGGGGTAGAAAATCTACTTTTACAACATTTTCTCCATCTTTTCCTACTATGTAACTCACCCCAGTTCTGACTTCCCAAGCAAAAGTCCTTTTAGCTCGGAAAAAGAAAACCTCTGACAAATCAAAGCACCTCAGCTCTCAGGCTGTCATCCCTGCTTTGACGTGAAAACCTTGCATTTGAAATCAGGGCTGACTTCTGACATCCAGGTGACCCTGCTCTCCGCTTCCTTCCTCGGAGACAGTGTTTGCACAGGAAACACACCCATCTCAGGAAAGTCACCTTCTGGAGAGGGTCAGGAGGGGGTGTGAAGGACTCCCAGAAGGGAAACTTCATGGGTCTCTCAACACGGGCTGCACGATGCCTGCCCTGCACGATGACAGCTGCTGACAACCCAAGTCCCGTTAGGGTTAGGCTCCTCCCCGTTTCACTCATTCATCCATTCATTCATTCCTCCATCCTTCCATCCATCCATCCATCCATCCATCAAGTGTATGCAGAGTTTCTGGGATGAAGCCAGGAAGGACGATACAGGTACCTGGCAGCAGAGCTACCTCCTGGGCCTCACTCCTGGGTAGACAGGTGACTGTCCAGATTCCTGTCTGGGCTTGAACACGACCCCCTGTGCAAACACATTCCACTGAGCGACCTTCATTCAGAAAAGCAGGGGGAACTAGGCAGTCAGATGCTGGTGTCGTGGGGAAGCTGTGTCCCGGGTGAGCACACCAACCTGGGAATTTTCAGCAATTCTTTTATTAATGGAGTTGGACGCAGAGGCATGGGATCATCGGAGATTTCTGGGCGTATCCATAGCGACAGAAAAGAGCAAACGGGAGACTCCTTCCGCAGCAAGCAGGAGTTCACTTAAAATCACCCTTGTCTTTTCAGGGGTCAAGGGCACTTCTGGGTTCACAAAGCGAGCTGATGCCTTGATGTCCAGAACCGCACCACTGATACAACGTCCACACAGCAAGTGATGCTGAGACAAAGTGGCCGGTGAGGACTCCACTTCCGGGGGACACTTCTCTCCTGGGAAGGTCTCTTCCAGAGGGAAAAAGAAATTGGCCTCTCTCTCTGATATGAGAGTGTGTGTGCACGTTGATACAACCATACCCCGCCATCCAGCTGGTGAGATGCGTGCCCCTGGCCCTGTCCATTGATCCTGGAACCTGCACTGTCACCACCTGATGCTGAGAACTCTGGGAAGAAGCAGACAGGAGAGCCAGGCACGGTCTGCCCGGCTGCCCCACCTCGAGGCAACAATTAGGGAGGTAGGTCTGGGAGCTGGGAAGGGCAAACAGAGGAGAGAATGGGCAGGCGGGAGGGCCCAGTGCACACGGCCGGTCACGAGGGGGACGGAGCCGGGAGGACAGCCTGCCAGCGGCTCACGGTGACCTCCCAGCCTGTGGTTCTTGAAGCCAAAGGAATGACGACAGCTGATTAGTGGGGTGTTCCTCCCCAGACAGCTACACTTGGACAAAACAGACCCCAGCTCCCGCCCATCTGCACCCTTGGGGCAGGGCGGCCACACAGCGGGTGCTCATTCCCTGATCCTATTTCTGTTACGTCACCAGGGTGGGCTGCGGGGTAGCTCAGTTAATGCAGGAATCCACTCTGGGGTCCCTGATTTATTAAGCACTCCGTAGGCCTCAGGGACCATGACGCCCAGGTGGCCAGGGGCCAGCTGCCGCGTGAGTGGGCAGGAGACTTACTGCCTCTGCTCACCCTGGGCCAGGTCCTGGGCATGGTGGGAGGTGGGGCAGGGCATGTAGCCCATGGACAGACTCCAGGGAACTTCAGAGCTAAGTTCTGGGGACCTAACAGTGCAGGGAAGAAAGTTAATAATACTGCACTATATACTCCAAAGTTGCTAAGAAAGTAAACCTTCAATGTTCTCACCACACGCACAAAAGAAATCATAATTATGTGAGATGATGGAGGTCTAACCCTATTTGGTAAGCGTTTTGCAACATACGTGTGCACTGAGAACTTACACGATGTTATATACGTCATTCACCTCTCAGTAAAGCTGGGGGCAGGGACACGACCCTCCTAAACCCGCCCTCACTCCGCACAGACCAGAATGTTCAGTCGCCCAGCAAATAAAATGTAAATCTCAAAGCTTGGAACCCAGGGTCCCAGCATCTGACTCGAGCTGGGATCCCCACTTCTGCCCCTTCCTCCCACCTCGTCTTTTACCCCCATCACCACGGGCCACAATGAGTCCCCAGAAGTGGACGACACGTCCCCTGTCCAGGCCACTGTCCACAGGGTCCCCTCGTCCCGATCCATCCCCACTCAGAGCCTCAGCGTGTTGCCACCTCCTTTCTGAAACTTTCCTGGGTCTAAAGAAAAAAAGATACAAGTAAAGGAAAAGTCTTATTTCAACAGATATATTTTACTGATCTATGTTTGATGCAAATATAATACTAGCATCAAATAATTCAGCTCTTTCTTTGTTAACTGAAATGAAGCTTTTCATGTTTGTAATCACTCAGCTCTGCGCTGGGGCGATTCCTGACAAGGTCTCCCTCCCGCTGTGCAGGCTGTCAGTTGCATCTCCTCAGTGGAAGCGGTGGATTTCTTATTTTGAGGACGGCAGGTTTATTTTCAGCCTTCCTAACTGGTTCCTGCTCATTTCTACCTACGGACAGAGACAGAGTTATTTTAAGCTCGTTTGCCGGCAGCTCTATTCCTTCTGTCGTCTCTGGAGTGGATTCGCCTCCCGAGTCTGGCGTTATTGCTTTTCCGTCTCAGCATCTTTGTCCCTCGTGCTCCTTGGAATGTGCTCTGCGGAGTCCTCTTGAGTGAGGCTGGGCAGCCCCGTCCTCCCCACTCTCCTGTTCTCTCTCTGGTCTGGGGGTCTGGGGGTGCTGGGTCTCTCGAAGTCTGGGGTCCCTGGCAGAGGTGGGACTCACGGCCCAGGTGGTTGCACACGCGGTGGCTGCCCCAGGTGCAGACTGAGGGAAGCAGGTGCCCAGACGAGAGGCCGTCTGGTCACTGTTCGGGCTCCTTGGAAGTGGCAATGCTCCGGCTGGCCTCTGGCCTGAGGCGGCGGAGAGGCTGCCCTCACCCCTGTAGGGTGCCCGTCCCGAGGCCCCTGGAAGCACTTATCCCGCCTCTGTCTGTGGTTTGCTGTGGAGGTTTCGTGACGTGCTTGTATTTTGTGTGTCCTCGAGCCCCGCAAAGTGTTTGGAGCCGAGGAAACCCTCAGAGCACAGATCGCGGTCCCTACTTGACACAAGCGGGTTTTAACTGAAGATAACAAATGACAAATATGACAACTGCTTAAGTTACAAAAACGCAAAGAGGCGGAGGCTGCTCTAGCGAGTGAGGTGAAAGAGAGGAAAGAAATGGGAGGACTAATGGAAGCGCCAAGCGGGACGAAAAGGCAGCCCCAAGCTCTTCTGTTACCCAGGTAACCCAGAAGGCTGGACTCTCCAGGAAGGGCCGGGTGAAAGCAGTCCCCCAGCCCACGCCTCAGGCCCTGCATCCTCCCCGGTGCCAGCCTTCAGAGCTGCTGCTCAGAGGAAGCTCTGCAGGGATAAACGAGTGCCCTGAGCCCCCCGCTCCCCTCGAAGCCCCTGGTCGTGTTTCCAGGAATCTCTCAGCAGGAAGTTTCCCGTCTTCATCCCTGATGGACTCGGCACACCCGAGCAAGGGGACCTGGACCCGATGGCCGTCGGAGCGGGGGCGGGAGGAGGTCTAACCCTGAGCCCGGGACCCCACGCGCGAGACGGGCAGTGGGCTTCCCAGACCCCGCCAACACGGGTTTTCAGTGCCCAGAGAACCGTGTTATTAGTCCGTGTTTATTCGGTGATTAGCATATAATCATCCAGAAACGTTGTAATTATGCACGATATTTCCGCGTGAGCAGGAGATGCCGTGTTCCGTGTTTGTGCTGCTGTGTGTAGTTTGTGTACTGGCTGATGTAAACACAGAGAGCATAATTGCCACAGAGCAGAGTCTGCTGCCTCCCCTTGGCTTCCCCAGGGTCTAGTGGAGGCAGCGCAAGCCGGAGGACCAGGGTGGGTGGGCACCTTGGAGTCTCCCATTTAGCCCCCGGGTTTGTACCCATCCAGCGGGCAGCTGGGGGGCTGGCCAGGGCTCAGGTGGGCAGCCCAGGTGCTGCGAGGTCGGGGCGGGGTGTCCGGACAGTGATGGAGGCGGCCTGATCAGTACAGGTGACGGTGGGATGTAGGGGGTCAGCTTCCAGTTCCAAAAGCCCGTCCAGACAGCTTGTTGTTTGTCCCCTGGGCACGCAGAAGGGGGCGGGGAGCGGCCAGAGTGCCAGGGAGGGGCCCAGATGCCCCAGGAGGGCAGGGGCATCAGAATCGTGCCTGAGCCCGGCTGCCTGGAGTCCCGGCCTAGCTGTCCCCCAACCCCGGCTGCCCGGCCCCGGCCCTGTTACCCGGCTCCCGCCACACCTGTGCTCTGAAGCCTGGGCCTCCTAGCGCCATTCTTAATTGACTCTGAAATTTCCATTTGCTGTGCCACGAGCAGAGCTGCCCGGGGTCTCCGGAAGCCGATATAGGAACGAGGCTCCCAGGCTGGTTGTATCTGCTGGGGCTGCCACACAGCCTGTGACCACCAGGCCACACATTCCCTGTCCTTCTAGGGCAGGAGGGAATCCACGGGGAGAAAGGAAAGCCGGGCCGGGTGGGCCTCCCCTGCCCCCATGGGCTGCCTGATGAGCAGAGCGTGGCTTCTCCTGGACGGACGGCGGGCGGAGGAAGAGGGTCAGTGGCTCCACGCTGTAGGGAGGCAGTGGCACCCGCTGTCCTTGCCTGGGGCAGGGGTCTCGGAGGAACCCACATCTGCGCTGAGATCTGAGGGTGACGGGCAGGTGGATGGGAGCCCCAGGGGCAGGGAGTGAGGATGTCCCTGGCATAGACCCACGGATGCCGAGGACAGGGGCCTGGTCAGGACAGCCGGGAAGGTCCCCAAGCCTGGAAACATGCTGCCACCCACTTTCCACCCACTTTCCACACAGAGGCCAAGGGACTTCCGAGACCCCAACTTCTCATGCAGCTGGCTGACCCCAGGCCTGGCCTTCTCGCCAAAGCCGCACCTTCCGGCCCCAGCCCTTTGACGAGACGGCCACCCGGGCTTGCCCTCAACGGAGAGGTGACGTGAGGCGTCAGGGGGTCCTCCTGGCTGACGGGTCCAGGGCTTCTGCAGAGTTTCCCAGGAGCACAGGTAGCAAAAATGTCCACCAAAAAAAGGAAAACAACCAGTCTTTCTAAGAATAATTAATTGAATGCCACGTGAGAGGCTCTGAGAGTTTTGAATAAATGTAAAGACGCAGTTATAGGCGCAAACTATTATCATTTTTCCAACACGATTATTTTCTTGGAAACAGCCGATGACTAATAAGGCGTGCTATAAATATGCTTGGGGCCTCAAATTTCATCTCTCCAATCTAGTTAACATGCTGGGGAGTTGCCTTTTTGGTGGGTAAAGACATTGAAAATGTATATTTCGTGAAATCCGAGTTATTTGTCATAAGCTCCAAGAAGAAACAATAAAATATGAAGAATGCTACAGCCATTTAAATACTTTATTACACAACTGCTTTCAAATAACTTAGTTCCCCGGGGCCTGTAGGCGCCTTCGGAAGCAGGACCCCAGGTGCCCTGGACACCCAGCCTGTCGGCAGCACAAAACGCTAACGATCGGGCCTCCCGAAGCTGGCACGTGCGGACGAGGCTCATTTTTGCAGCCCGTTTCTTTGTCTGGGATGCAGTCACTGACTGATGTGTCCTCGCTGGCTGGGCGGCGCCAGGCAGCGCGGGGTGTCCCACGAGCACAGGGCTTAGCAGAGGCAAAAGAGAAAAGAAACTCAAGCAGAACCGAGAAACCAGGAGACGCGTTTGCAGGGATCCTGGGTCTTGGAGGCAAAACAGCGTCTGGGGGTGTGGGGAGCACCTGAGGACAAGGCAGTCGATATGGGTTCTTTCCTCTTTATTCCAGAGAAAGGGAAGATCCAAGACGGGTCAGGGCTCATGGCCAGGTTAGACCAACACGTCCAGCTCTGCTGCCTTAGGAAAGAAGTAACAGCAACCCTGCCCGCTTACTACACTGTTGTCTTAATTTTGAATGAATCACGGGCACGTGTGACAGGGCACTAGCCGTCCACCAGGCAAGACCTACCCCCTGGCTCACCCCATCCTGTGCCCTCTGCAGGACTAGGTCCAGGGGCTCGTGTGTTACAGCAAATGCGGGGGAGAAGGAAACTTAGGATTCAAATCTCCTTCCAGTAGTTAATGAGGGAAAGTGAACACCCTTGGGACCCACGTCTTCACTGGCCCCAGCAATGCTCCCTCAACTCCCTCCTGCTGGCAGTGGCTGGTCTGCAGATGCCTGAGTTACGTGCAGGATGGAGGCTTGGCTCCAAGCCGCTCAGCCTTTCCACTTTCCATGGGTCAGGAGCCCGTGGTTGGCCGGATGGGGTTACAGGTCCCCAGGGCCATTCTCGAGCTCTGTGTCCAGAGTCCTAGGAGGCAATGGCGGGGATGTGCCCACAGCTGCGGCCGTGATTCTGGAAGCGGAGACCAGCAGCTTCACTGCGGGAAGGGCTTGCGGGAAACCCCACTGCCCCTTGCGAACGGGCCCGAGACGGCCAGCTGTAGGTCAGCCCGACTGGCCGCGCCTGGCGAAGGTGATCTGGGCGTGTCTGTGTGGGTGTTCCTGGACGGGAGACACATGTGAGTCAGTGGACCGCGTAAGGAAGGCCGTCCTCCCCAGTTGAGGGGCCTCGTCCATCCACTGGAGGTCTGAGCAGAACAGAAGAGGGTGCTCTCCACCTGCCTGTCCTGAGCCGGGACCCAGTCGCCTCCTGCTCTGGGACACGGGCTGGACGGTGCCACCTGCGCACCTGGGTCCCTGCCGGCCGACAGAGGGTCCTGGGACCCTCAGCCCTCATCATAGCAGGAGCCACGTCCTGCAGTAAACCTGTTGGTTCTGGTTCTGTAGAACCTGACCCGCGGGGACCTCACGTTCGTTTCCACGCGCGTGAGTCTCACAACCTGCTGTGTTGGACGCCCGGCCACCAGCCAGAGAAGCCTCTTGGTGCTGGTTCCCTGTAGCCGACCGGGCATTGGTGGCAAGACACCCAGGGCTGCTTGTTCGAGGAGGTGCTTCTCATTCTGAGAAGTACTTCGGCCTGGAAGTGTCAAGTGAACCGGCCGAGTGACAAAAAGGCAGCTTTGTTGAAACCCGTGAAATGTAAACACACTCTAATTTCCTCAGAGGCCTTGGCGGCCGGCCCCCCGCTGTTGACACGTGGGACCCTTTGTCTCCAGGTCAGAAATCCTGAGCTGCAGGCTCTCCCGGCATCCTCAACGGGCTCCGGAGAGAAACCCTTAAAAGGTATGCTAACACATATAGATGGAATCTAAGAAAAGAAAAAGGCCATGAAGAGCCTAGGGGTAGGACGGGAATAAAGACACAGACCCACTAGAGCATGGACTTGAGGATATGGGGAGGGGGAAGGGTGAGCTGTGACAGAGTGAGAGAGAGGCATGGACATATATACACTACCAAACGTAAGGTAGATAGCCAGTGGGAAGCAGCCGCACAGCACAGGGAGATCAGCTCGGTGCTTTGTGACCACCTAGAGGGGTGGGATAGGAAGGGTGGGAGGGAGGGGATATGGGGATATATGTATATGTATAGCTGATTCACTTTGTTATAAAGCAGAAACTAACACACTATTGTAGAGCAATTATACTCCAATAAAGGTGTTAAAAAAAAAAAAAAGGTGCAGAGAGTTCTGGGCAGCAAATGAGAAGCAGGAAGCACCTTCCAGACCAGGGAATTTCACTCTCCATCACCGTGGACAGGTCTGCGAAAGGCTGTCTTCCCACACTGCCACCCCCCAAATGTGCTGGCCAATTCCTCCCTCCAGATCGAAGCAGCTTCTCCAGGACAGAGTCCGCGTGCCTCCCCGAGGCTGAGCGGGGTCCCTCTGCCTTGGGCGGCAGAGCGCAACCTGGGAGAGAAGCACCCTGCAGCCGGAAGGAATAGAGAACGTGGGGACTGAGCCTTCTCCCACTAGAGGCAGAAACAGGTTTGTGAACCACAGCCACGTGATGGGGGGCCGGGATGTGCACCCGCACCCTGTAGGGGGCCTCCTGGGGCCTCACAGGGACCCTGGCCTGGAGGAGGCTGTGGGCTGCCGAGCCAGGGCGAGCGGGGGGCCAGGGAGAGGCCAGCGGCCTGAGCCACCTGGGAGGAAACTGCAGGCCGTGGCGACTGAGTGGCTCGGAGGAGAGAGGTGTGCGCAGCAGAGGGGACAGCGGTGCCCTTCCCTGCGCCCGAGGGCACTGGCAAAGCTCACACTTCAGAGCAAAGTAAGTCACACAGGGCTTAACATTTGGAAGCAGCAAACTAGCATCACTGACCGAAATTTAAGAGAATATTTACAGACGTGTCTTAAACAAAGAAGGAGAATCGAATACCTCCAAGGAAATATACATATATTTAAATAGTTCTTTAATGACAAGAGAAAAGGCAGCCTAACATCAAAAACCAAACAGAAAATGTGTGACACACTCAGGACAGAAGGGGGTCCGTGTCCCCAGCAGGAAACCGAGGAAAAAGGAAAAGACATACAGCCAAGGTTTTCAAGTGACAATGAGATATTCCACTCCAAGTGGCCGACAGCACGAGAGACACAAGGCTCGCTCGTGGCCACAGAGATGACAGATACAGGTGCTTGTCCGGCCTCGGCATCTGGTCCGCAGGGCCTGGAGAAGCAAACTTCCCGTGTCGGAAGGGAGTCAATTTGGGAGGTGACCTGGGGACCGGATCGGGATTTAAAACGCACAGACCTTCAGCACAGCCTTCCCAGTGCAGGGCCTTTTCTGGGTCACACGGCATCAACTCACGAGGACCTGCGTCCACCTTCTGGACCGGGTGATGCTGGTACCCCTCCCCGAAGGATGCTCAGGGGTCCCGGAGGTAGGCTTGGAGCAGAGGGAGCGGAGCCAGCATGGAGGAGGGGCCGGGGAGCGAGGCAAGCTGGGAACCCGCAGGAATTTGCTGGGCCTCCTTCCATTGTCACTGATCCTTTAGGTCAAGCACACACCCAGTGACAAGGGCCCCGAGGGTGTGCAGTCTGACCTCAGCTTCATCGTGGCTGCAGCCTTCACTGTGGGTCCGCCTGCCCCTCCTCCCCACCCAGCACAGTGGCAGGTGCCAGGCCCATGCCAAGCACTCTCCCCGCCTGCCTTGGCACCAAGGTCTTGGCGACAGGAGCTGCTGTCCACGGGGAGCTGGCGCAGTTGGCCAGGAGGAGCCAGGTGTACCTGATGGGCCCAGGTGTCCCAGCCACACCTGGAGCCTCTGACACTCTCACCTTGTGCTCCGAACAGGCGGAAACTGGTAGTCATCGCGAGAAGGTGCCATGAGGGGGGCAGGGGGGGCTGGTGTTGCCCCGGGGCTGGGGATCAGGGTGCACCTTCCCCCAGCAGCTCCAGGGTCTGTAACCATGTGTCACCCACACCACGCCTGCCCTGTCCACGCAGTTCTTGGCGGGCGTGTGCTCAGACGCACCTTCCTTCCAGGGGACGAAGTGTGTAAGTAACCACAGAGCTTTCTCTCAGCAACGACAGCGGCCAGTTCCATTAAAGTCATTTTGAAAGATGCACCTGCTCAGGGGAGGGGCACAGGGAAGGCAGGACAGGGGGCAGCTGGGCGTCGGGAAACCAGCTGAACAGAGGTAAGACCAAGCGGACCCCGCGCACAGGCAGCCTCCCGCCAGGCTCCCCCGACGGCAACAGCGAGGCTGAGCCCCTCCCGCTTTACTGCCAGCCATGCTTTTATCGACGACACGTTAGTAACTGAGCCTGAAAAGGGATGCTATCCCCTGGTTCCAGAGAGACAGATTCACAATACTCTTCACACGAGCAGACAAGATGTAAATAAATAGACGAGACGAACGTCTCTAAACGAGAACTGCGCTCAACATAATCAGATGCGTATTTTATCAACCATGTGGGGGAACTACCCGTGTCTTCAAGAGGTGACGCTAATGCAGACTCGGGCTCACAACGTCAGCAAGTCCTAAGTGCCGCCCGACGCCCGCTGGTGATCCTGGGCTGGTTCCCAGGGCCCTGGACTCTCTGCACCCTGTGGTCCCTTCCTCGCCACGGGTGACAGATGTCCTTGCCTAGGAACCTTCCACAGGAATGGACAACAGGGGACATGTAGTGTGAGCATGTCCTGTGACCCCAGGAGGTGCCCGTCCACTCTGCGGGCGGTGCCAGGCCGCCCCCACCCCCTGCTTGGTCACAGTCCATCCTCAGTGGACGCCCACATTACACGCAGCTCCCTCACAGGCCGCTCCTGGGGCGGCCTCGCTCTCACCCATCTGTGCTCAGCAAGTCCCGCTGGACCGTGAACCAACTCACCCTCAGGACCACAGGGCTCCTGACGCAGACACCATGCTGCTCCTCGGGCTTCCCTCCCCCTGGGCTCTCGGGAGGATGGAGCCCCTCCCAGGTCAGGGGCTGCCTGGAGACCAGCCAGGCCCGCACTGGGACGGGGGGCTGCTTGTTACACAGCAAGGTCTGGCCATGCAGACTGATGCACAGGTTTAGAGCAGGGTGAGCAGACTATACCCCAGCCAAAGCCTGCTGCTTCGGAGAATAAAGTGTTATTGGACTCAGCAGCACCGTTCATTGATCATCCCTGGCTGCTTCAGGGCTGCAGTGGCAGAGTTCCGGCAGAGACCATACAGCCCGCAAAGCTGAAAATAGTCACTATCTGGTTCTTCATCTGCTCCTTTTGTGAAAATAAAAGCATCTGGGGTTTGCTGGGCACAGGGGCCCTGAGCAGCTCATCCACACCCAGCAACCGCCAGGCCGGCTCCAGCCTCAGTTCACCTCCAACGTAGGGTCCTGGAGGGGCGGGGGATGGACCCTGCCCCCAGAAACGGCCCTGCCCACTGCCCTTCCCAGCTCCCTGCAGGACTGGGACTCAGGCCCCACCCACCAGGCTTGTCACCTCCAGGGACACAGCCTCTGTGAGGGTCAATGGCCAGGTGCTCACTGCTCCCTAAACCAGGGCTCAGAGCAACTACAGGCCCTGCCCATTCAGGTGGGTTCAGGTGTGGGGCGAGGTAACCTGTGCTTCGTGGGGCCGCCTCTTGGGCAGTTGTGGTCATGGACGGGAGAGCATTTGTCTAACTACCTCCCACGGTCCATGTGAGCCAGCCTTCCGTGGGCCCGAGCTGGGGAGCAGACTTTCCCTCAGGAAGGGGTCCCAACCTGCAGCTCCCACCTTGCCTTCTGCACTGGTCCCTTCTCTGTGTTTTTGTAAGTCAGCAAATCTGAACGCACTGGTGATGGGTCAGTCCGTGGGACTCAGTCCCAGGAGGTGGAGGTTGCCGTGTCCCTGCAGCCTCATCGGGCGGCCTGGGCCCGTCAGGCCTGAGATCGGGGGCAGCGTGGGCGGGCCGTGCGTGGCCGCACACTCGCGCCCAGGCAGCCTGAGGCCAGCCGCTCGGAGAGGCCTGGGTTCTATGAGTCTCAGGAGAGAGTGAGGAAGGGGCCAGAGAGTTGTCTCAGAATCGACGTGCCAGCTGGGCCGCTCCAATGCCCAGCTAAGCTGGACCCTCACTTAATAACTAGTCCGGGGGCTTCCCTGGTGGCGCAGTGGTTGAGAGTCCGCCTGCCGATGCAGGGGACGCGGGTTCGTGCCCCGGTCCGGGAAGATCCCACATGCCGTGGAGCGGCTGGGCCCGTGAGCCATGGCCGCTGGGCCTGTGCGTCCGGAGCCTGTGCTCCACAACGGGAGAGGCCACAACAGTGGGAGGCCCGCGTACCACAAAGAAAAAAAAAAAATTCAAAAATAACTAGTCCGGCTCTTCCAAAGGCCTCTCCTGGTGCACTCGGACCACCTCATTTTCCCAAGGGGCTCGCGGGCCCCTCCCTCTCGTCCTTCAAAGTTCAACTTGCCGACCCAGCAACACACAACATGTTCAGCTGTCTTTGTGTTTGTTTTCATTGGAAGACGATAGAAGAGTGAAAGGAATTCATCTGTGTTCATGGCATCAGTAATTTAATACAAAAAGAGAAGAAAATAAGAGGATACACAATCCACACATGCAACTGTGCTTAAAATTTATTACTTATGAAAATGATAAAAAGCTCTTAATTAGGAACCAACTATTCTATTTTCTGGGCAGGAGTAGTCATGGGACATGATTCCTGTGTCTCTACATAACAATCTTAAAAAGATATAACTTTGGTAAGAAATACATCCAGAAAAATGAACAGAAACTGTCTCTGGGCAACGAAGTTCTGGTTGATTGATTTTGGGCTGCGTTGGGTCTTTGCTGCTGCGCGCGGGCTCTCTCTAGTTGTGGTGAGCGGGGGCTACTCTTTGTTGCGGTGCGCGGGCTTCTCATTGCGGTGGCTTCACTTGTTGTGGAGCACGGGCTCTTGGCACACGGGCTTCAGTAGTTGTGGCTCGTGGGCTCTAGAGCACAGGCTCGGTACCTGTGGCACACGGGCTTAGTTGCTCCGTGGCATGTGAGATCTTCCCAGACCAGGGCTCGAACCCATGTCCCCTGCATTGGTAGGCAGATTTTTTTTTTAATTTAACATCTTTATTGGAGTATAATTGCTCTATAATGGTGTGTTAGTTTCTGCTTTATAACAAAGTGAATCAGTTATACATACACATATGTTCCCATATCCCCTCCCTCTTGCATCTCCCTCCCACCCTCCCTATCCCACCCCTCTAGGTGGTCACAGAGCACGGAGCTGATCTCCCTGTGCCATGCAGCTGCTTCCCACTAGCTATCTATTCTACATCTGGTAGTGTATATATGTCCATGCCACTCTCTCACTCTGTCCCAGCTTACCCTTCCCCTTCCCCGTGTCCTCAAGTCCATTCTCTACGTCTGCATCTTTATTCCTGTCCTGCCCCTAGGTTCTTCAGAACCATTTTTTTTTTAGATTCCATATATATGTGTTAGTATACAGTATTTGTCTTTCTCTTTCTGACTTACTTCACTCTGTATGACAGACTCTAGGTCTATCCATCTCATTACAAATAGCTCAATTTCGTTTCTTTTTATGGCTGAGTAATATTCCATTGTATATATGTGCCACATCTTCTTTATCCATTCATCTGATGATGGACACTTAGGTTGTTTCCATCTCTGGGCTATTGTAAATAGAGCTGCAATGAACATCTTGGTACATGACTCTTATTGAATTACGGTTTTCTCAGGGTATATGCCCAGTAGTGGGATTGCTGGGTCATATGGTAATTCTATTTGTAGCTTTTTAAGGAACCTCCATACTGTTCTCCATAGTGGCTGTATCAATTCACATTCCCACCAACAGTGCAAGAGGGTTCCCTTTTTCTCCACACCTTCTCCGGCATTTATTGTTTGTAGATTTTTTGATGATGGCCATTCTGACCCGTGTGAGGTGATACCTCATTGCAGTTTTGATTTGCATTTCTTTAATGATTAGTGACGTTGAGCGTTCTTTCATGTGTGTGTTGGCCATCTGTATGTCTTCTTTGGAGAAATGTCTATTTACGTCTTCTGCCCATTTTGGGGTTGGGTTGTTCGTTTTTTTGATATTGAGCTGCATGAGCTGGCAAGCGTATTCTTAACCACTGCGCCACCAGGGAAGCCCTGGTTGATTTATTTTTAATCCCCTTCTTCGTGTACTTCAATGTTTTCCAAACCCTCTATAATGAGCATTTTTTAGTTTCATAATAAAGGCATGTTTTAAAATAAGGGGTTAGTCAAAGCTGAGGTGTATTCATTTAACACATCCTCTGCCTGGATAAGTCTGCCAATGTCTCACCCCACGGCGCTTTCAGAAGCAGAAGTAACGCCCCCAACCTGGATATTGTGCTTGGTCTGCATTTGAGCTCCCTCCCCCTCCGCACAAAGGTCACCCAGGCAGAGATGGGCGCACCCCGAATCCGAGATCAAAAACCACCAGCCTGTCAGAGGAATCTGTCTCCAGAGCACAGATGTATTGCCTGGAAAATGAAGGGAGGAAAAGGGTGAAGGCTGTGCCCCAAATTACATGATGAAACCCTAGTCCCCAGGGTGATGGTGTCCGGGGTGGGGCGTGTGGGTGATGAGGTCGTGATGGTGGGGCCCTCGTGAATGGGGCTCATGCCCTTGTTACGTGAGAGACGCCAGAGGACTTGTGAGGACACAGAGAGAAGACCGCTGTCTCAGAAGCAGACTCTCGCCAGACACGGGATCTGCAGGGGCCTCGACCTTGGACTTCTGGCCTCCGGATAGTGAGAAATAAAAGCCTTTGTACGTGAGCTGCCTAGTTGATGGTATTTTGCTGTAGCGACCCCAGGGTCCGGGACAGCTGAGGACCAGCCATCCTCCACCCAAGTGCCTTTTGGTGCCAGCACTGTGGTTTGAGAAGCAGCCAGGACATTCAAGGTGTGTTTTGACCACCACCAGGTGCAGGGACCAGAGCCCCTTCCCCGCATCCTGGCTCCTCCGTGCAGGACCTTCCTGTGTGAGGACCCCATCCTCGCGGGCGAGGACGCCGCACACTCTCTGACGGCCCTGCTGGAAGTTAGGGTTCATACTTGAGTCCGCTTCACTCCCGTGCGGGACGCTCTGACCAAGTGTGTGCACGCGACGGTCCTACGTGTGGGTCTGTACGGGGTCACTGAAGGACACAGCAGACCTAGGGCTCCTAACTGCTCCCACGGAGACACACCCCGGGCACTCCTATTTACTGGAACACTAGCTGCGCGAAAAAGGCTCACGTCCCCGGGACAGACCTCTCAGAGGCAGAATCCGGAGAAACTGTTACCACCAGGGAGGAGAAGGGGGGAGGGAAATAAATGAAGTCCCCGGAATTCTCCCAGGGGCAAAGCCTGGGTCCATTTCACAAACAGACACGCTTTTAAAAAGATAACACAGGAGGAGGCTTCTTAACGGTTCAGGGGTCTGCCCATAAACTGGGGCACGTGTGGCCCCGACTTCAGAGGGCTGGTACCCATTTTCCTCGACGCCTCAGCGGAGACGACAGGCCCCGGAGACGCTGGGCACTAACTGGGGGTCAGGAGGTCCGTCCGGAACACATGCGGACTGAGGGGGTCTCCGTCTGGGGGAAGGACCAGGCCGGGCTCCTTCTGCAGAGCAGAAGCCCCTCCCCCAAGATGGGGAGACAGTCCCCACAGCAAAGGCACCCCAAAGCAGGTCCTAGTCCCTGAGGACAGAGCTGAGGGGGACTGGACCTGCCGGAAGCCCAGGGGTGACAGCCTGGGGATATTCTAGGCTGCAGCAGAAGATCAAGACATAGACCCAAAAGTAGCAGGAGACAAAGAACCAAGTGGGGAGCGTGCGGGACACGGGGGTGGACTCAGCAGAGACGTGACCCCATTCGGGCGGCACCAGGGACAGAGAGCCAGGGCGTGGGGAGCGCTGCCTGAGACAAAGAAAGGAGGCCTGGGACCCTGACAGCACGAGTGCCCCCAGGCGCCCCCCAGGCCCCCCTCCTCCTCCATAGGACACCCCCGCCCCCACTTGCTCCTGTCCGGTGCCCCTGCCGACCTTCCGGCTCTGGGGGAACAGGGGAGCCCTGTGCTCACAGCGGGGCCTGCAGGGCCTAGAAGACGGCAGACGCTTCATGTCTGCTGCGTAAGACACCTCGTCTTCCCAGCAGCGTGCTCCCACCCCCGAGCCACCCACCGTGTGGCTGCAGCCCTTAGTCTGCGGTCTGCACGTCCCCACGCGCCCCTCCTGACCTTCTCCCAGGTGAGCCCAGGCGCTCTGGCCACGCCCTCTTGCCACCCGCTCTCAGGGGGAGGCCGATTTCCCCACGGCCCCTGCTGCTGACTCCTGGCCCCCCCTCCTCCACCAGACTCCCTGCACTAGGCTGTGCCCTCAGACTCTCCGGGTCACCACCAGCACCCAGAGACCCCGGCTCCCTCCACAGCCGCTCGGCCGTCAGGCTTGACGGGAGGGGCAGCCCCGGGGAACGTCCATCTGACACGCAGGCTCAGGCCCCTCATGCCAGGACCTCCTCTCCATAGCACTGATGCCACCTCTGCTCATACCTGACGGCTGACGTCTTGGCTCCCCTGGTCACACCCGAGTCGTCACCACCATGACCGACACCTGGACGCCGGCCAGGCGCCACCTGAGCTGCCTCCGAGGCCTGAGCGCCAAGGACCGGTTGGCTGAGTCGGGCCGGGCTGTGGGAGGAGATGAGATGGAGGAGGTGGGCGCCTCCCAGCCAGAGTCATGGGACTGGCAGCTCAGGGGGGCTCGTTTCCTGCGAGAGGCTGAGGGCGACCAGGCAAGAGCGTCCCCTCCGCACCCTCATGCTTCCCAGTCGGCACATGGGCCAGGAGGCCCAGGAGTGGTCACGCGGGGCGCGCCCACGGAAGGTGGTCACTGGGCTCTGAGGGAGTGGCTGGCCTGCCCCAGCCCTGTCTCTCTGGGGTCCCATGTCCACTGGCGGGCAGGGTGGGCATCCCGCTCCATGGCCATCAGCAGATGGTGGCCATCCCCCTGGTTCTCCCACCCACGTGCTCAGCACCGCGGCCAGCGGCAGCTCCGGGCCATCAGCAGATGGTGACCTTCCCCCTGGTTCTCCCACCCACGTGCTCAGCACCGCGGCCAGCGGCAGCTCCGGGCCATCAGCGGATGGTGGCCATCCCCCTGGTTCTCCCACCCACGTGCTCAGCACCGTGGCCAGTGGCAGCTCCAGGCCATCAGCAGATGGTGACCATCGCCCTGGTTCTCCCACCCACGTGCTCAGCACCGTGGCCAGCGGCAGCTCCGGGCCATCAGCGGATGGTGACCACCCCCCTGGTTCTCCCCCCACGTGCTCAGCACCGCGGCCAGCAGGTCCTGCAGAGACTCAGCAGGAAAACCACTGATAAAAACTCGGGAGACACTCCAGGGACCAACCACAGCCCAGAGACGTCCCAAGCCTGAATACGAGCCTCTCCCTTTACAAAGGTTTTAAAGAGAAATTCAAGTTTAAATATCAAATCCCATTGCAAGTTAAAGTTCAAGTCATTGGGTCTAAAGGAATCTAGTCGGCTCTCTTGCCATTGGAGGGCGCCCGGCTTCTCTGCAGCTTCTGCTGTGCTCCGGCCACGGCTCTGTGATGCCCCGGAGGTGGTGGACGTCGCTCCACGTGTCGCGGGGCCCAGCGCACTGACCTGAGAGCCAGGCCAGTGCCCTGCACGCCATCCTCCTGCCGGTCCTCCAGTCTCGGCCTCCCCGGCATGAGTAGAAACATCCCGACACGGGCACCGGCCTGGCCGTGAGCTCCCGGGCTGGGCACCAGAGAACGCCTCCAGTCTGAGACCCGTCCTCGGAGAAGGTTCCGGGTCCTTCTGAGCAGAAGAGGCTGTGCCCCCCGGCTGGGGGGAGGGGGGAATGACCCCGAAGCAGAAGAGGGAGCGGAGGCCAGAATCCTGCAAAGCCACTGTGTCCCGGGGCCCTCTGCTCCCCCCGACGCAGGCCGGCCCCTCGCGACACCCGGGGACCAGAGGCCCCGACAGGCAGGCCGTGAGGGGTCGTGTGGGTCAGCTCGACAGACAGGGCCGCCCTGCTCCGGGTGCAGACGCCACCTCCTCCCCGTGTCCCCGCACAGTCTGTGTGTCTGTCCGCATCCCTCCTCTCGTGAGGACCCCCGTCCTGGGGGGCTGGGACCCACCCGGGGCCTCATCTTACCTTGAGCACCTCTTTAGGGACCCTCTGTCCAAGCACAGTCCCATCTGAGGAGCTGAGGCCTCACCATTTGAATCTGGGGACGTGGTTCTGCCCTCACAGGTGGTGACGGGGTTTAGGACCCGAGGGCAGGACGAAGACAGTCTGCTCCAGGGAATGGGGTGGGGGGCAGGGAGGGGGAGGAAAGGCCTGAGATGGGGCGGAGTTGGGGGGCGGGCAGGCAGGGCTAAGCCACGTCCCCACGGCCAGTATTGAGCGGCCGGCACCCGAGACAACCGAGGCCAGGGAGGCCCCTTCTCAGCATCTTTGTTCTCCACCTGGGGGGGGGGGGCAGGGATGGAGGCAAGTGAGGGGCAGCCCCGGACAGATGTGCTCAGGACCAGAGCGGGCGGGCACAGAGCCGCCACCACCAGAACCAGCCAGCACTTGCGAGGCAGGGGCAGGGGGAGTGGTGTCCTGACCCCCGGACGGACAACTCTTCGCGTCCACAGCCAGAGACTGTGTTCTCTGAGCCCAGAAAAGCCCCAGGAAGCCAGGGAGGCCCCTCGGAGCGTTTTGCTGGGGGGGGGGCTGGTGTCTGGAATTTCCCCCAAAGACTAACACTGTCCCGGGAGCATATCCGAGTCCCTGCCCCGAGCATGCGGTGTAGACACTCCCACTAAGCCTGCTTCAAACTCACGGCTTGCAGTGCCCGTTTATCATTAAGCGGAAATTACCTCGACAGGTATCTCCTCAAGAACTTTCCACTGTTCCCATTAATCCTGACCGCCCGCATTTTCAAGGCAACCTCTTTATGTAAACAGAGTGGCTAATTAGACAATTTTTGAGCTATTGAAAATGCATTCTGCTTTAAAAGAACAAGTAATCACAATATAAAAACCACAGCATTTCTAATACGTCAATTAATTCTTGCATCATATTTTTAGAAAAATGGATTCACATAATCTATTAATACGCCACCTCTACTTTCATTCCTAAATAAGTAATTGCATCTCAACTCGCGTTTGATGGGTCAGAAAGGTTGTGAGAGCTCCGCACTCTAGGAGAACCGGGAGGTGAAGGGCTGCCGTGATGTCTCGGGGCCGCCGTGGGAGTTTATAGAAGTTACGGTCTATGCCTCCTGGTCAGAGTCCCCGCCCGACAGCCAGCGCCCTGTTCTTGGAAGACGTCGCTCATGCTGTGGCTCGATGGCTCAAGTTGTAAATGTGACCTGGAAGGAGAAGGAAGCATTTGGCTAAGTGGTCTGTGGGCAGGGAGCCCAGGGCTGGGAGGAACGGGGACGGGGCAGATGCCCTTGGAACTGCAAGACCCATACTCCTTGGAACCTTCCAGGCTGGGGCACCATGCCCGGCAAGACCTGGGTCTCACCCCTGGGTGGGCCTACCTGGTGCCCAGGAGGAGGGCAAGTCACCGCACACTGTCCGCGGAAGCGTCCACCTGCTCCAGGAGAGGGCGCGGGGCCGCGGGACAAACCAGGCTCTGCTCAGAACAGAGCACCCGCCTCCGTGCGCGGGACACAGATGGGCTCAGAGTGGGGGCCATGCTGGCTGGACACACCGCCCTCTGACCGTGTTCTCGGGGGTGGTCAGAAGGCTCTGCAGTGACCACAGTGATGTGAGGGCAGGGCTGGTGGCCGATGCTGTCACCACAGGGCTCCCCAAGAGCAGCGGGAAGTAAGACGGGGCCGTCGTGGGCGGGGCAGCAGGAGGGCGTGCCGTCCACTCCTGACCCGCGGACACCAGGAACACGGCCCGGGACCCGCAGCCCCGGGCGGGAGGGGTGGGTGCCGACAGGCGTCTCTCACTCCTCCCCAGAGAGGAGATCAAGGATGAGGCTGGGAGGCCCCGTCCCTGCCCAGTGTCTCTGCCGCTGGGTCCAGTTCCCAGCCCCAGAGGGGCCCACGATGCCACAGCCACTGCCAGCGCACCGAGCCCAGGTGGTCTCTGGCTGTTTCCTAGGGAGACGGTCACGGGCCCCTGCAGGGCAGGCAGGCCCCCAAAGGCAGCCGTGTGCGTTCCTGAGCGTTCTCCCGCGGACACCGGGGCGGACAAGCTGACCGCGTTCCTGCCCCAACGGGTTCCGAGCGCGGAGCGCGGCTGGGGTGTAGACGGCCCCACTACCTGCTCCCTGAAGAGCCAGCCTGAGGAATGGGCTGGGCTCCGCCTCCACTCGGCAGGTATCAGAGGGCCCACGTGATCGCTGGCAGGACCCTCTCTGGTGCCTGACTTGTGGGGAGGACCAGGTGGGACGTCCTGCCCTCCCCCACACAGCCGGGAGAGAGACAGAGATGGAGAGAGAGACAGGGACACAGAGACAGAGAGATGGAGAGACAGAATGAGAGACAGAGGCAGAGATAGAAAGAGATAGAGACAGAGAGACAAAAAGAGATAGAGAGATACAGAGACAGAGAGACAGAACCAGAAGCAGAACCGTGTCCGGGGGGGACGGTAGACCACCCCCACCCCGCTCTCACCCCTGCCGCCGCAAGCAGAACGTCCCAGGAGCCCAGCGGCCCTGCATCGGTGACCCGAGGAGCGTGGGCTGTCCCCGAGGGGCCACCCCAGCTTGGAGTCCCCCGGCTCTGCTGTGGCCCCTCCTCTGCCCGATCTGCCCCACCCTCTGGACTTGCCGCCCACGAACCTCGGGTGCCCGTGTCCCTCAGCGCGCCTCCTGGGACCCAGATCCGCTGTCTCCATCGCTGACCTACACTCAGGGCAGTTTGCCGTGGCTCAAAACAGGAGGCCAAGGCAAGCCGCCCCTCCCCGCTGAAACCTGCCTCTGGTCGCAAGGACCCCCAGGACAGGGCTTGCGGCTCAACCTCCATGTCCCAGACAGCCCCACCCATCCTCCATCACTCAGCAGACTTGCACCTTGGACGCTGGACCGAGACCCACCTAGAGCTCCCGCACCTGCTAGGCCCCGGGCCTGGGGCTGCTACCAAGAGCCAGGGCCTTCCGGAGGGTCTAGCCCCCAGCTTCCCGGGCAGCTCCACACCTGAGGACAACCTGCCCCCGGGATGCCCACAGGTCCCCTCATAGAACCCTGTTCTCTTAGGAGCCAGGGGGTGCCCGGGTGTACAAGGCCCTCACCTCCTCCAACTTCCCTCTCTTTTCCATTCCTTTGCTCACCTGGCCTCTGCCCACCTGATCTCTGCCCACCTGACCTCTGCTCACCAGACCTCTGCCCACCTGACCCCAGCCCACCTGATCTCTGCCCACCTGACCTCTGCCCTCCTGACCTCTGCCCACCTGACCTCTGCTCACCAGACCTCTGCCCACCTGACCCCAGCCCACCTGACCTCTGCTCACCTGACCTCTGTTCACCTGGCCTCTGCCCACCTGACCTCTGCCCACCTGATCTCTGCCCACCTGATCTCTGCCCACCTGACCTCTGCCCTCCTGACCTCTGCTCACCTGGCCTCTGCCCACCTGACCTCTGCCCACCTGACCCTCTGCCTGGCCTCTTCCAGGGACCCCGCTCTGATCACTGGCCTTTGCGGGGAGGTCCCTGTCCCGCACTTTCCGTGTTTCCCCTGCTGGGTCCCCCTTGCCTGCACACAGGATGTTCTCAGCACGATTCTGGGGACTGAAAGCAGAGGCGTCAAGGACAACGGCGGCTCACGCACCCCCGCCCCCGCCCCGAGTCACTCGTCTGGGGAGACGCTCGGGCTGGGCCGGGGCTTTGTCCGTGGGTGTAGCCTCAGCCATTCCCGGCTGCAGCCCGAGGCATGGGATACGCTGGCCTTTCTGAGGGCGGGTCACAGAGAAGCGGGCGGCTGGAGCCCGCGGGGATGGGGAGGTCACCAAGGTCAGCTCAGTAGGAGCCTCGCCGCACTGATGCCTCCCGGGGCAGGTGTGTCCCCGTCATCTATCTTGGCTGCCCCTGGTCCCAAACCGGCGCGCACAGCTCCGCTGCTTCACACCACGCTGAGCGCCCGGGGACTCGGCCTGGAGCACAGGCCACTCACTCCCTCCCAACCCGAGCCTCTGTCTCCCACTCTCCAGGGCGCCCGCTCCTGGCTAACCCAGGCCCACCCAGGCCCCTCCACCTCTCTGAGCTGCCTCCACCCATGCAGGGCACGGGTGGCCCGGACAGACTGGCTGGCTCCACCCAGCGGTCGGAGGAGAGCCGCATCCTGGAGCTGCAGCCCGGCAGCCGGCGGCCACCGTCCCTGGCCAGGCAGGTGCTGACCCCACCCCAGCGCCGGGTCGAGCTCTGGGCCCCACGGAGCCCTGGCTGCACCTCGGGGGCCTGCTCTCTGGCCGTGGGGTCCACGCCGCCAGCTCCCACTGCACCAATCACTTGGTCTCGGTGGCATCAGCCTGGTGCGTGGCCCCTGCCACAGGACACCCTCCCACGGTGGGCGGGGAAGCTGCCCGGCCGGCCACAGCCCCCAGCTCCGCGGGAGCACCGAACAGTGCCCAGGTGTCTTGGGGCCGCGGGAATGCTGTGGTGAGGCGTGCCCTCCGCCCACCCCAGGCGGAGGGCAACTGGCAAAGCCATGCCCATCCCTCCCCCTCCCGGGGCCGAGGCCTCCTCCACAGTCCATGCTCGGTCGTTGCGGGGGTGCCCCCTTCCCCAACGGTTTCCTGGGGAGACCCCAGAACCCAAGGCTCTCGGGGTGCAGAGGCCTGGGCTGCACTGGCCTCGCTCGGAGCAGAGACCCCCTCAGAGGCTGCCGGCGGGGCAGGCGGTGGCGGCCACCTCGGGCCCCGGGGAAGGACCCTGCTCTCCACCTCTGATGCTGGTTAGCAGTTCGGTCTGACCATCTTTTCCTCTGTAACTTCTGGATTCCACTCCCTACCCCCAGCTTTTTTAAGTCTATTTTCTTTCTTTAATCATCTCAGTACCGCTGCTGCCTCTCTGGGTTTTCTCTGTGTCTGTGCCATGGGGACGGGCCCAGCTAATTGCTCTCACGTGGTCCAGCCGCGGACCAGCCCGTCTTCTCCCCCACGGATCAGAAAGGCCCTCGCTGAGGTCGACCGAATCCCCATGGACGTGGGGGGCTCGCAGCCTTTCCGAATTGAAGTCCCCGCCCTTGCTTGAAATCCTTCCCAACTCCCAACTTCCCGTTTCCAGCCGGCGCGTAAGGACGAGGAAAAAGCTGAACGAGCTGAAAGTCCACAAGTCTTCCTAGACCCGCCAGAGCAGGGAGGGCACTGGCAAACCGCCGCCCCAGATTGCTGAGACAGGCGGGCAAACGCGGAGAATCACAACCTCTCGGGAGCGGAGTCTCCACGGGAACAGCGTCCGGTGGGAAAACGTGAGCCGTGATGACCCTCGCGAGCTCCGTGTGGACGAGCCTGAAAGCCAGACACTCGGGGGACCCGGTCTTAGGCCCCCACTTTCATGCATTCTATCTCCAGCAGCCCTGCCAGGTTCTCACCTGGTGAAGATTGGAGGGAAGCCCCTGGTGCTGCCTGCAGGAGAAGGGGGAGAAACGCTGTTCTGAGCAAGGCCTGTCCTCCGCCGGGGGAGCCTGGCTCCCAGAGCCTGACCTGCTGGGAGGGAAAGGCCCAGCTCCAGCCCCCTACGGGCATCCGTCCCAGCTCGGGGGAGAAACAGCCAGGATGCACAGGTGAAGGTCACGGCTCGGGTCATGGGCTCCCCAGGGACCAGGACTGCTGGGGATCCCTCCCCACACCTCAGCTGCAGTCCTGGGCAGTCAGGGAGCCCCCCGAAAGGACGGCGAGCCCCAGACCTCAGTTACGATGGGGAGACACGTTAGACAATGAATGAAAGTAAAATAAAATCTTTTCTTCTTCTTATCCTCAACTGATCTGACACATAAGAGTTTGTTCAATAACACAACAGCAGCCGTGTGTTTGGTGGTTATAGCGCTGGGATAAGTGAGGCGGAGGGCGCAGGATGTAAGGGGCAGAGGGCGGGGCTGGGGACCGTCCGCTGCAAGGCACCTGCATTTCCCGGAAGTGGGTAGCGCTGGGCAAAGCGGACCGGCGTTCCTGGTGAATGCATATTGCAAACGCTGCGGCAACCACTAAAAAAGTTTAAAGACAAGAAAGAGTGTAATCGGTGTATTAAGAGAGGAGAGAAAACGGAGTCATGGGAAATGCTCAGTTAAAAGCAGAGAAGGCAGAAAGAGGAAGGAAGACCCCAAAAGAAACCAAGACCAAGGACAGTGAGTCACAAACAGTAAGGAATGTGGCGGATGGGAGGCCCCCAGCCCCAGGTCTGAATCCACCAAGCCCGTCTGGGCAGAAGCCCGGGAGGCAGGACGTGAGTCCCACCGGCGCTTCCTCCTGGAGACCCACCCCTGCAGCCCCTGGGAGAGGAGGCCCCTGAGCTCACGGCCCCCTCGGCATCCCCGCAGAGCCCGCTGGAGCTCCTGAACTGGGCGGGGCCTGGCTAGCTCTCCCCAGGATCCCTGCCTAGTCTCCTGGGGTCACCGCCCCCCGCCCCAGCAAGGGACCGGTCTGGGGAGAAGGCACGCAGTTCCTCTCTGTTTCCCTGAAGATCTGGAATGAGGCAACTGTTCACCTCGGTCTGAACGTCTAGTAGCAGCACAGGCCCCAGGAGGAGAGGCTGGATCCGGGGAGCAGCTCTGGGGAAGGATAAGTCATCACTTTGCTCCCTGCACCCAATGTCCTCGGAATTAGCCACCTTGGAACATAAATACACGGAAATATGCCATTTGTCGGGGGCCAGGCATGCTTCCCGTCCTGCAGACAAACAGGTGCGGTTCCAGAGCAGGGCCTGAGTCTTTGCCCCCAGATAAGAGGTTCGTGGCCCCGTGTCCAAGCCGAAAGCTGGGGGTCGGGCCTCCCTTCCACACGGTGCCGGCACAGATGGGGTCGCAGGCCGGTGTCAGGGAGGGCCCAGCTGGAGCTGGCGTCCTCTGCCCGTGCACCTCGAGGACCCCACCGGCCTCTCCTGCACCAAGTGCTCAGCTGCAGGCCTTCCAGAGCCTTCCACCCCTTCCCCCAAACCCCCCAGAGCAGCTCACGCTCCTGCAGATGCGTGTCCAGGCCGGAGGCTCCTCTGATCCAGCCGGGGCAAAACCTCAGCTGCAGCCCCTCTGCCCTGTGCAAAGGCCAGGAGGGTCTTCTCTTCCGAGATGCGGTCAAAGGACCGTCGACGAGAAACAGCAAATCCGGTGTCACCCAGGGAACCGGTCACAGACACAGTCACATCGAAAGGCAGAGACTCCTGGCTCCTGTATTCACCCGGCTTTAACTTAGGATCCCCAGATCCCTGAATCAGCCGTGGGCTCTGTCAACTGTTGCATAAGAGGAAGATCAAAGTCGGGACAGGGCTCCGCAGGCAACGGCGGGGGTGCAGCGCCACCTGCAGGCGGGTACAGCCCTCCTCCGCCGGCACCCGCGGCTCCAGACGGCGCCAGAGCCTCTGCTGGAACAGAAGAACAGAGGGGCCGCCGTAATCAGGAAACTTGCACGAAATGTATGGAACTAACTGGAATTATTTTTAAGGAGAAAACTCTTCATCTGAATAAGTGCTTTTATTTGGCAGAACTTGGTTTCAACCTCCTTTGAAGAGATGCTCAGCTGAGGGCCGTTTCCAGGGTCAGATGTGAGCTTCCCCACTGGCCTGGGGGCGTCGCAGCCCGGAGGTGTCCCCAAGGCCCTGGGGCCCAGGTGCGCAGCTGCTTCCAGTCACAGAGGAGGAAGCCACCCTGGCTCTGCTTTTTCAGCTGTAACATCCCCGACCTGCTGTGCTGCCCGCCGCATGCGCAGACCGGCATCACTTCGCCCTGCCGCGGCCGGGGCTGGGACAGGAGACGCCTCAGATAGGGCAGTGGGCGGCAGGGGTCTCTCCTTCTGGCCCTGGTGGGGTCTCTCCTTCTGGCCCTGCTGTCTCACCTCCCTTATTTTCTTCCTTCTCCTGCTAGATCCTTTTCACCAAACATCCTCTAAGCCTCAAATACACACAGCGGGCCGAGCAAGGGCCTTTGGGGAGACAGAGAGGAATGACTCTTATGGAGATGGGGCTGTTGCCCTCAGGTTCTGTGGTGACGTCTGAACACAGGGTCTGTGAAGACATACCAAGGACTTCTCGAGACTTGAGAAAAGGAGAGACAATCAGTGACTGGAATCTATTCCTTCCCACGTTAATTTGTCAAAATTCAGTGGCAACTCTTCTTTTCTCTTTTGTTTCAGCAAATGACTCTTAGTTTCCTTGTATGAAATCACAGCTTCCTAAAGAGAATGCTCTGTGGGGTTTCCAAGGATGAGTCAGATGTACTGGAGATGATTCAGGATTTTCCCCATCCACGCATGCACCCGTCCATCCTTCCATCATCCTTCCACACATCCATCCATCCACCCATCCATCCACCATTATCCATCCATCCATCTACCCATTTAAACATCCAACTGTCCTTATACTTATTCACACATTGATTATTTTAAAAAACAAAAATTGAGCACTTACCGTGGAAAAGCAGGCAGGGTGTGAGTTTGGAGCGGCAAATGGGACTCATGGCTATCCTATGTTTGTGGCCTTACTGAAGTGTGGTTGGAAGCTCAGGGCCTGTAGTCAGACAGATCCTAGTTCAAACCTCTTTGGCTATTAAAGGGGTGGCCACAGCAGTTGACCAACTTCTCAGAGCCCCGATGCCCACATCTCTAAATGAGGACAATGCCCAGATCGACCTCCCAGCATCACCAAGAGGGTTCAGGAGACGGTGCAGGGCTGGGCGTGGAGGGTAGGGGCGTCTGCAGGTGGGTCACGTGCACAGGTATGCAGGCATCTCCTCGGCTGGCTCCCCGTCTCTGCACCCCCTTCCCGGTCATACTTCTCTGGTCTACAAAGGAAAGGACAGTGAGTGTGGCTGAACGACGCGGGGACGCAGGGTCTTACCCATTCCAACACTCAGCTTGAATGTGCCACTTGGAAGGTATCTCTGCCCTCTGTAACCGCCCCCCCCCACCCGCCACAGGTGACTGCAGGCTCCACCATGGGGGGAGGACAGCCGGGGGGCTGAGGGCACTGTCCCCGTCCACACATGAGGGCCATGAACAGGGCCACCTGAGTCCCCTTGCTAGTGAGTGGGCAGCAGACGGGGGCTGAGACGGGCCTGGAAGATAGAGTTCCCAGATCCTGCCCCCAGCCCAGACGTAGCCTCTGCTTAAGGCAGTGGTGAGCTTTCTGACTGTTTGAACAGTCTGGCCTCAGCGTGGGACGCTGCTGAGCTGCGGAGGGCAGGGCGCAGGGCTGGGACACAGGGGCCCGTCGCCCGGGAGGACACGCCACCCGCTCTCCTGCAAACACCCCGGAGCGCTCAGAACCCGTTCCTTCCTGAGACGGGTCCCCCTGCTCCCTTCTCATTAGCAGGCGGGTAACAACCTCCCCGGGGACTGCCGGCTTCTGGAGGCAGCAGCAGACGCGCTTGCAGAGACACCCAGCGCCCCAAGAGGAGGGCGCAACACAGAGTAGCCCCGCCGCTGCCCCTCCTCTGCCCTCACGACCTGACGGGCTGTGCCATCGCCCTCGCGGCTGCAGCATCCCAGGTGGGCGGTCGCATCACGCTCCCTGCCGCCCAGTCTGGAAGCAGAAGAACTGGGACTTGGGTCCACGGGGTCTCTGATTCGCACGGAGTCACGCAGCCAGCGGGGCTGCTATCTGCCTGGAGGCTGGCCTCGCCTTCGGGGCAGCTCAGACCGCACCTCGTCCACCCAGGAGACCAGCTGCGGAAGGCCCACGATGATGCTTTGAGAGCATGAGGGCTGGCGGCCCCCTTGACCTCGTGACCTGGGCCAGCTCCCTGAATCCCTCAGGTGACGGGGAGTCAACCTTCAGAAAGGGCCACTTACAAACCTGCTCGTATCATGACTTTCTCTGTCCACTTGCCTTGTCTCTCTTGGGCTCCAGGGCCCAGTCTGGGGTCTGGAGTCAGTTGCTGGCTTTCTGGATGAGTGAATGAATGAATGAACGAGTCAGTGGCATCAATGCCCAAGCTGGGTCTGCTGGTGGGGCTGGAGAGGGTTGGCGGTGGGGGGGGGGAGAGGGAGGGAGGGGGAGAAGGGGGCTGCCCACTGGCCCCAGGCACCTGGCCGGGTCTCTAGCTGAGCTTCCAGCCCCAGGAGGACCTGAGCTTGGTGGAGTGGCTCCAGGCCTCCACAAGCCCCTGACTGACAGCACCCAGAGGCCCGAATTCACAAGGAAAGAGCCGCCTCTATGGGCGGCCCAGACGTTCGCTTCAGGAGAAAGTGTGTTGCCCTGAGTCGTCCATGTCTTTGGGGATGTTTCTCCTGTGGCATCAAAGTCTTTACGGGAGGATTCCAGGGCCAGGTCCCACGTTGAGCTGACAGGGGATCTGGGAGCTGTGCCAGCGGCCAGAGGTCCCGTGGAGCCTCTAGGGTGCCTCCCGGTGAGCTCTCGGGACCATGGGGGCACCTTGGCTTCACGGGAAACAGCATCATCCTCTGAGCGGCCCCAGGAGCTCAGACATACATCGCCCCCGATGGGCTTTCTTTCCACGATGAGGCGCCAGGACGTGAGACTGCTGCTTCTCCTTCTGTGACTGTTTTCCTCAAAGTCTCCTTCATTTGATACCATAGACAAGAATTAACTCCAATGGATCGAAGACCTACATGTAAGAGCTCAAAGTATAAAACTATTAGAAGAAAACATAAAGGGAAATTTTCTTGACATTGGATTTGCAATGAGTTCTTGGACACGACACCAACAGTGCAGAGAGCAAAAGAAAAAATACCCTGCCTGGAGCCCGTGAGGGCCTGGGGATGGCTGAGGTGCGACCCCAAGGGCTGGGGGCCCTGCCTGCTCTGCTCCATCCTGGCCAGGAGCCCCCCCGGGAGCAATCGGCTTCTACCCTCTCCAGGTTCCCCACTTTTAAGCATTTGGCCTGATCTTCCACAATTTGCAGTGAAGCCCCAAGGCCACCAAACAGCGTTTCAGTCCTTTTCTCTTTGCTGAACAGGCCAGCAGGGGTGGCCCTGACGGTGCCCAGGCCCGCCTGGAGGGCAGGGTGTTGGCTTTTGTCCATGTCCCACCCTGGGGGCCAGGAGACCGGTCCAGTCACTGAGCTACACAGAGGGGAGGCCGGCCAGGCCTGGGGGAGACAGGGAGTCCCCTGGGGACCCCCACCTACGCAGGCCACCAGACAGACGAGGCTCCCTGCTCTCTGCACAGCACGCAGGCTGTGCCCGGTGTGATGTTCCACTAAAAGGGGGGGCCTGGCTGAGCCGATGCCGGCGATGAAGCTGGTCCAGATTGGCTGCCTGCTCCCCTCCACCAGCTTCTGTTCTGGGGAGCTTTGTGTCCACATCCCTCCCCACTGGCCTCCGCGGAACCAGGGTGGGCTCCGTCCTGTGTGCCACTTGCATGTATATGGGGAAAGCTCGGGGGCGGTGCTCAGGCCACCCCATGCTCCCCGGAGCCCTCACCCCCAAGAGCCAGCAGGCGGGCGCCCTGCAGCCACTTGCGGGAGGAAGGGGGGACCGGGGTGAAGGGGCTGTCCTCACAGGAAGCGGAGGGTGTCAGGGGGCCAGGCCTTGCATTCACCGTCCCTGGAGGACACACCTGTGCCCACAGCAGCCCCTGCCCCAGTCTGTCATCCTCCACCCCCAACACTGCCGGCCAGCTCCAGGGTCCAGCCCAGTTTCTGCCCGACAGCTTCTGCGTCCAGACCTCTCGGGCGGGTCCCTTGGAGACCCGCACCCTGACTGACCCCAGGAGGAAAACCGAACCCTGAGTGAGTCCACCCAGAGCCAGGCCAGGGCTCCGTGGCCCCCGCCCTTCAGGAGCTCTGAGTGATGAGCCACTTGGAGCGGAGGAGGGGAGCTTCAGCGAGACCCCAGGACACCCAGAGCCGCCACGTCCAGGCGGGAAGCCCCCTCACGTTTCACAGTGTCCGTGACTCTAGGCTGTGTCCCTGCAGGATTCCAGCCGCTTTCCTTCCCTGCAACCCCAGCCTGTGGGGTCCCCCAGTCCAGCAGCCCTGACCCCATCCTGGGCACCCTGGGCTCAGACACCAGGAAAGGGGAAAATAAACAGTAAGTTTAAGGCAGGCGACACTGGCCTTGGGGAGCAAATTCGCTTCAAATGCTCCTAATGGCTCCATTTAGTACCTACTGAGAGTTTATTGGAATATCTAGTGGTTTGAAACTTTTTTCATTTCCCCGTTCATGAAGAAAGACAATCCCAACCGGAGTGGCTCAGAGCTCACAGGCCAAGCTTGTATTTTGTCTTCACAATTCACTGCTGGGCCTATGGGAATGGGGGGCGCCCAGACTCCCCCGGCCCCCCAGCCCGGAGTCAGGAGCCTCTGTGGGATCTCTGCGCCATCTGGGGATGGGGTGAGTGGGCAGAGCTGTCTGAGCTCCGGGACCGTCCCTACCTCCGGTCCCCTGCACCCCTCCCCGGCCTAGGCATGAGCCCTCTCGGGTGTCTGGCTGGGGGTCCGCAGATGTATGTTCACCCCTGTGTCTCCCGTGTTCCAAAGAGTCTGCACTGAATGCTAAGTAAGCATCCTGTTCTCCCACGGCTTGTGAGCAGACTGTTACCTCTGTTCTCTAATTAACACAAATGAAGCACAGAGAGGGCCAGCGACTTGCCCAAGGCCACACAGCTCTTCAGCAGCAGTCTGACTCCAGAACTAGCCTTTCGACCGACCCCTGAACTGCCCCAGGATGTGCAGCCGCTGGGCGAGCTCCAGAGAAGCATGAAGGCGGGGAGATCACAGCACATGCTGAGGGCCGTCCAAGGATGGGGGCACAGAGCTGACAAGGGCAGGGGGTGCAGCAGGGCTGAGGCGTGCGTGAGTCACGTAAGATGGGGAGCAAGTGTCAGCTCCAGGCAGGGGAGAAGCTGAGGACAAGCCCGGAGGCACCTGGAGACCCGGGGGAAGAGGATCTGAGAGCTCTGAGAGCCACGGAATTGGTGACAGGCGACTTGGAGGGATGGCAGTACCCGGGACGTGCAGGAAGGGAAGGCCCCGCCTGGGGCGGCCAGAGACAGAGGGTCTGCCCGGCGCCGGCGGGAAACAACGCTTTGGGATTGTAATAAATTGAAAGCAAAAGTTTAAGCTTCAGGCCCCTGGGTAGACTTTTCCTCAGAATTAATTTCCAGGATAAACTGGCTGGAATTGTGTGGTCCATCTCGTCTAAGCCCCTAATGCTTCTCCGATTAGACATTTTCATCTAAATAGACGTCTGAATGGCACACCCATCCCAGCTGTACTGGCGTCTGACAGGGCCGGTGGTTTACGGGGAAAGTATGAATTCCTTGCCGATGGCTTTGCGCAAACTGCGCTGTATTCCCAGCAAGATTAGATGCGGCGCTCAGCTGTTTGGGGAGCGTCCACTGAACTCGGGGTTTCGGGAGCAATGGGGCTGCAGCCGGCGGGGCAGAGCGGGCAGACAGCCCTCCTTCAGGAGGAGGGGAGGGGACGGGAGACCAGGGACGAGGGTCCTGGTCCAAGTCGCCCTGGGGAGCACAGGGAACTTTCGTGGGTACCCCGACATGCAGGCTGGGTGCCTGGCCTGCCCACAGCCTGGCTTCCTGCAGCCGCAGAGCCAAGCGCCTCATCAGAGGGGCTGCGCTGAGAATATTTTCTTTAAGGGCACAGTTCCTTAGTGAGAGAGAAACCAGCCAACTGAACAGCAAAATATTACAGAAGCTGGGTGCATGGCATCCCGCCAGCTGGTAGACGAGGGCTCCCGGGCGCAGTGCTCTGCCCTAGCCCAGGGGGGCCACCTGCAGGGTGGGGAGAGGTTCTCAGAGGAGTCTCTGTTGCACCTGGGGTGGTGAACTGCCCTCCTGGCAGGATTTGGGGAGGCTCAGGGACTGAAAGTCCCATGTTCCCAAAGGACCTCGTCAAGACCTGCAAAGGTGACCAGCAGGCCAGGCAGTGCAGCCCTAACCTGCCCACCACGTGTCTGGGCAGCTAAGTGACATGAATGCCCCAGAAACGTACTTAGAAAATACTGATCGTGATCTCCTCTGGGGAGTCGAATGCACATTCACAATTTCAAAGCTCTGATAAGTTCCTTGGGTAACAATGAAAAAGAAAGGGAGGGGCAGGGGTGAGTTTAGTTAAACAGCACAGATGGCAGCAACACGGGTCAGATCCTGTAACCAGGGGACACGAAGCGCAGACTTTGCAGCTGCTCGCTACCCGCAGGTCCCGTGCGAGTGCCAGACGTGCATGGTGACCGTGACCCCCGACTCCTTTCAAAGCCTGACCCTGGTCTGTCCCTGCGAGTCTGCCGTCCGGCCCGGCACAGACGACAAAGCGTGTGGTCGTGTCTCCTCCTGGCCTCTCAGTGATAAACTCCTGCAACATTTTATAAAACTGATAATGAGAAGAGGAATTGGCCATGCACGATGGGAGCGCAGCAAAGAGAGAGAAACCAAGGCACTGGAAGTGACACGAAGACCAGATAAACGTACGTGGGGCCACAGAGGAGATGGGGCTGATTGTGGGGCTGAGGACACGGCCGCCGAGAGATGCTACCTGTGCAGCCGCAGGGGTGACAGGTGACTTGACCAGTGAGGAAGGGCATGATGAGAAGGGCACGCCCCAGAGGAAGTGACACCAGCAGAACCCTTCACCTCAGAGGAACTCGGAGGTACTTCCTAACACTGGAAGAGCCACCAATGAAACATTGGGAGCTGATCCCAACGGCTCTCCAAGGGGGCCCTGCACCCAGGTTACGGGTTGGGAGGGCAGCCCTGCACAAGCCGCACCTGGTGAGTTTATTAGAGCAGGAATCACTTCAATTCTCCATGTTTCTAGTGTTTTAAATTACACTGTGTTGTAAACTGTACTGTTCTTTTCTCTCCTTCTACAGCCGTCCTGGACACCAGCCCCTGTGGTCCCCATTCTAGACACAGGGGTGACCGAGGGGAAGAGAAAGCAGGCGGAGTGGGGGCAGGGTCCCCGCGCAGGCCTCTCCCTGCTCAGAGACGTGGCGTAAGAGGCGACACCCAGCCCAGAAGCCTGGGACTGGGCTGAAAGCAGGAGGGCAAGGAGACCTTCAGGAGGCAGCGGGGGCGGGGCGGGCAGCCCACGCAGGGAGCCCCCGAGCCACGGGCATGCTGCCCCGAGATTAAAGCCAGAAATACTGGGCCCACATGTTCGTGCCCCCGAAACAGCCCCCGAGGTCTGCACGTTCCTAACGGCTCTGAACACCTTCGTGCTGTGCGGGCTTCTGCCCCTTCCCGCTCTGCTCGGCATTTTGTGCGGACGCCTCGCAGCAAGAGGTCAGTCCCTGCGGACCTGACGCCCCCGTGTCCCCACTCTGATCGGACGTCAGCCCAGCGGAGGAGCTGCCGGGTCACAGGGTGCGTGTAGTCAGGAGAGAGGCTCCCCCGGAGTGGATGCACACACGCGCCCACACGTGTACACGCGCATCCACACGCCTGCACACACGTGCGCATGTAGCTATCCGATTTCAACATCGACAGATTCCACTCTCGGTGTTTTGTGGCTTTTTTACTTACAATTCTTCCAGTTTTTGTCCATGTTCGTCAGACTTCAATGCATTAATGGTAATATCGCAGGTAAAATGTCCCATTCTCAGCTAACCTGCGCTATGTACACTCTTCCTTTTTGCTCTCCTGCTCCCCCAACCCCAAAGAAAAGTATTCTTTATTCCCGACTTTTCACATGATTGACAACCTGGTGGCGAATAACCACATTTTTTATTTCTCTTTCCCTGACTCTCAGCATATTTGAGCATCTTTTCAAGTGTTTTCCCCATTAGTTCTTCCATGATTCGTCTAATCCTACCCCTTCCTCGTATTTCTATCAAGTTATTGTTGTTGTTGTTACTGTTATTATTCTGGAAATTAGTGGGATAGCTTCCTGAACTACGGAGGTTCGTCTTTCATTCTGTGTTCTGTAAATCTCCTCACCCCTCAGCTTCTTTTCATGTTGGTTACACTCTGCCAGTTTTCACACAGGCTTTCGGTTGCTTGTTTTATACCCCTGCATTCAGGCCTGTTCCTTTTTCCCCACTCAGGGCTCCAGGAATCGAGTCCTGCCCTGGAAGGCCTCCGCTTCACACCATACAAATATTCTCTCTTTCTCCTGCGAGCAGCACAGACCCCCGCCCCGGCCAGCTCTGGAAAGCACACTCTTTCGACGTGGTCTGGGCTAAGACCCGAGATATGACTTTTATTCTCTAATCACAGGTCCAACGGACCCGAACCGTGCATTAAACCACCCACTTTGTCCCCTCATTCAAAATGCACTATTGATTATACGCTAAATCCCCATCTATTCATCCCCGACACCTTCAATGCAACCCTATTGACCAAGAAAACTGTATGCGCTGTGACTCTGACGAGAGAAAGAGAGGAACTGAAAGAAGCAGTCTCCCCAGAGAATGCTCTGGACCCAGGAACAGTGCTGTGGACCCAGGGAGGACACGATGGACCCAGGGAGATCGCTGTCCAGGGTGCCGTGCCCCACACATGGTCCAGAACCCTCACAGAGCTCGGATGGAGGGTTCACCCAGCAACATGAGAGAAAACCCGGTTTCCTGCCCCAGAGCATCAGAGCTGGGAGCAAGCCACTGAGCTGACTCTCTGGGTCCCTCCCGGAGGGAGCAGGACCCCGGCTCTGCCCGAGGCCCCTCGGGCGCCCAGGGCCCACTGCTGGTCAGTCAGCACCTTGCCAGGCTCCCCTCCATGACCTAGAGCGACCGGACAGGAGACCCTGAGAGCGGACACCCCTCCTGGCCTCGGGCCAGGTTCCTCGGTTACCGTGTCCTCACTGCTGGGCCCCTCCAAGCCCCGGGCCCCGCCCGCTTCCTCAGGGACAGGACAGCCCCATCGCACATGCTGGCTGCTGTGACAGCACCCTAATGTCGAGCACTGGCTAACCAGATTTGACACTTTACCTGAGAATGACGGACTCCTTGCCCAAACTCTCCCTGACATTCCCAGAGGCCGGCTCCAAGGATGGCCTTGATCTGCACCAGCCCCCAGACACCGCGCTGGGACCCGAGCGCCCAGAGGTCTACACTGCATCCAGAGGATGGCTTGAGAGAGGAAGGATCCAGCCCACAGCTGGGTGGGCAGGGCCTCTGCAAGGCCAGCGTCCGGCCCAGGAGAGGCTCCTCCTGGCCCCCAGAAGCCCGCCTCCAGCTCGAGAACCTTCCTGCCAGCTGCACAGAGAACATCCGATCAAGTGTGTCCTGGTGTCTGAAAAACGTGGCTTCTGCAAAGACACGGACTCTAATCGCAGGTGGAACGTCTGGCATGGCTTTGGAGAGCCCCCCCACCCCGTCCAGCTCATACAGAAGTGAGGCGTGGGCAGGGCAGGTGCAACCACAGGGTGCTTCCTCCCGAGGCAGCGAGGACCCCAGGGGGCGGGCGGAAGCCAGCTCGGCACACAGATGAGCCGTGGAAACGAGAACCAGAAACGCAAGAAGAGCTTTAGATGAACCAAGAAAGCTCGGACAGGGAAGGGACCAACCGAGGTTAGACTGGAGAGAACCACGTGCCCTTCTCTGGGGGGACGACGCCTGTGCCCTTGGGGCCTCGGCCAGCGCTGGTCACGTGGCCACACGTCGCGTCTCCTGCCCCGAACGGGGTAGGGAGCAAGGCTCTGGTCCAGCCACACCCTCCGGCCAGGAGGGCCAGGTCCCCGCCTCCTGCTGGCCCAGGCCCGAGGGAGACACCAGTGGAGCCTGAGGAGGACTAGGGTCTCTCTTGGAAACGCCCAGGCTCCATCAGTCCCAGTGCCCCCAAGGTGGAGCTGTGACAGGCACGGTCCCAAGAAGGCAGTGGATTCCCGCCCCTCCCCGACCCCAGCAGTTGAGCTCATCAGAGAAAACAGAGGGAACACAGGTGCCGGCTGCATGCAGCACACAGTAAACACCGCTGTGCGTGGCGGAGGGGGCTGCCTTCCACCCCAGGGGACAGGGACGGGGGGGACGGGGCTGAGCCAGGTCTGGAGACCAGATAAATGCACTTACGGTAAATTTTACCCAACAGGTAGTCTTCCAGTTAAAGGAAACAGAAATCATGACATTTCTCAATAACAGGAGAAACTCAATGAGCAAAAGGGAATTTTTTCGGAAAAAAAAACCCACACATTTTTTCCCTTGAGGATGGAAGAGTCACAGCCTAGGAGGTGCCCGGCCGGCTGGGTTTACAGCCTTCAGGTCGGGGCAGAGCAAGACGGCTTCCCAAGGGGGTGGGGCAGCTTGTCCGTGGGAGCAACTCCCGGCTGCCAGAAGCATCTTACGCACCAGACCATCCCTGCAGGACGGAGAGACCTAGAAACCCCAGTGCGCCCTCCCTACCGCCCAGAACCACCCGCCACGGAGGTCAGGGAAATCAGATGCATCCAAACAGGAGAGCGGGACAGGAAGAGCAGAAGCGTCCACACAAAACACCATCAGAAAGACTGCGAACAATAGCAGCAAAGGGCCCCGGAGACGACGAAAATTCACACATACAAAATGTGGCTCGAACATGTAATCAGTGAACTTAGAACACACCCTCACACCATACTCGAAAATCAACTCAAAATGGCTTAAAGACTGAAATATAAGACATGACGCCGTAAAACTCCTAGAAGAGAACATAGGCAGAACATCCTCGGACACAAATCATACCAATGTTTTCTTAGGTCAGCCTCCCAAGGCAATAGAAATAAAAGCAAAATTAAACAAATGGACCTAATCAAACTTATAAGCTTTTGCATAACAAGGGAAACCACCAACAAAAGGAAAGACAAGCTGTGCACTGGGAGAATATTGGCAAATTATGCGACCGATAAGGGCTTCATTTCCAAAATACACAAACAGCTCGTACAACTCAGTAACAAAACACAAACAACCCAATCGAAAAATGGGCAGAAGACCTAAATAGACATTTCTCCAAAGAAGACATACAAATGGTCAACAGGTACATGAAAAGATGTTCAATATTACTAATTATTAGGGAAATGTAAATCAAAACCACAATGAGATGTCACCTCACACCTGTCAGAATGGCTATCATCAGAAAAGACCACAGATAACAAATATTGGTGAGGATATGAAGAAAAGGGAATGCTTGGGCTTCCCTGGTGGCGCAGTGGTTAAGAGTCCGCCTGCCGATGCAGGGGACACGGGTTCGTGCCCCGGTCCGGGAAGATCCCACATGCTGCGGAGCGGTTGGGCCCGTGAGCCATGGCCACTGAGCCTGCACATCCGGAGCCTGTGCTCCGCAACGGGCGAGGCCACAACAGTGAGAGGCCCGCGTACGGCAAAAGAAAAGGGAATGCTTGTACACTGCCGGTGGGAAGGTAGATTGGTGCAGCCACTATGGAGAACAGTATGCAGGTTCCTCAAGAAACTAAAAACAGAACGACCACACGACCCGGCAATTCCACTCTTGGGCATATATCCAAAAAAAACAAAAACACTAATTCAAAAACCTACATGCACCTCAGTGCTCCTAGCAGCACTATTTACAATAGCCAACACATGGGGGTAACCTAAATGCCCATCAGCAGATGAGTGGATAAGAAGATGTGGTACAGGGCTTCCCTGGTGGCGCACTGGTTGAGAGTCCGCCTGCCGATGCAGGGGACGCGGGTTCGTGCCCCAGTCCAGGAAGATCCCACATGCCGGGGAGTGGCTGGGCCCGTGAGCCATGGCCGCTGAACCTGCGCGTCCGGAGCCTGTGCTCCGCAACGGGAGAGGCCACAACAGTGAGAGGCCTGTGTACGACAAAAAAAAAAAAGAAGAAGAAGAAGCAACTACAGAACCCCATGCACTCTAGAGCCCACGTGCCACAACTACTGAGCCTGCGCGCCTAGAGCCCATGCTCCACAACAAGAGAAGCCACCGCAATGAGAAGCCCAGTGCACCACAACAGAGTAGCCCCCGCTCGCCGCAGCTAGAGAAAGCCCGCGCGCAGCAACGAAAGACCCAACGCAGCCAGAAATAAATAAATAAATAAATTTAAATAAATAAATAAGATGTGGTACATATATACAATGGAATATTACTCAGCCGTTAAAAAGAACGAAATAATGCCATTTGCAGCAACATGGATGGACTTGCAGCACGTTATGCTAAGTGAAATAAGTCAGACGGAGAAAGACAAATACTGTATGATCTCACCTATATGTGAAATGTTAAAAATACAACAAACTAATGAATATAGCAAAAAAAAGAAGAAGACTCACAGATATAGAGAACAAACTAGTGGTTACCAGGAGTGGGGGAAGGGCTCTATAGGGGTGGGGGGAGTGGGAGGTACAAACTATTGGGTGCAAGTTAGGCACAAGGATGTATCGTACAACACGGGGAATGTAGCCAGTATTTTGTAATAACTGTAAATGACGTGGAACCTTTAAAAATTGTATTAAATTTTTTTAAAAAATTCATCAATCCAGTAAACATAAGGAGAAAAAACTCACGTCACCATCTCTGTGGACATTTCTGCCTTAGACACACACTCTCCCAGGAGACAAGGGGCAGGTGTCACCTCCTCAGGGATCTGCCCAGGAGACCCTGCGGTCTTGAGCCTGTGCCACTGTCACTCGACTATTAACATCTCACTGGAGGTATCGCCCTGTTCAACTGTCTGGGAGGAAGAATTAAAGGGTTAAAACTGGGAAGAAGGAGGGAAACTATGATGATGTGTGATGTATGTTGACATCCCCCTGCTTCTGGGAAACCCATGAGGATCAAATGAGAAAAACCACCATGAAGATCACCGAGTACGTAGTCAGGATATAGAATTAAAACATGAAAATAACGAAAATAAATGAAAATAATTTCATCACAGATGGTCACAAGTTAGAAGACATCCTGAGAGACAGTAGCCCACGTTACAGTCGGTGCAGAAAAGGGAAGTCAGCTCACTAATAAACTCCGGGAAGGAAAATGCAGCACCTGCAGAGGGGTCTCTCTCAGCCCTCCTAAGGACACACAGTCACATGCAAAACGCAGAAACACCACGCACAGCCCTGGACGCTGGGGCAGAGCTCTGAACAGGGCCTGCAGCCTGAGCAAGTCTGTGGAGATTCTGAGCCCGGCCACCGCCTGGAACAGCTGACTGTGGGTGGATCAGAATGACACCCGTCTGTGGGCGGAGAGGATGCAGCCAGTGCAGTCAGTGTCTGCAGAGGGCGCAGCCATGCCAGGTTCCCAGAGAAGCTCCAGACACACTGCATTTGAGGCTCATCTTATCAGCGTGTTTATAAAACTTCAACAGTCACCGTGATAACGAGAATACATTTATTTTCTACACAAGAGCTGTTTGTCTTCCACATGCTGCTAACATCTATTTGATATTTATTCAATATCCAATAAAACTAGTAATTAACCTAGTTTTTCTTTCTTTAAAAAAAAGGAAAAGAAAAACCAGAGAAATGGAAATGACTTCATTTGGTCCCCAGCATCAAGAGAAGATGGGGTGGGACGCACAGCGGTGGCACCTGCTGGCTCATCCACACGCCCCCATCGGGCGGCTCGGGGTGAGCCAGCTGCCGGCCTTGGCTGCCGGGGTCATCGTCACAAGCGCGCTCGGCCCCAGGGGCCTCCTGGTCAACTCAGAGGCCTCTTCCAGGGCCTGCTTCCTCGGCGGGCCCTGCTCACTCAGGCGTACACCCCGAAAGCCTGCCCTGGCCCCAGCCCTGACTGCTGAGTCCGGTGGTCCTGGATGGCCCCCCGTGCCAGGAGTGGCCACTGACCATTTGAAGGCCAAAGCTATTTTCCAGACTGGGAACTTGGGGCAGCAAAGCAAGGTCCTCTCCAGGCTCCATCCTGGAGAGTCTCAGAAGACCCCTGGCTTGTGTCATCCAAAAGGGGCTCAGTGCCCCAGGCACTCCTGGGGTAGGGGAGGGTCCTGCCAACAACCAGGAGTCTGTGGGGTTGGCCCCCTCGTGGGGCAACAGGCTTCCACGTGGGCTCAGGCCTGCAGGGCAAGGGCACACCCACCAGCGCGAGGCCGGCCCCCCCTCGCTCTGGACACAGCGCCATCCCCCTCGGAGCCCACCCTGCAGCTGGATGGCCTCTCCCATGCCCAGAAACCTACCCCCCCCATCAGCTCAGCAGGTGCAGTAGCCTGCTCCCAGCCCAAGCGGCCACAGTCCTGGACCACCAGCTACTCCCTCAGGACATACAACTAACCAGACGGTTAGGTTGGCTCCTACCCCAGGGAGAGCCAGAGACGCCCTCCACCCCGCAGAGGGAGCTGCCGGGAGGGTTCCTTGTCACCCCCCTACCTTCCGTAGACAGGGACTAATTAAAATGCACGTGGTTCCCGGGGAGTCATTGGAAAGGGGCCTGTGATCTATTCATTCATCATCTCTGCGTCCACTGGGCGCCGTGTCCGTATTACTGCAGATAATCTGAGGAGAGATTTCTGGCAAAGGCCAGACTCTATCCGCTGCAAGACAGGGCTTCCCCAGCGAACTCCCTGAATGGAGTAGTTAGAACGGAAAGTCACAGATATCCATCCATTAACCAAATAGAAACGGAAATGTCTTCTCCGAGGCGTCGTTACCTGCTTGCTGAGGTAAATCCAGTGCTTCAGATGCGTTAACCTCTCCCGGGCGGCCTCTCATCCAGCGCGATAATGGGCGGCCGCCCAGATGCCTGACTGTCTGACCTTTATCCAGCTGAAAGCACAGGGCTCTGGGTGTTAAGTGGATGTCGCTCCGGGATAGAATTGATCCTGGAATGAGGATCTTTGGAGCTGTGTTAGGTAGTGTGACGGGAAATGGACTCGGTACTCTTGGCTCAGGGGAAATTAAACAAAACCCAATGCAAATCGTCTTTTCCCTACTGAGCTGCTTTAAAGCACTACCAGCTCCTCTCCCTCCTCAGAGACCCAGCGGCTCTGCTCAGGATTCAAAGGGAAATCCGTAAGCCTGTTGTACAAGGAAACTTCTGGGAATAGTAAGGTGGACATTAACATCTTCACTCTCAAGTGGTGGATTTGAGTCTGAAAGAAATATCAAAATAGTTAAGAACACTTTGGAAAAGATTAATGGGAAAGGACTTGCCCTGCCGAAACCAAACACAACATTGGGACCACTCGAAATAGAGGTAACGTGGATGCAGGACCCTTCTCGGACATGACGGTCATAAACACTGGTAAAACGACCCCAAACTACATAAAGACACTGGGAAGCTCCCCAAAGCAGACAGTTACTGGTGGGTCCGTCTTGGAAAACGGTATCTCGAAGGAGTAAGAATCGGGACTCGTGTCTTCCTGGACCACGGCTCGGTCTGCAGGAAGCGAAGGAGGAAAGGCACAGCCTGCTTGGTTGAAAGTCCCAGGGATCAGCGCGCAGGGCCGTCAGAAGCTGGAAACAGGGAAACGCTGGCCCTTGGGGAACAGCAGGATCTGAACTCTGAGTATGAACCGGCCGAATGCGGCTGACGGTGGCAACACAGAACCACGGGGAAGACTCCCTCCACGGGGAAGGAAGGCAACACAGAACCACGGGGAAGACTTCCTCCACGGGGAGGAAGAGCAGGCAGACGCCAGAGAGAAGTCTGCTCTCGAAAGACAGGCCACCGAGAGCATCCCCAGGCGGGAGGTCCCGAGCAGCTCTCAGCAGAAAGGTGAACGCTGCGTGCGCGATGCCCCGGGGCCACAGCTGCACTGCTCCAGGGAGGGGGCATCTCTAGAAATAAGGAGGCCCCAAACCCCAGGCTGATCACCAAATTAGAAAGGTGTGGGAGACCCTCGAGGGGCCAGGCTGAAAACAGCCATCGTGGGAAACCATGAAAACAGAACAGAAACATAATGCCAGGGAAGCGAGGTGTGCAGTGTCTGCTCAGAAAAGCTAACACCTACTGGGACAAGAAGGACAAATAATCTAAGAAGAATACGAAGAAATCCAGAGCCACTAAAATGTCTTACCACCAATGTCCAGTTTTTAGCCTATTGTTAGACGGACAAAAAATAGGACATTTTGACCCACAGTCAGGAAAAAAAACATCAATATAAATTGAATCCAAATGGACCCAAATATTGGATTTAGCGGAAAAAGACCTCAAAGCCACTCTTATAAATGTGTTCAAAAGTAAAGATATATTCAAAGAATAAAAATAATGGATACGAAAAAGTACAGGAAAATATTATATCAATGAGTAAACAGATGAGAAATCTCCGTAGGCAAACGGACACTGTAGAAGATGGAAATTCTAGAACAGGTAACTACAATAACTGAAAGATAAAGTTACTAGGTAGCCTTGACATCACTTTCCAGGTGGCCAAAGAAAGAATTGTAAGCTTGAGGATACAACAACAGAAACTGTCTGATCCAAAATGCAGAGAGTGAAAGAGATCGAGGAAAGCTGAACAGAACCTCAGAGACGCGTGACGTGCGCATAACTGGAATACCAGGAGAAGAGAGAAGACAAAAGGGGGAAACAACAGACGTTTGCCAAATATACATAATGGCCGTAAACTTGGTGGAAAACGTTAACTCACAGATGCAAGAAGGTCCAAAAACCCCAAACGGGATAAACAAAAATACAACCGGCCTTAGACACATCACGGGCGGCAAAGTTCTAAAAGTCAAAGGTAAAAAGACAGTCCTGAAGGAAGCCAGAGAAAAACACGTGAAATACAACAAACAATGAAAAAAATAACAGGAGGTTCTCATCAGGAATGAAGGAAACCCAAAACTGGGGAATCATTTATTTAATAAATAAATTATTAGCAAATTGAATTATTCACGAATATAAGCATATGTAAATACTGAAAGTTAGTATTTCTTTCAATCTATTCATCACAACCAAGGAAGCTTTGTCCCAAGAAGTATGGAATGGTGCCACATCAGAAAATCTGTCTAATTCACCACATTTACAGACTGAAAGAGAGGGTCTGAACCGTCTTGTCAACAGTTTTTTTTTAAAAAAGGGCATAAACAATGTTCAATACTCATTAACTGGGAAACTCTGCTAGACCTCCTGGGTAACTGTCAACATTGGTGGGAAGTGCAGCCTCCAGCCCGGTCACGTTGCTCCTGGACAGACAGATGTCCTGGAGCTTTGCCGGACAGAGTGTAGTCTTGGACCGACATCAGCATCGCTGGGGAAATGCAGGGTCTCGGGCCCCACCCCAGACCTGCTGCAGCAGAATCTGCATTTTAACAGAACCCCCCCAGCCACTCGTGTGTGTGTGTGTGTGTGTGTGACAGCTCAAAAGCCCAGGGACCCTGCATGTGAGTCTCATGACATTTATTTCGATTTTGTTTGTAATCGAGAAAAATTGAAAACTCCTCAACGTCCAGTGCAAAAAAAAAAAAAAAAAGAATGCCAGGCGCTCATTTATGGAAAGGGAAGCTGTAGTTCAATGGATGAACCAAGCCTACACAAACCAAAGAAAAACGCTTCTGCAAAACACAAAACAGCAGGTTGTGACCGCATGTCATAAATATTAAAATAGCGTACGCGCAAGGAGGACACAGCATTTTGGCGGTACGTATGGTGTGGGTGGAAACCAGAGTTGTGGTCCTGGACACCCTGAATGGGAGCGGGGCCTGGTTCCAAAAGAAACCCGCGGTCTGTAATATACGTTTCCTGAAAAAAGGTGGGAAGGGGACCTTAGGCATGTACCTTCTGCACATTGCCTTCTCTGAGTTTTTAACTTTTTTTAACATCTTTATTGGAGTATAATTGCTTTACAATGGTGTGTTAGTTTCTGCTTTATAACAAAGTGAATCAGTTATACATATGTTCCCATATCTCTTCCCTCTTGCGTCTCCCTCCCTCCCACCCTCCCTATCCCGCCCCTCTAGGGGGTCACAAAGCACCGAGCTGACCTCCCTGTGCTATGCGGCTGCTTCCCACTAGCTGTCTACCTTACGTTTGGTAGTGTGTATATGTCCATGCCTCTCTCTCGCTTTGTCACAGCTCACCCTTCCCCCTCCACACTAAGAATCAGACAAGGCATATTAAAATGCAAATGATACTGGGTTATTGCTGTTTCGGGGGTGGTTTGTTTTTTGGCTGCGTTGGGTCTTTGTCACTGCTTGTGGGCTTTCTCTAGCTGTGGTGAGCGGGGGCTCCTCTTCGTTGCGGTGTGCCGGCTTCTCATTGCAGTGGCTTCTCTTGTTGCAGAGCATGGGCTCTAGGCGCCGGGGGTTCAGTAGTTATAGCACATCAGCTCAGTAGTTGTGTCGCGCGGGCTTAGTTGCCCCACGGCATGTGGAATCTTCCCAGACCAGGGATCAAACCCGTGTCTCTTGCAATGGCAGGCAGACTCTTTTTTTTTAATAAATTTATTTATTTTATTTATTTATTTTTGGCTGTGTTGGGTCTTCGTTGCTGTGCACGGGGTTTCTCTAGTTGCGGTGAACAGGGGCTACTCTTCATTGCAGTGCACACTCTTCTCATTGCAGTGGCTTCTCTTGTTGCGGAGCATGGGCTCTAGGCGTGCGGGCTTCAGTAGTTGTGGCTTGCGGGCTCTAGTGCGCAGGCTTAGTAGTTGTGGTGCACGTGCTTGTTGCTCCACGGCATGTGGGATCTCCCCGGACCAGGGCTCAAACCCATGTCCCCTGCATTGGCAGGTGGATTCTTAACCACTGAGCCACCAGGGAAGCCCAGCAGGGCAGATTCTTAACCACTACGCCACCAGGGAAGTCCCTGTTGTTTTTTATGTTATAATTATTTTTATTTACATATTTATTCTTTGGCCACGCTGCACAACTTGTGGGATCTTAGTTCCCTGACCAGGGATCGAACCCACGTCCCCTGCAATGGTAGCGTGGAGTCTTAACCACTGGACCATCAGGGAAGTCCCCAGGGTTGTTGTTTTTTAAATCATGACCACAAGCTCCACAATACAGAACCCTAGGGGATAAAACTCATCGTTTCGGAAAGCAATTTTCCAAGATATATCAAGAAACTTTGTCTTGCCATCATATCTTAGGACCACATTCCTTTAAAAAAAAAAAGTGGAGACCACCTCATACAGAGAACTATTTATAAATGGGGAAGAATTAGAAACAAGCATCACTTCCCAGACCCATGGTCCCAGCTGTGACCTGTCACAATGGCCTCCCGCAGGCTCTGCCTGCCAGGCTCCCTGGAGAGGGAGGTGCAGCTGTGCCCAAAGTTCACAGATGCACGTGGGCTCCAAGTCCGTCAGGGGGCCCTGAGCCTGGTGGGAATTCCCAGTGTGGGCTCAAATCATTCAGCCCTTCAACTGGCCAAGGAACAGCTCAAAACCCAGTTCTGCTGGTCCACAAGAGGCGAGGGGGAACGCTGTCCCCTGGACCAGCTGTTCCCCGCCTGGTCTGTAATGAGGCCACAGGCAGGTGGACGTCTGGGTCCAATTCAGTGATCCGTGTTGAAGGAAACCCCCCAGGAGGAACCAAGGCCTAGACTGACGCAGTTATTTTCCTGAAACCTCGACAGTGAGGAACCCAGAACTTGGGGGGTGTGCTGATGTTCTGAGGGCATCACAGGGAAGTGACCACCCCAAGCCCAGGGCGGCTGGCACGGCTGTGTGCCCGTTGGGGATCTGGGTCCTCGGGGACCTGCTGCCCATCCCCCTGGTGGGCATTCCTCCCCCTAAAACCAGACCTTCTCTCCAGGCACATTTCCCGAGAAGGTTCTTACTCACTCAAGGTATTTTTACCTTGACCGTAATGTGGCCACAGGACAAGGCATGGCCAGTGTCCACCGAGACAACACCCTCCGGGGCTGGGGGGTCTCGCCCCAGCGGGCTCTGGATAACAGCCCAGTCCCCATGCACAACGCACAGCTGAGCCCGACGTCCCCAAGGAAATCTGTACAGACCTTACGTGGACACTTATTTCAAAAACAGCCCAACATTTCAAGGTCATCCAGCTGCCTACACCTCAAAAAACAAAAAATCCTTCAGAACTAGCGCACCGAACAGACCTAATGCCTCATTAAGACCGTTAGAGGCAGGGGTGCCTCTCATGACAAACGTCATTTATGGAGCCTCAAGGCAGCCTCTGTCGGGACCTCGCTGGGAAAAGAGGGAATTTGGGCGCAAGGAGGTTTGGAGAGAAAGAGACTCCTGGAGGCCTCGCTTTGTGGACTTTCGCCCTTGGGGATCCCAGCCACTGACTCTGCCGCTCTGGCGCGGCCCCCTCCTCACCTGGGGATGGACGCCCCTCCCACCATCTGTCTGCGGGACACAAGCCCTTCCCGAGAGCCTTCGGACATTTACAGCAGTGAGCGGGGCCGGGTTCCTAGGAAAGCTCTGGAAGCCTGTCTGGGCCGAGTCACTCCCAAAAGTATTGCTGGCCGCACAGGGCTCCTCGGGGAAGTGACCCCCCGTCCCCGGCGAGGAGGCCGAGAACAAGCCCTTCCCTCCCTGCAGCGGCCTAGGGGCCCCGGGCTGAGCTGTGTGGGATGAGACCCCATGACCGCAGCAGGCACACCACTCCACTCAGCCCAGCTGACCTCACTTCTGGGCCTCGGGGCAGCCTCCGGGGCCCTGCCACCCCACCTTCACGTGTGAGCCGCCTTCAGCCTCCGACCCTCGCTCAGCTGCGAGAAGGACCAGGGTCCCCCCAGTCGGGCACGGGCGGCCCTCGGACAGCACGGCCGGAGCACTGCAGGGCTTCCCATGTCTGGCTACAGGCGTGTAGCATCTCATGACCAAAATAGATCCCTCTGAAGAGCACCCCACACTCCGTCCAACCCTCCGCCCAACACCGATTAAGCACCTCCTGTGTGCCCAGCCCTGTCCCAGGAGCTGCTGGGGAAGAGGATGAAGAGAGGGGGGCCGTGCGCTCTGGGTCTCACCTTCCGGGGCAGATGGAGAGAAAACGAGTGCGCTCGGGGTAGTGGGATGCTGGCAGCTGGGGATAGGACAAAGCTGGAAGGGGCACTGGGGCCAGGGGTGGGGGGAGAGCCAGCAGAGGGGGGTCCCTGACAGCACGTCCCTGATCAAGTCCCCAGGAATCGGAGAAGAACGCTATCTCATATGGCCAAGACAGAGGACCGTGCTTCAGACACCATGAACATTTCAGTTATTAATTTTGTTCATCGCCCATCAATTAAAATTAAAAATTACATGTGCGTGTGGTTTGCCACTGTTGCATTATTAAAATCCACTGGTGTTTCATGATTTGTTGGGAAAACAAAAGAGAGAGAGAGGACTAAAATCTTCAGGAGATTCTGAACAAGAAATCTTTTTTAGGACAGAGACAAGTCGAAGACATAGCATCTTGATTTCTGAAAAATTAATACTGTTTGTAGAAGTAAATATACGGAGAAAATGAAACATGGTGTGGGATATATTTTAAATGTATCACATTTAATTCACGTTTAAGTTGTGACTTTTTTCTTTTGTTTTGCTGAAAAGCTCTTCCCATTTTTTTTTTAAGCTGTGAAAGGAAAGAGCAAACAAAGGGAAATTAGAAATAAAATAAGAGGTTAGAGAGTGGTCTGGCCATTCTTCCAAAAGTTACACATAGCAATACCACATGACCCAGCAATTCCACTCCTCGGTGTTCCCCAGGAGACTTGAAACAGAGACTCAAACAGACATTGTACAGGAACGCTCACAGCAGCCAGGAAGTGGAAGCAACCCAGGTGGCCTCAGCTGATGAAAGGATAAACACAGGTGGTCCATCCATAACACGGAAAGCCATCCAGCCTTAAAAGGTGATGAAGCCCTGACCCTCGCTACCACACCACGAACCTTGAGAGGTTATGCTCAGGTAAGGACGCTAGACATAAAAGAGCAGATACTGCACGAATCCATTTATGGGAAATGTCAGGGCAGGCAAACCCACGGAGACAGAAGGCAGGATGGTGTTTGCCAGGGGCTGGCAGGGGGAGGGGGTACGGAGTTAGTGCTTAATGGGTAGGCGGCGACCTTTTGGAGCGATGAAATGTTTCAGAACTACATAGAGGTGGTAGTCCCACAACACTGTGAAAGTACTAAGTGCCCCCGGACTGGTCACTTTAAAATGCTCCTGTTACAGGAATTTCACTTCAATAAAATCAAACAAGATGTGAAAATTAGAGGGATGGTCACTGGAGCTGCCAGAGCTTTGTGCAAACTACGAAGCACCCTCAGGTAAAGGTGCAGACGGGCCACCGACCCCAGGTAACACCCTGTGCTCCCCAGGCTCTGAGCCCCATGAGGGCGGCATTCATCCCTAAGGGACCAACTCCTGCCCCTTCAGACACAACGACATGCTCAGTCTGGTGTGAAAATAATCATCAGTTCTCAGCAGCTAGGCTGAGAGCAGGTGGAGTGTTGGCCCCCCTCTCCGGACTCCCTTGGCCATCCCCTTCCCGTATAAATACCCCGCCCATCTGTGCAGAGACTTCTCATTTGATGTCTGAGAATTCAGTAGAGGTCAGGGTCTCTTCTCTGAGTCCGTCCCCCTTACATCAGAGAACTTGGTCTATTGTTTCAAGGGTTTGTTCGTGGTCCCAAGGTATCCGTCTGTCTGTCTGTCTTGGTCCCTGGGTAGAGAAGCCCCTCCCCCTCCTGGCTGCAGAGAGAGTCCCTTTCCGGCCACAGGTCATGGGATCCTGGGCTTTCGGTTTGCCCTCTAAGCAGCCTCAGCCTCCTCGCCCACCGACAGCATTAAGATGTTTTGGACGGATCAGATCATTTTGGGTTGCAAGCTGTCCCCGGGCCTGGGCACCCGACAGCTGCCACGTCTGATTAAACTGTGATGCATTGAGCTCGACTCTCAGCGCTGGGCTGTTAGCGCGGGTGATGAGGGAGCCGTGACCTGGAAAGGACGGCGGACGCCGGGCACGCAGCTCTTTCTCTAACACCCTTCTCCGCAGTCAGGAAACACGAGCTGCCTGCGTCTCTGTGGGTGTGAATATTCTGTTAAAATTAGCCATCAAGAGGGAAAAGATCCAAAGATGTGGCATCGTCGTCTATGGTGAAATCGGGTCCCCTTATGCTCTGCTCGGAGACTGCGGAGCTGCTTTTCTGACAGGAAGGGCCACTTTCCCTAACAAGACGATGGAAATGTGTGAGCACGTGAGCCCGGCTTCCTGCCTCTGAGACGTAACAGCCCAGCGCAGCAGAAGCAGAGCTCAGAGCAACCCCACCCGCGTGAGGGTCCCAGGAGCCCCCCGGCTGGCCGACCGGCTGCCCCCCTCAAGGAGGTTGCAGAGGAGGTGACCTCGCCCCCCGGTGTGCCTGCCAGGCCGGGCAGCCCCCCCGAATCACCAGCAGTGGGGGGAGCCTCAGGAGGAGCCCCCACAGAGAGGGCCGAGGCTTACGTGACCCCAAACTCAGCAGCCGGGGCCCCGGAGAAAGAGCTGAGTGTGGGGTGAGAAGAGGCGGCAAGGGTCACCCGGGCAGGCGGTGGCCCCGGCTGGGAAAGCCGCCCCACAGGCTGCCTTGCCACCCGGCCTGGCACCCAGTAAGCTTCTTGAAAGTTTCATTTCCACAACACATCCTGAGGGCCTAGGACAGTGGCTGGTGCGTTTTGGGGAGCAGGGAGGGGGCTCCTTGGAGATGAGCCCTCAGCCTCGGGGGCTGCGTGGAAGCGGGGCGTCCCCACTCCCACGGCACGAGGCTCCAAGAAGCCACTTCCCTTCCCTTCAGCCACTTGTGTTCGGACTCTCGTGGCCGGAGGGCGACGGCCCGGCTCGGCTGGGCCCCCCGAGAGCCCCCCTTAGAGAGGAGCCATGTCAACTTGAAGGACCCCTGACCCACCCTTCTATACCCAGCCAGGGGTCGCCTCCCAGACAAGAAATGGGAGACGACGGGAGGGACAGAGGGACGACTCGGGTCCCCGAGCCCTGAGTGCCGCGGGGCAGGTGCAGATACCTCTTCGAGGGTTGGCGGAAGGCACTGGGTGCTGATGGGGTGAGAACCACTCAGCTCAGGGCGGGGACCCCCCATTCCAGGGCGGGCTCTGACGTGCCAAGAGAGTGGGGGAAACAGCACCATCCCAGATCCTCCCGCGAAGCTTATGAGCGGGTTTACGGGGGTCGGGGCAGAGAGGGCAGGTCTTGGGGCGCCGCTGGGCTTCTCGGACAGACACGGGCCCTCTCAAATAAACAGACCATCCCAGCAGCTCCAGGGGGCTGGGCGATGGTTAAGGAAACTTAAAAATTAGAGTTAAAAATTAGACTGAAACAAAGTACTGAAAAAGTAAAAAGACAGAATTGAGAGGCAGGAAACGGAGCCCGCAGGATGCAGAGGGAAAGGACCATTGGGTGGAACTGCTGAAAGGGCAGGGGGTGAGCGTGAGAACGGAGCCCAACCAAGAACCAGCGAGGTGCAGGGGAAGAAGCTGAAAGGAGTTAGCACGCAGGTTCGCGGGCCTCCGCGTCCAGCTTCGCCTCCTGTCCCATCCACCCGCCCACCACACAGCGGCCAGCGATCCCGCCAACGTCCGGCAGCTGCGTCACTGCCCGGGCCACAGCTGGCACTGGTTCTCCACTTCTCTCCCACCCCAGGGCCTTTGCACATGCTGTTCCCACAGACGGACACAGGCTCCCTCCCTCACCTCCTCCAAATGTTCAAACCCACCTCTGCTGTGAAGCCCTCCGGTGCTGTTAGAAACAGCAACCGACCCAGAGCTGCTCCTCCTACTGTGGACGGCCTGTGCCCCCGACTGGGGGGGAGCTCCAGGACGTGGAGGTTTCCTGGACCTCAGCGCCCACATCACCAGGATAGTAACAGGCTTGCCTGGCACTTCCCACAGTCCCGGCGCTGCTGTAAGTGCGCGAGGCCCCCAGCGACATGTGAAGATGGTGCTGCAATCCTGCCCATTCTGCAGATGAGGAAACTAAGGCCCGGGGAATTTGAACAACTCGCCCTTGTCGCCAGCTGAGAAGCAGAGGGGTGAGGTCTCAACCCGCAGCGTCTGTGCCCTTAGCCCTGGGCCCTGCTGCCCTCAGCACGTGTCCACTGATGGAACACGGAACGTGGACCCAGCATGTACACGTTCACAGACGCCCCAGGCCCCAGCAGGCCCAGCGCTGGTCTGGAGGAGGTGACAGGTGCTCATCCTGCAGTGCTAAGTACCCACAATGATACTTAGTTTACCTGCACATGTGTGCACGTGTGTGCACGTTTGTGTACGTATACACGTCTGTGTGTATGCATGTGGTGCAAACGTGTGTGTGCATGTGTCCACGCACTTGTCTGCGTCTGTGTGTGTGGTGCACACCAGTGTGAGTGCGTGTGTGGCATGCATGCATGCCTGTCTATGCGTGTGTATGTGTCCATGTGTGCACGTGTGTGGTGTGTACGTGCACACACTCGCATGCATGTGCACATCTGCAGTGAGTCCTCTGGGAGCAGGGCCTCCCCCAGAAGCACAGACCCACGGCCCCAGCCTTTCCCCACTGTCTTAGGGAAGAAGCCCCAGGCCACCCTGGCCCACGTCACACGTGCCACATGGACACACGACAGGGTCACAGGCCCCAAAATGCCCTGACTTGGCGGTGCTGGCTTGTCACGTCTGTAGCTAATTCAAGCCACAAGGGGCCCCACGAGCTACGCCTGCCTGGGTAAGAGGCTCTTCTTTGGCCAAGGCCAAGTTAAAAGCTGTTTGGGGCAGACACTGGCTGGGAGGGTCGTGCACCGCTGCTATCGGGAAAGCAAGCATGCCTTAGACTCTGGAGAGGTGACCCCCGAGGAGCAGTTCACGGGCAGGCGCAGTGACACAGCTTCTAGATTAAAGACTGGAGCCCACGGGGCGACGGGGCCTCCCAGGGCTGCCCCAGACAGGGCCGCAGTGTTGAAGGTGTCAGCGCACAAAGGCGCTTTCCCGGGTAGCCTGGGGTCTCCGAGGGGGATGCGGATGGGGCTGGAGCTCCCCCACTCAGTCCCCGGGCCCAGCGGGGTCCTGTGGAGGCTTCAGGCTAAATTAACTGTGAAACGGTGGAGAGACTGGTGACCCGACAGTGCAGCCCCTGACACGACCTGCTGAGTGTGCAGCCGCGAGGGGAGGCTGCGCCTGGGCTTCCGTTCACGACTCTTCTTAGTGACGACAAGGCAGAGGGGGAGAGGGAGCGAGGGCACGTGGGAACGCCCCGTCCTGTGCAGTGAGCATCGCAGGACACTCAGACTGAAGCCTGCGGGTGACGTTCGCAAGACGAGGCCATGTCCGGCCACCGCAAGCACTGGGTAAGTGCTCCGCCCGGAACTCCCAGAAGAGGGGGGCTTCCGGGCTTGGAATCTGCTGGGTGGACACGGGATGGACATCACGGCCTCCCCAGCAAGCAGGGCCCGGGCAAGCTAAGAGGGCTCAGGTCCCTACACTCTCCGGAAGGTCTGACCACAGAAACACAGAGATGGAGCCCAGCCGGTTGGGGGTTAAGGAGTGTAGGGGTCAAACAGGGTCCCCTCCACATTCATGTTCACCCAGAACCTCGGAATGTGGCCTTATTGGAAATAGGGTCTTTGCAGATGTAATTAGTTAAGGATCTCGAGATGAGATCACCCTGGGTTTAGGGCGGGCCCTACGTCCAATGACAGGTGTCCTTACAAGACAGGGGGGCGGGGGGGCACGTGAAGACAGAGGCAGAACCAGAGGGGCGCAACCACAGCCCAGGAGCCCCCAGGACGGCAGGCAAACCCCAGAGGCTGGAAGAGGCAGGAAGGACCCTCCCGGAGGATGCAGAGGGAGCACGGCCCGGCCCGCACCTTGATCTTGGGCTTCCGGCCTCCACATTGCGAGAGAATGAGTTTCTCTCGATCTGAGCCCCCAGTTTGTGGTGATTTGCTCTGGAAGATTCCAGGGAGCAGGGGCAGGTCCACCCACGGCACCCTAGGAAAGCGAGTCTGAGTCAGCCTCGGTCACGGGCTCCTCCTGGCCCGGCCTGGCCGCCACAGACCCAGCAGAGGTGGACAAGGTAGGCAATTACCAGGCAGAATCAGGTAACGCCGTCAGAAACCCCGGGAGTTTGGGAACAGGAGAGGGCGCGCACTTCTGTGGGATAATCGGGAAACCTTCATAAATGAGAAGGCGTGCTAGAGGGGACCTCAGGGATGGCTAAGCTTTGAGAGGTGGGGCTGCCGTGAGAAGGCAAGGGTTTCGTTTTGCTTGAAACACTAACTTCTTTCTTTTTTTTTTAATTAATTTTTATGGGAGTAAAGCTTTACAGTGCTGACTAACTTCCTTCTAACCTGAAACCTTAATGTTTCGTTCAGGGCGCTAATTGACAATACATATACCATTCTTGTCAATCCCCTTGTAAACGCGACAACCTAACAGACATGACTGCATAAATAATAGGGCATGTTGTCCAACTCCCTCCAGATGGGCTCATAAAAGAGACGCACAGAGCAGACGAGAATTTGGGTGGGATTCTTAACGCCGGGGAGAGGCCTCGAACACACAAACCTGAGGTTCCTCACTGAGCTGTGATGGGCCCTCGGAGCCCCACCGGCAGTGAAATCCGTGTTTCCTCTGGCCTTCCCCACCGCTCTGCCATCAGGGTCCCAGACGGAGCGCTTCTTCTAAATAGAACCCTTCACTGCTTCATTTCTCAGCAGCTCAGGGTAGCCCAGACAATAGTTACGACGAGGACCAGGAAAATCAAGAGAATTCACCCCCGAGAAAAGGAAAAGAAGGAAGTCACAGGTGATCAAAAGTGACAACGCATGTGGGAAGGAGAACATGCGACCCGGCGGAATATTACATTACACAGAAGGCAAATGAACAGATGAAGAAAAATAACTGCTGCGGCTCCAGGGGTGTTGCCTTGCAGAACTGGAGGCTTCTCTGCGTCCCCAGCTCACCAGCACCCACCCGCCGATCATGAACTGCCGGGGTTCCACGCTAACCCAGCTGGTGTGGATTCTCAAGGGTCCCAGTGCAGTTACACATCCATCATGACTGACAAAACAGAGACAGCGCTGGATGAAGAAAATCACCTGAGGGAGACATCACTACTGTTTCATAACGAGGCATCAGAACCACAATTCCAGGGAACCGCGGAGCAGTAACTATGCACTCCGCTCAGAAAGAGAAGCAATGGGGGCTTCCCTGGTGGCGCAGTGGTTGAGAGTCCGCCTGCCGATGCAGGGGACGCGGGTTCGTGCCCCGGTCCGGGAAGATCCCACGTGCCACGGAGCGGCTGGGCCCGTGAGCCATGGCCGCTGAGCCTGCGCATCCGGACCCTGTGCTCCGCAACGGGAGAGGCCACAACAGTGAGAGGCCCGCGTACTGCAAAAACTTTAAATAAATAAAAATGAATACATACAACATGGCCAATACCGATGGTACTTTATAAACCAAGGATTTTCACGAGGCCCTTTCTGTACCTCTTCTGTTTGTAAATAAATAAAGCTGGTGAAGAATTCAACGCCTCTAGTGACCAAAGATATGGAAACCAGAGTAGCAGTGCAGCATTTTCATCATCTACCAATTTGGCAAAGGATTTAGAAGCAAAAACACACAAAATGCGCCGTGTAGGCAAGGGTTTAGGAAGAGAGCTCCTGGTGTGGGTTGAGCTCCTGGGACGTTAGCTCAGGTGGAGGCTGGGGCGCGCCATCCCTTCATCCCCGCCTCACGCCCACATCCGCAGAAGCCCAGGCATGTTACGGCAGAGACTGTCCCTCGTAGCTTCACAACCCTGAGAGGTTCCCTCGTCCATAAAAGAAATGGCCTCACACCTGCCTCTGGGACAGTGGAGACACTTGTCAGGGACCACGTAGCACCTCCTCCCCCCGAAAAATGGTACACTGATGTCCTCTCCCCGTACCTGCACGTGTCACCTTGTTTGGAAGCAGGGTCTTTGCCAGTGTGACCAAGTTCAGATGAGGTGACGCTGGAGTAGGGTGGACCCCGATCCGGTGACTGGTGTCCTCACAGGAGAGGGGACACAGAGACACAGACACGGGGAGAAGGCCATGCGACAGCAGAAGCAGAGACGGGGGTGATGCAGCCCCAAGCCGGAGACCCCCAGGATGGCAGCAAGGACCCTCCCCTCCTCCCCAGGGGGAGTGGGCCTCCCACACACACCCTGCGACGGCAGACCTCCAGCCTCCAGAAGGTGAGAGAATAAATTCACCTGGAGCCACTGAGTTTGTAACTCCAAGAGTGAGTCACACGTGCATTTTATGTATTTTTCACCTTGACCCCCAGTTCCTCATTCACTCAGCAGACGCACAGAGAGCCCCACACACACCCAGCCCACCCGATCTCCAACAGCCGCCCTGCACCATGCCCAGCAAATTAGCCCCCGGCCAGGGCAAACCCATTGCAAACCCAGGGCAAACCCATTGCAGTGCAAACCCGTTCAGGGCAGCCGAGATCAAGTTCCTGCAGCAGAGGTGGCTCGTTTCCCAAAGGACAAACTTTTCCTTTTAGTTTTCATGTAAAACCCTGACTGGGGGCCTGACCTGGCTGTGCATTCAGCTAACCTCAGTGTCCTAATCTCCTGCAGAGAGATGCGTGGCCTTCTAACTACATCACAGACAGTAGAATGTAGGCAAAGGTTGCTGGGTGGGATTTCTAGGAAAGATACTTAAATGGGGACATCTCAGCTGTCAGGTCCCCTCACGCTTTCCCCTTTTACCCTCCCACCTGGAAAGGAGACATGAGGGCTGGAGCTACAGAGGCCATCTTACAGCCATGAGGCAAACTTATGGCAGAGCTCAGGACATGGACAGCACGTGGAGATGGACAGCCAACCTCCAGATTTTCCTTTCACGTGAGAGGATAATTTTGTTTAAATCACCGTGGTTTGGGTCTCCGTTACTACAGCGAATGCAGCTGCTATCTGACCCACACCTCAGGAAGCGTACCACACGCGTGACACCAGCGAGCTCGCTCCACAATCGCGTCCTGTGCCGCTTGCCGCCGTCCGAGCTGACCGTGCCCCAGACCAACCAGGACAGAAATGCCAGGCTGCCTGGGATTGGGAAGTAGCCCTGAAAGGACGCCACCATCCATGCCTCAGGGCTCACCGTCCATGGAAGAGACAGACAGACAAGCACCAGGGGACACGGGAAAACGCCCATCATCACCAGAACCCAAACGCAAACAACGTCGATAAGCAGCTGCGGTTTCTGCCCGCTTGAATCAAGAATGAAGACGGCACGTCCGCTGTGGGCCAGGTGGGTGGAGACTGGCCCTCACCCATGCATATCCGGCCAGGCCAAGTGGGAGAACACTTTTAGAAAATATTTTGATAATAGGCTTTTTTCAATTCCACATAAATTTCACTCGTGGAAATCTTCCCAAGGGGACAATCTTAAATACATAAGAAGTTTTATACACAAGGATGCTCCCTCTCTCCTCACAGTTTCTGGGGGTGGGATGATAACTCAGAGGGGTTTCCACCCACGTCCATCTGCTGATGACGCCCGGATCCTGCCATGAGCCTGGCTCTCGCTCTGAAGTTTACAAAAGCCTCCAGCCGTGTCCACCCAAGCCGCGATCCACGGGCGCTCAGTCAGTCTGTCCACAGTGGAACTCATCCCCTTCCCGCCACTAGGCCTCCAGGTCAAGCCAAGAATCATCCTGCCTCTCCCCTCCTAACGCCTCCCACCCACGTTTGCCCCCGGACGCCCCAACGCCCAGGCCCTCGCCTCACGCCCACATCTCACTCTGGTCCCTCAGCCTCCTCCAGGAAACCCGAGTGACCGGCCTCAAGGAGGAAGACAGACCGTCTCCCCGACCTGTGACAGCACCACTGACCTCCACAGCCCACCCCAGGGGTCGCATCGCCTGGAGGGCTGGCTTGGTCCCATCCCTTGAGTGGAGCCCAAGAACTCGCCTTCATGACGAACCTGGAGAAACACTGCTCTAGGGGAAGCCACGAGCTCCTTGATGGAGACCTGACCGCTGGGCACCGCCTGGTGTCCGTGTCCCCGGAGGAGCCCCAGACGGGACCCGAGTGCAAGTAGCTGCCCTGGGAGGTGCCCCCGGGGGCCCCGCCGGGCTCAGGGAGCAGGTGCATGGCCAAGCCAGGTGCCACCGTGGTGCCGCGCCCAACCCTGCCGGGCACAGAGCCGCGCAGGACAGCCCGGCCCAGAGGGAGTTGGGGATTTACACACCAATGCCGCCTCTGAGGGCTGAGGACTGCGGGGATGGGGGGACGCTGAGTCCCCAGCTGGGCGGAGGAGTGCCCCACCAGGGGAGGGGAAGCAGACTCGGCAGCTGGGGCACACCAGTGTCACCCCAGCTCTGCTCACACCTTTCAGGACCTGCCCCTTCTCCTCCACACCGCTCCCAGGAGGCCCGGTGTTCCGCTCTGGAAACCAGAAGCCCCCGTCTCCTTGAAACCCCTGCCAACCTGGCCGATCCTGGGGGCCAGCACCCCCCAAACACGTCAGCCGCCGTAGACCAAGTCCCGCCATCTGTGTCTCACATGTCAGTCCTTCACGTGTTTGTACACAATCGGGCAGTTTCTGAAAGTTCAGGAGCCTGGGAATCGCCCAGAAATCTAATCTGTGTATTTTCCTCTCAAAGAAATTATTTATAAGCAACTTATGGAGAACACGCTTCCTCATCAACACACGTTCACGTTCCAGATGGGACCCCAGAGCAGAGCCAGACGCGCGTGGAAACACCCACACCTGAGTTCTCGCATCCTTTTTCTTACTAACCTTAGCTCTTTCACGTGGGAATTTCAGTTTCCGACAGGGAGAGTGGTGAGCATCCGAAATGAAGCAGATTGCCCTTGGGAGCTTGTTTATCGATTCAGGGGGGCAGGAGGGAGGCCCCAGGCCAGGCCCCGCCCCGGAGCCACGTCCTCTTCCTGGACACAAATGCCGGAGGCCAGAGGCTCTGTGAGCAGCAGCGAGTGATAGGGGATAGCCACCCGGGACGCCCCGGACAGTCCCAGCCGGGAGTCCCTCCCCTGAGAAGCCGGACAGGGGCCAATGGCCTTGGGCAGAGAGTACATCCAGCCGCTCCCACTCTTGCCTCGGGGCACAGCGTGAGGAGGGTGGGGGTCCTGCCGGGGTCAGAGCTGCCCGTCAGGACTCGACGGCCCTCTCACCAAGCCAGGGACCGGAGCTCCTGGCTCTGGTCGGCGTTCGCTGGGTAAGGGGGGGTCCACTTGGACCAAGGAGCTCTGTTCCCTCAGCGGCCAAGACAGCCGAGGGCCGAGCCCTCCACGCGTAGCAGCCGACGGAGGCCAGCCCTGCAGAGGAGCCACCAGTGCCCCAAGGAAACGGAAGGGACATCCTCGGAGAATCGTTACGATGACGGACACAAGGCCACCTCAGTCTCGGGGCAAAACAAACACTCAGAGGGCAGCTCGCCGAGGCATTTGATTTTAACATGTTCCTTGTGCCCCTAAATGACCTCAGGGAAACATGTCAGGTCCCCAAACAAAATCCACCCAGATTCTGCTGACAAAGGGCAGAGGGACCCTGACTGAGGAACCAGGAGACAGTGGGGCAGAGGTCCCGCCCGATAACCAAAGGCAAAAGCAGGAAAAGGAACCGAAATCGTTTTATAAATTGGATTTTTATACAACCTGAGGAATGAGATTACTACAGTGAATTTGGATGAGCTTAAGAACAAGGCATAGGAGTGTTTATATGAGACCAAGGCTAATAAAAATATTTTCAAATTTGACAGAAAAGCAATTAGGGTGAAAGAATCTAACCTACAACTCAATATTCAGACACTGAAACCGACAGAATTAGATGCGATTGTAGGAAAAAATGAATAATATGATTAATAAGGTCGATTTAATAAATATCCTGTACAGACACAGCACACGCTTTTCCTCTAAAATTCATGAAGGATTTGCAAATGTTGATCGTAAATACGGTCGCAGAATAAAAAACACAATAAATTGCAACAGAGAGAAACTACAAGTCATTGTCTGTAGACAGTACAATTAACACAAGGAAACATCACAAAAAATGAACAAGATTTAAGAAACAATCCAACCATACGCAATTTAAAACACATGCATGAATAATTCTCTGTTTAAAAAGGAAATCAATATTCTAAATATAAGCTTTCTGAAAATTACAACAAGAATAGCTCTGCAGGTGGAAACGCGAGCAGCACGGCTACTGTCCATTCTGAAGGACATCTCAGGTTTCAGATTAAACAAGGAAAAAAGGGAAACGGAGTCTTTGAATCAAGACTCCCAGAGTTAGGAGGAGAACAGAGAAGCAGGAGGAAGGGGCACTCATGGGGAATGTGGGCAATTAGAACTTTTATCTCTAGATCTTTGAGAAATAGCCTGTACTTTGAGAAAAAAAAAAAAAACGGGGAAGTAAATAAACCTCTGAAAACCAGTGGAAAAGAGAACAGAACACTCCAAGACGCAAAGACGTTTCATCACAACAGAACAGGACAGCAAACGTGTTAATCCCAGGAAAGTGACTCCCCGGGAAAGTGCAATTTTCTAAAAGGGGCTTGAGGTGCAGAAAACCTGAATGGGCAAGAAACCAGGTAGAAAATATGATTCCCAAATCACCTCAGAAAATGGCTGTAAGCCCAGAGTCTCACTGAGGAGTGCTTGAAAATATTCAACAACAAAATACGAAGCATTCCCCAACGTGAAAAATGGGAAACACAGCCCAATGCATCTGAAGCTAGGATGGCTCTAATTCCAAGAACCTGACAAAGAGAGAAGACAAATACGCCACGGTCCACGCTCACTTGCAAGTAACTAAACATAATCAGAATTCAGCATCGCATTAAAAGTACTGAAGGCCGTGAGCAGAGCCTGTCCTCTGGTCCAAGGGTAGTTTTGTATTAGGGTGGACAGAAAACGCAGGGGAGGGAGAGGAGGGGCAGGCTGAGGTTTGATGAGAGCTGTGGTGACATCGTAAAGATTCATACAAGTGATCTGGTAAAAATCACCATTTCCTGATGGGGGAAAAGGAAGACTTTTAAACCTAGGGATAAAAAAGCATTCCCTTTTCATGATAAATTCTTTTTCAGTTTTCAGCTTCCTCACATATAAGGGGGGAAAATCCCTATTAAACACAGAGCTGGCTATACCCACTGTCACCATTGTTATTAAATATTATTTCAGTAGTTTTCGTCAAAGCAGCAATATAGAATAGAAAACGTTGTTAGAAGTATTTGCAGGTGATATACACCTAGAAAACTGAAAATAATCAACTGAAAAACCGAAATGATTGGTATAGCACGAACAAAATTGGAAAACAAACAAAAAGAGAAGATCCCAGGCCTTTCCCAAATGCCGGCAACGACGGAGGCGCTACCCGCGCGGAAATGCCCATTCACCTGCGGAGCCGGGAACAAGGTGAGGAACGCAGGGGCCCGCAGAGCCTGCCTCAGAGCCGCCTTGGGCCCCGGGGGGCCTTGAGCGACCGACACAGACCCCACGCCGGCGTCCAGGCCCCCGGCCAGCACCGGCTGCTGCCAAGCGACTGCAAAGGTGAGGATGGGCCCCCAGGGCAAGTCCAGGCGGGATGGCAACCTGGAGGGCGTCCTAGCGGGTGGGGACGGGAGAGGACATTGGCTGCCCGCTAGACAGTGGAGCCTGCACGCTAAGGACCCTGGAGGGAGGAGGGTCTGCATCCCGAGAGGAGGAGGTAGGGCCCCGGCATCAGGAACTCGGGGACCACGCTGGCTCAGAGACAGGAATGCGGTGCCGGGGGTGGGGGACCCGGCCGACTCCCGCAGGGTGCTTCTGTGTCAGAGCTGGAGTCGCGGGGCCCCAGTGGGCGGGATAAGCCCCTGTCTGGGCGCCCGCGGGGCAGCTGCAGCTGAGAGCGCGGCCCAGAGGTCAGCAGGCAGCACGAGAACCCCTCCCCGTCTTCTCCCCAACGACGATGCCACACAGGGTTCCTCGACCACCAGGACCCGGCCTTTGGGTGAGGGGGCGCCCAACTCCCCGCACTGTGCCTCAGGGTCCCCACCTGTAAGGCGGGCGTTTCGGTGGAATGTCCGCGAGGCCCTGGTAACTGCTCAGTGACCTGGATGACGGTCACCCAACAGGGCGAGCCTCCCCCCCAGCCCGTGGGGCTGCTCGCCAGCTCCGCCCGGCGGCCTTATTGTCACAGTACCCTGGTGACAGGCCAGCCTCCGAGGGCAGTGACCAGGACCCCAGAGGACAACCTCCTTGGAGAGCCAGGCTCACCAGGGCCGGGATCCCTGGCCAGTGGGAGGGTGGGCGAACCTCCCAGCTTGGGAAGAAGTAGAGGCTTAGAGGCTGAAGTGGGACCCTGACCACGCCTGGGGTGAGGGGAACAGCAGGGCTGGCGGATGCCCACATCCAGAACAGGGCGCTTGGGCAGGGCGGGGGGTTCCCGACGAAGCCCAGGCTCCTGTCTCTCACCAGCCTCCTGGGGACCCTCTCCCGCCTGGGCACACCCTGGGGACATCCTTCCAGCCAGGGTGGGTGTGCCCACAGCTACGGCGTGTGACACTCCATCCCCGAGTGGGCAGAGGGATGAAAGCACTGGGCCTTGGGGTGCCCCCAGGCTGCCTTGGGCCGTCGTTACTCAGAGTCCCCGAATCTTACGTTTCCTTTCTGCACAGACCCCTCCCTGCTCCAACTGACCAGCACCTACAGCCCAGTCCTGGCCAGGGGTCTACACAGCGCACTGGGGATCCGGCTCCTCTGCCGGAGCCCCTCGGACCTCTAGCCAAGTAGTTCACAAGATCGATTGACAATCGGAAACAGAGTTTAAATCAGCGCCACTGACGTGGAAAACTCCCGTATAAAACCAAAAAGCCACAGAGGGGTCCTTGGCGGGACGCTCGTAAGTCGGGGAGAAGCACCACGGGGGTCGGGGGAGGACAGAGCAGCCATGAGCGGGGCGGGGTGGGGGAGGCTCAGGGCGGGGGGGACGCTTGGGGCAGAGAGCTCACCAGGCAACAGGCACCGTTATCCCAGGCTGGCGGGGTGCCCATCCTTGGGCATCTCCGCAGGAGCACAAGCTCAGGCCCCGGCCGGAGCAGCCGCGGACACGGTGAGCGCTCGTTCTCAGGCTCTACCACTCGGATCTGGAAACCTCTGCTGTTGGCTTTTGACAGACACTGAGGTGTCATAACAAAGGTGTCAGAGGCCCGGGGAACATGGCTAACAGCAGGAAAACACCAGTCAGCGGAAGACCACCACCCTGGCGGTGGCGACACCACTGCCCAGGCGGTGGAGACGGGAGAGAAGCGGCCGTTTGCAGACCCGGGATTGGCTGCCAGGTCTCCTCCCCAAGTCACCCCGGCTCCGTGCACCACAGAGAAACCTCGGACTTGGAGCCCAATTTTTCACTGGAAATGACTCCTTTAGAGCTGAGAGGTGTGCATTTTATGTGTCTGCAGCCTGCCGCGCCGCTGGGTGTGGGGACACACTGACTAATGTGGGCAGAGGATTCGGACTCAGAGACCAGTGCATTCCACCAGCCAGGTGGTCTGTCGTAAATCACAGCCATAGTCGTGGCCCGGACTCAAGGTTGTTCAAAACTGAAGGGGATGAAGGGGAGTGATGTATGGGGGCCCGGATGCACGGCGGGCTTTGCACAGTCAAGTCCTGCTGCAGGGAGGCTGGCCTGCCCTGTGCTCACCCCAGGCTTGCCCTGGCCAGGGGCTGACGGGAGGCCGAGGCCCTGGGTGGTGGCCGCAGATGGCAGCGTCCACAAGGCTGGGAGGGCCCAGCAGCCCCTACCGACCCGATCCCACCCGCCAACCCGAGTATGGCTCCAGACCTCATGACATTAAGTATCCCGGAACCGGTGGGTGTGAACCTCACGCTACTTCCCGCCGGATCAGCTGGGGAAAACCTTTGCCAAGTCCGGCTCAGTGAAGACTTGGGGTCTTTACCTACGGAGCTCCTTTCCTGCACTCTGCTGCCCGTTCAGAACTTCACCCCTCTCTGCACTAGAGCCCTGCCCGCAGCCCCTCCCCTACCCGAAACCCACCAGGACCACAGAGACCCGCGGGCCTTCCCGAAGCGCCCTCCGCGCGCCCCTCTGCTCAGGACCCTTGCTGCCTCTTCTCTGTGTTGCCAAAATTTGGCTTCCGTCCCCCGCGCCAGATTAAATCTCGGAGACCAAGTTTTGGGCGAAGTAGAAAGAGCTTTATTGCTCTGCCTGGCAAAGGGTTCCCCGATGGGCTAATGCCCTCAAGACTGTGAGTCCCACCCTGGAGGGGGCAGTAGTGTGGAGCCTTAGCGTGTCCAAGGAGCAGGGCGTGGTCAGCTCGTGGACGTTCTTCTGATTGGCTGGTGGTGAGGTCATCGGGAGTCGGCACCATCAACCTTCTGGTTCCCACCGGTCTGGGGTCTACGTGCTTGTGGGCAGCAGACAGTTAACTTCTCCCACCTGGTGGGGGCTTGAGTACCTACACAACAGCTCAGAGGACAGGGCTCAGAATAGTCTCTACAGTCCTTGAGGAAGAACTAAAGGTCCCTGACTTTGTTTAACGGCAAAAGTATTATTATTTTGTCTTGCTTGACTGTTTTCCTTTCTGTATTTTCTCACTTCTCTGATTCAATTTATTCTTTGACTAAAGTTCTTCTACAGACAAAAGCCAGGCGGAGGACGTGGGTGGGGCTGTGTTCTGGGAAGGCCTCAGAGGGTCCTGCGCGGTGACACCTGCACCGTCCACTCTCAACTCGGGCCTTCCTGCTGCTCACCGAGGGGCCACGCTCCCATCAACAGGCTGCTCCTGGCCTCGCTGACCCTCTCCCTCCCCCTCCCTCTCTCCCCCTCCCTCTCTCCCCCTCCCCCTCCCTCCCCTGCCTCCCTCCCCCTCCCTCTGCCTCCCTCTCTCCCCCTCCCCCTCCTTCCCCTCCCTCCCCTCCCTCTCCCCCTCCCTCCCCTCCCTCTCCCCCTCCCTCCCCTCCCTCTCCCCCTCCCTCCCCTCCCTCTCTCCCCTCCCTCCCCTCCCTCCCTTGCACCCTTCACCCAGTTCTTCCCATGGTACTAGGGGGTATAGTTGCTTAACTACAGTACAACATCACACCAGGAAATCAACACTGACACAACCCATTGACCTTACTCACATTTCCCCGGTTTTACATGCACTCATTTGTGTGTACGTGTGTGTGTGTGTGTAGTTTATGCAATTTTGTCACAAGTGTAGGTTTGTCTGTGCACCACCACAGTCAGGATTCAGGATACAGAAACAACCAACTGCCTCCCTCTCCCCTCTGTACCTGGGCAATGACTAATCTGTTCTCCATCTCTCATTTTGTCATTTCAAGAATGCTGTGAATGGGATTACTGTGCAATATGTCATCTTTTGAGGTTGTCATTTTTCACACACGTCTGTGAGCAACGTTCATTCCTACTGATTGCTGAGTAATACTCCACAGTAACCACAGTTTAACCATTTGCTGCTTGAAGGACATTCACACTGTTTCCAGTTTTACTATAAATAAAATTGCGCAGAGCATTTGTGAACAAGTTTTTGTGTGAATGTAATTCATTCCTCTGGGATAAATGCCCAAAAGTGCAACTGCTGGGACATATGGTAGTTACATGTTTAGTTTTGCAAAAAAAAAAACCCGCCACAGCCTTCCCCAGAGTCCTGTACCATTTCGCTGCGTATGAGTGATCTATTTTCTCTGCATCCTCTCTAGCATTTGGTGTTATCGCTATTTTTTAAGCCATTCTGATGTGTGTGGTGACCTCCTTGTAATTTCAATTCGCATTTTCCTAAGGATGTTGGCCATCTATTCCTGTGCTTATTTGCCATCTGTATGCCCACTTCTGTGAAATGTCTGTTCATGTCTTTACCCATTTTCTAATTGGATTGTTTGTTTTTTTAATGCTGAGTTTTGAGGGTTCTTTATATATTCTTTTTGCAGTCCTTTGTCAGACGTGTGGCTTGCAATTGTTTTATTCATCTGTAGCGTATCTTCATTCTCTCCATGGGGTCACCCTGTGAAGCAAAAGTCTTTAATTTTGCAGAGACCCAGTTTATCAGTTTCTCCTTTAATGGATCATGCCTTGGTGTCAAGTCCAGGGACTCTTCCTCTACCCCCAGGTCCCAAAGATTTTCTCCTATGTATTTTTCTGAAAGTCTTATGGTTACATTTTATATTTAAATCTGTGATCCACTTTGAGTTAGTTTTGTAGAAGGTGTGATGTCTTCTAGGTCAAGGCTCATTATTTTTGTCTATGGACATCCATCCCACCTGTTGAAAATTCAGGGCTGTCCTCCCCTGAACTGCTCATGTGCCATTGTCCAAGCCCACTGGGGCTGTTTGTAGGGGTGTATTTCGGGGCCCTCTATTCCATCCCAGCCATCTGTGTTTCTATCCTCCACAAATGCCCCACTATCCTGGTGACTGCAGCTATATAACAAGACTTAACATCAAATAGAGTGATTTTCCCCACTCGCTTCTCCTTTTTCAAAGTTTTAGCTATTCTAGGTCCTGTGCCTTTCCGTATAAATTTCAGAGTGAGATTGTCTATGTCTACAAAAGAAATCTTGCTGGGACTTTGGGAAGAATTGCATTAAATCTACAGGTCGGGGGTGTGGATTGATACCTTTTCTATGCTGAGTCTTCCGGTCCATGACATGGTATGTCTCTCCATTTATTTCACTTCTTTTTTCTTTCACAAGCATTTTGTAATTTTTAGCGTATAGAGCCTGGACACGTTTTGGTTGATTTATACCTAAGTATTCCATCTTCTGTGATCGACTGTAAATGGTACTGTGTGTCACATTTCAGTTTCCTCATGTTTGTTGTTAGTATGGAGAAATACCGCTGCGTTTTGTATACTGATTTGCCATCCTGCCACCTTGCTGAACTCATTTGTTCTGTTTTATTTTGGTTTTGTAGATTCCTTGGAAGTTTCTATATAGACTATCATGTCTTCTGAAAATAGTGGCCGTTTTATTTATTTATTTCCAATATGTGTGTCTTTTATTTATTTTTCTTGTCCTATTGCTCAATGCTGTGTAAGAGAGGTGGAGTTTTTCTGAGAGGAGAGAAGTTTCGTTGCCATTTCATTGCCTACTAGTCAGTGACTCCACAGATTCTTGCTTCTTTTTGGCCAAATTTATACATTGCTTGTTTTCTAGAAAGCTATGTTTTTGATCTGGATTGTAATTCATCAGCATGCATTGCTCCTAAAACCCTTTTATTATTTTTAAATTTTTTTGGCCTATAATCATTTCACTCAATTTCATTCCGCATTTTATTTGCACCTTCTCTCCTTTCCTGTGGTCTTGACAGCATCAGTCCGTTTCCCCATCTTTCCATAAACAGCTTGGTTTTTGCCTTTTCTCTGTTGTTACAGGAGGTGTGGCTGGGAACCTTGCTTCACTGAGTTCTGCCCGTTTCTTTATTAATTTCTCTTTCCTTGTTTCCCTGGATTTTCTCTGCGGCTCTTTTTCAAACTTCTTGAATTGAATGGTTTATTTTTAAATTTTCTTATTTCCAATAAGGGTACTTAAAGGTATAAAAGTTCCTCTGGGGGGTGGTGTACCTGGTGGTGCACCTTCAACGTGTCGACACATATTCGTTGCCGTTAAACCTTAAAAATATCCTTTTTTTCTTTTTCCATTTACTTTTTCATTTGATTTCATTTTTTTCAATTAGTATACAGTACAGATGACTATGTTTGTGAAAAGCTCTATGAATTTTAACATAACTGTAGATGCATTTGGACACCACCCCAATCAGGATACTGACCCATTGGGGTATTTTTAGAACTGTGGTCCTGTGATACTCCACTTCATATATGAACATAAATCCATCCCCCCCCCCACCAAATGCTCATTCCTCTCTCTTTATAGTCACCCACTCCCCGCGCCCATAGCCCAACAACCACTGATCTGTTCTCCATCACTGTGGTTTTGTGTATTCAAGAACTTGTAACCCTTTGAGCCTGGGTCTGCTGACTCAGCGCCATGCCTGTTAGACGTGTCAGGGGCACATTCTTTCTGCAGAAGGACGTTCGGTTGTGTGGCTGTAGCACGGTGGTTCCCCATTCATCTGGGGAAGGACTTTGAGTTGTTTTTACCTCTTGGCAACTACATAGAGTTGCTATAAACATTCATGTACAGGTTTGTGTGTGAACATATTTTTTATTGAAATATAGCTGTTTTACAGCGTTGTGTTCATTTCTGCTGTACAGCAAAGTGATTCATTTATACATAACTATATTCTTTTTTCATATTCTTTTCCATGATGGTTTATCATAGGATATGAATAGAGTTCCCTGTACTACACAGTAGGACCTTGTTGTTTATCTATCCTATATATAATAACTCCAACCTCCCAACCCATCCCTCCCCACCCGCCTCTCCTTGGCAGCCACAAGTGTGTGAACATATGTTTTTGTTTCTCTTATTCTTTACTGCTGGATCATATGGTAAATGCATGTTTAGCTTTATCTTTTAAATGTCAAATAGTTTTCCAGAATGGTGGACCAGCAATGTCTGAGAGCCCCAGTTGCTCTGGGTCATTGCCAGCACCCGGCACTGTCAGTGATTTTTATTTTAACCATTCTGAGAGGTATGTAATGCTATCTCATCAGTGTTTAATTTGCATTTCTCTATGGCTAATAATTAGCCATAGAGAATTTTCCTTCTCTGTATCTTTTTTGGTGAGGTGTCCATTCAAGTCTTTTGCCCATGTTTTAACTGTGTTGTCTGTTTTCTTAATTGTTGAGTCCTTAAAATTCTTTATATATTCTGGGTACGAGGCACTTGTCAGATACTTTGCGGGCATACGTTTGCTCCCTATCTTTTCATTCTCTTACACTGTATTTTACAGAGTAAATGTTCTTAATCTTGATGCGAGCCCACTTACAGATTTTTTCTAAGTCTTGTACTTTTGACACTACACTTAAGAACTCTGCCAGACAGCAAGCCATAAAGCTCTCTTCCTAAGTTCTCTGCTCAGAGTTTTCTGGTTTTACATTTTCCATTTACAACCGAGTTCACTGGTAGTGTAACCTTCACACTGATGCTCCCTTTTCTGTCACGGACGTACAGCTGATCCAGCACCCTTTGTTGAAAACCACCCATTACAAACTTGAATTGCTTTTTCATCTTTGCCGAAACTCAACGCCCATATGTGTGTGGATCTTTTTCTGGACTCTTCATTCTGTTCCATGGATCTGTGTTTCTGTCCCGTCACCAATTCCACACTCTCTTGATTACTGTAGATTTGTAGTAAGTCATACAATCAAGCAGAATGATTTATTCTTCTTTTTCGGAGTTGGTTTAGACATACTGATTTCTTTGTTCTTCCATACAGATTGTAGAATTAACTTACCCCTATGTCTGCAAAACCCCTGCTACAGATTTTGATTGGTATTGTGTTCATCGACAGACTATGTAGAATTGTCATCTTTGCTCCTTTGAAATTTATACACGTAAACTTGGTATGTCTTTCCATTTGTTTAGTTCTTTGATTCCTTTCAACAGAATTTTGTAGTTTTCAGCATACTATTTTTTAATATTTATGTCTAAATATTTCATTTTGGGAGTAATTGTGAGGTTTTCTTAAATTTTTTGTTTCTAATTGTGCCTTTTTATGGATCGTGTATCCCACAACTTTGCTAAACTCATTTACTGAGGAAGTTGTTCTGTAGATTCCTTGGGATTTTCTACATGGACATTTCATCCGTGACTGGGGTGAACACCTGGACTCCTTCTCCAATGTATGTCCTCTCTCTCTCTGCCCCCACCCCTTACTCCCCACCCTCGCCTTAGTGTTCTGGCTAGGGCTTCCATATGATGTTGAGTAAGAGTAGTGACAATGGTCTTGCCTTGAGCCTGACTGTAGAGAGAAAGCATCAGTCTCACCATTAAGTATCAGTCAGCTGAAGGGTTTTTGTAAATTTCCTTTATCCAGTTGAAGATGTTATTTTCTATTCTAAAACTTTTATCATTTAGAATGTTGCTTTTTCATATCAATTAACAGGATCATGTGTTTTTTCCTTCTGATAACACGGTGAATTACATAGATTGATTTTTCAGTATTGAACCTGCTTACTCAGGAAAAACGCCACGTGGTTGCAAGATATAAAGACATAGACACAGACATAGCGATAAATAGAGATATAAATATAGATATATTTGGATACAATTTACTAATATTTTGTTGAGGATTTTTGCATCTAAGACCATGACAGATATTGGTCTGTAATTCTCTTTAATTTTTCCTCTGGTTTTGGTAAAAAGATAATACTGGCCTCATTGGGTGATTTGGGAAGTGTTCCCTGATCTGTTTTCTTAAAGAAATTGTATAGAACTGGGGTTATTTCTTCTGCAAATATTTGGTAGTGTTTGCCCGTGAGAGCTTCTCAGCCTGGAGATTCCTTTTTCGGGAGGATTTTCAACTACAAATTCAATTTCTTTACTAGTCACAGTACTATTATTTATTTCATCTTTGATGAGTTTTGGTAATTTGTGGTTTGTCCAGTTCGTCTAAGTTACAGCATTTATGGTTCTTTTCATATCTGTGGGGTCTGTAGTGACATGCACTCTTTCCCTTCTGATATTTGTACTTTGTGTCTTCTCTCTTTTTTTTTCCTTGTCAATCTTACTAAAACTTGATCAATTTTATCTTTCAAAGAAACAGTTTTGAGTTTATTAATTTTCTCCATTTTTTTCTGTTTTTATTCATTTTTGCTCCTTGTTATTTCTTTCCTTCTGCTGGCTTTGGGTTTGTTTGCTTCTTCTTTTACGAGCTTTTTAAGTTGGAAGGTTATATTATTGATTTCAGATCTTTATTCTGTTCTAATATAAGAATTTATGCTGTGAGCCACAACTACTGAAGCCCGCGCGCCTGAAGCCCATGTTTCGCAACAAGAGAAGCCACTGTAATGAGAAGCCCACGCACCGCAATGAAGAGTAGCCCCCACTCGCCACAACTAGAGAAAGCCCAAGTGCAGCAACAAAGACCCAATGCAGCCAACAATAAAAATAAATAAATAAAAATAAATAATTTTTTTTAAAAAAAGAATTTATGCTGTAAATTTCCCTTTAAGCACACACTCCAGCCTGATTCTACAAATTTTGGTACGTTGTATTTTCATTTTTGTCAGTTGGAAGTATTTTTTTTAATTTCCTTTGAGACATCCTTTCTGGTCCATGGATTATTTAGATTCTGTTGTTTAATTTCCAAGCACTTGGCAATTCCCCTGCTATCTTTCTGTTTCTGGTTTCTAGCTTAATTTCATTATGCTCAGAGGACACATTGTTTAATTACAATTCTTTCAAATGTGTTAAGGTTTGTTTTATGACCAGAAAAGGGTACATCTTGGTGAATGTCCCACGCACTCTTGAAAAGAGTACTAATCAGACCCAGTGGATTGATGATGTTGGTTGATGTTTTGAACCTCTGTCATTAGGTTCATACACAGTTAGGTTTATCATGTATCTTCTGTGATGTGAGCTGTTCATCTTACACAATGTCCCTCTTTATCTCTCATCCTTTCAGCCTACCTATGCCATTCCATTTGAAGTTAGTTTCTTTTTTTTTCTCTTTATTCAAATTCAGTAATTTTTATTGTCTGTCTTCAAGTTCACTGATAATTTTTCTTTTTTCTTTTTTTTTTTTAACATCTTTATTGGGGTATAATTGCTTTATAATGGTGTGTTAGTTTCTGCTTTATAACAAAGTGAATCAGTTATACATATACACATGTTCCCATATGTCTTCCCTCTTGCGTCTCCCTCCCTCCCACCCTCCCTATCCCACCCCTCCAGGCTGTCACAAAGCACCGAGCCAATATCCCTGTGACATGCGGCTGCTTCCCACTAACTATCTACCTTACTACATTTGTTAGTGTGTATATGCCCATGACTCTCTCTCGCCCTGTCACGGCTCACCCTTCCCCCTCCCCATAACCTCAAGTCCGTTCTCTAGTAGGTCTGCGTCTTTATTCCTGCCTTACCCCTAGGTTCTTCATGACATTTTTTTTTCTTAAATTCCATATATATGTGTTAGCATACGGTATTTGTATTTTTCTTTCTGACTTACTTCACTCTGTATGACAGACTCTAGGTCTATCCACCTCATTACAAATAGCTCAATTTCGTTTCTTTTTATGGCTGAGTAATATTCCATTGTATATATGTGCCACATCTTCTTTATCCATTCATCCGATGATGGGCACCTAGGTTGTTTCCATCTCCGGGCTATTGTAAATAGAGCTGCAATGAACATTTTGGTACATGACTCTTTTTGAATTTTGGTTTTCTCAGGGTATATGCCCAGTAGTGGGATTGCTGGGTCATATGGTAGTTCTATTTGTAGTTTTTTAAGGAACCTCCATACTGTTCTCCATAGTGGCTGAACCAATTCACATTCCCACCAGCAGTGCAAGAGTGTTCCCTTTTCTCCACACCCTCTCCATGAAGTTAGTTTCTTGTAGACAGAAAGAGAATGATTGTTTTATGTGTGTGTGTGTATATATATATATGCATTCTTTTTCAGATTCTTTTCCATTATAGGTTATTACAAGATATTGAATATATTTCCCTGTGCTATACAGTAGGTCCTTGTTGGTTATCTATTTTATATATAGTAGTGTGTATCTTTTAATCCCAAACTCCTAATTTGTCCTTCTCCCCCCCACTTTTCCCCTTTGGTAACCATAAGTTTGTTTTCTATGTCACTGAGTCTGTTTCTGTTTTGTA